>NC_056767.1:28666618-28993236 GCF_018687715.1 Carya illinoinensis
TTATATCTACAATGGGAAACTTTCGTTATCCTTCCTAGATTTATGGATCAATTTGTTGGATTGAGGAGACTTAGTTTACGTTATTGCGATAAACTCAAAAAAATCGAAAAACTTCCCCCAAATATAGAAGTGGTAAACGCTTGTGGATGCAGCTCATTGGAAAGTTTTCCAGATATATCAAAGAGGTTTGAATTCAATACCAGCAAATTGAGTAAGCTACATTCGATCAACTTGTATGGATGCTCTAAAATGCTTGTAAATGTTGGGAGTCATGTGGCAGCTATTCTAAGGCCCCAGGTATCTCTCTCTCTTTGTTTTTTTTTATGTTTTTTTGGATAGGTAACAATGCTAGGGATTGAACCCTAATTCTTGTACTGAGAAACCAAGGCTCGTGCAATCTGGGTCAAGGGCCACTAGCTCACACACATGCACACGAGTAGCTTTCTCTATATATAGAAATATGCATTGCTAAAAAGAATGATATGCTTGTTTAACAGAAACATGCTTGGGAGGAATCACCCGGCCTTCTATTTTCGGGAAATAAGATTCCAAATTGGTTCTCCATTTGCAAGGAGACTTCAAATAGTTGTTCAAGTGATATATTTATTGAAGTTGAACTGCTCAATCCTAGTGTGATTAAAGGAATCCTTACATGTGTTGTTTTCAACGCACGTCATGACCTTAATCCTAGTAGAATTATGGTCAACTATGATGGTAGATGTGTGGGTACTATATTCAATATATATATTTTTTTTTCACGGAGCTCAGACCATGTATGGTTGGCTTTCTACGATC
This sequence comes from Carya illinoinensis, assembly GCF_018687715.1. Taxonomy (NCBI): domain Eukaryota; kingdom Viridiplantae; phylum Streptophyta; class Magnoliopsida; order Fagales; family Juglandaceae; genus Carya; species Carya illinoinensis. Next base: position 28,667,414 of record NC_056767.1, read on the forward strand.
TAGAGCCTTTTACCCTAGCGAAGGGAAGTCTGCAAATTCGTTTTGTATGCTATTCAGATGGAATACTCTTCAAGCATTGCGGAGTCCATCTAGTACGCAAGGACGAGAAGAATGCTAAGAGGAAGCGTGATGATGATGACGAGAAATACTATTCAATGGATGACAATTTAGAGGATGGCGACGAGGATTAAGATTTACACCATTAAAAGGTAATTTACACCATTAACATAATCTCTCTTGTTTTATTTTTTAATAAAAAATTATTACATACTTTCAAAATCAATAACTTGATATTACAGTATTAGGACTATCTTATCATTATATATTATATAATTAAAATTATTTATGTAAAATATAAATGTTAATTAATATATATACCATTAATATAAAATAATCTAATTAAAATTACTGTCTTCCCAAACAAACAAGTTTTCTCACCAATATAATTCATTTATTAAAAAATACTTCTCTTTAATAAAAATTCAGATTATTAAAAAAATAAATTAAATTATAAATATTATAAATTTATTATTTAAACTTATTTTTAAAATGAGACTATATTTGTATAAAGACATAAAAAAAATATCATCTCATGATCTATATTTCTTTACTAATGATACAAATTTTCTAACTTTTCTCGTCTTTATTGTGCAGCCTCCCACCGTGATCCTCAGGAATTCGCAGTCTCAAGCTTTGTGCCCTTTGTTAGATGGAGTTACTTGGAATTTTTGTCCTCTTTTATTTTGATTTTTATTTTTAGGTTTGGATTTTCAATTGATTTATGCATTTAAAAAATGTTATTTAATATAATAATTCAAATTATTTTTATTTTGTTGTTTCATCAATGTTTAGATTATCAGATTTCTTAACAATAGTGCCAAGTTTCGTTTGCTTCCCTCTCCCCCTTTCTCTCTGCTTCTTCTTTCTCAATCTTTATTTTCTTTTTTAGTTTCTTTCCAGTTTTTTTTTTTCCTTCGTTTGCATGTTTTCTCAAAGATCCGAGGAGAAGTAGGTATTTGCTTTCTCTTTTTCGAATCCATATTTGAATTCCTGATTCTTATATTTTAATGCTTTTCTGGATTCAATTACAGGGTATATACGAGAATAGGAGAATATTAGAGCAGCTACTGTGACATCCCGTTTTTACGTGTATTTTCACTGAAAGAGTATTTTAATTTAATTAAAATATTAGTTCTTTTGTTTTAAATTATTGTATTTTTATTGGATTTATTTAGTTATAATATTTGTTTTGTGGAGCTTTATTAATATTAATTATCGTTTTGATTTTAAGTTGTGTAAATTATTTTAATGTACTTTCTTGTTATTAGTTACTATTTCACATTTAAATTACTTTATGCTTCATATATTTTATTGTTGGGCTTTATATATTTTACTTAAATAATATCGAGTTGTAGTGTTTTTACTTAGTTTTTAATTATTTTTATTACACCTTTTTATTTCTTGGTTCTTTGTATTTTGGGTTGGACTCTTTTATTTCTCTTTTTTTTTTTTTTTTTTTTGTATTTTCGGACCAAAACCCAGCCTTTACCCAGCCCAGCCCGTGACCCACAAGCCCAGTCCCTCAACTTACCCAAAACGGCGTCGTTTTAGTGCCTTAGGGTTTCTTCTTCTTTTCCTTCTCCTCCAGCGCCATCCACCCCCTTTTCTTCCTCTTCATTTCCGTCCAACTGCTGCTGCTGCTCCTTCCTTCTTCTTCTGATTTTCTCTTCTTCTTTTCTTCTTCTTTCGGCTTCTTCTTCTTCATTTCTGCTGTGCTATGCTGTTGCCTCCTTTCTCTCTTTTTGGTGGTTCTCTTCTTCGATTTCCTCTGTTTTTCTGTGTGTGCCGAGCTCTCCTCTAGTTTTCGTTCTGGTTATAGCTTGCTTTTTCATCTTTATATTTTCAGTTTCTCTATTTCTAACCGTGCACTTCTAATTCCTTTTCTTGTATTTTATTTCATCCGTTTTGGCTGGTTTTGCAGGTGAATCCGAGAGCTTCTAAGCTCAGTTTGTTCCTCTGTTTTTGTTTCGGTTTTCCTCTCTTCTTCTAGTATTTTACGTGATTTCAGCATGTGCTTAACTCCCATGCATTCCTTTTGTTTTGGGTCTGTTTGTGTTCTGTTTTGTGCCTTGTTGTGCCCTGTTTTCTTCCCCAAACCGTGAGCTTTAATCTGGTATATTTTGTTGGGTTAATTTCTCTACCGTGAACCCCTTTTGTCTGGCCTTTACATTCCAGTTTTATTTGTAAATCAGCCCCTTTTTAATCCGAAAATTTCATTTTAAAATCATCTTGTTTTCGAAATCTTTTTAGTCCCAAAAATTATATTTCTGATAGTTTATTTTCAAGCTAGCACTTGGGAGTTAAAGTTGGTGTTTGATCTTCCAGAAAAATACCATATAGCGCTGTAAGTATTTTCCAAACCCTATTTTCAGATTTTAATATATATTGCTCATTCAATTATTTACTGTTGTTGGTTGTTGATTCCGGACTGAGTCCGAGGAGTTTCGGGGGTCGGATGGATGGAGGTCGGAGTTGCCTGTTTATTTGATTTATGATTGTTGGATTATTTTATTATGCATTGTTATGGCATTGCATGGTGCATGCACGTGTGTTTGTGGGATTTGTGTGAAAAGCCTGTGTATTGGCGTGAGTGGTTTTACGGGTGCGTGTGTATCACGAGCCCAAGCCGGGATGGGTTATTATCTCGGTGGAGCTCCTCTGGTCACTCAGGAGCGGAATAAACTGAGTGATGTCCCCTGAGTTGTCGAGAGAGATGACGGGAGCGGGGCTAGGGGATGCTTGGCTACGAACGCGCCGGGCGCGGAACCGGGCATCGCCCTACTCACCGACTCCGTGGCCCTTCGCTGGCGAGGGCTAGAGGATGCTTGGCTACGCACGCGCGGGGCGCGGAACTGGGCATCGCTCGTTAGGTGTCACATGCGTGGTGGTACTCTACGGTGTGGCACTGGAGCCAGGGTGTGCGGATGACCCCTAGGGGAGGTCATGGTGCATACGGTTAAAATTGGATAATGGTTTATGAGGCCAAATGGGACTTTTGGCGTGGGCCAGATGGACTTCTGGCAAGATATTGGGCCGGATGGACTTCCGGCGAGATATTGGGCCAAATGGACTTTTGGCGTGTTTTTCGGAAAGGATATGTTTTTGGGCCAAATGGGTTTTTGGCGTGTGTGGAAAACTGTGTTTTATGGGCTTTGTGCATTGGGCATGTTTCATGCATATTGTTTGAGTTCTATGTGTTTTTATCTGGTAGTGTTTGGGTTTTACTTACCTGCGGAACCATTTGTGGTTCCGTAGCTTTTGGTGCAGGAGATGAGGATGAGGAGGAGGAGGCTGAGCCCGAGGATGCGGCTCCGCCGGGTTGCTGATGTCATGCTTTTCTTTATGGTTTTAAATCTGTATTTGTGTTTTGTAATATTTTATCTATGTACGTTTTAAACAGCTTGTATTACGTTAAGAAAAATTCTGGTACTTAGTTATGACTTTCGTTATCCGCTGCGTGTTTCTCTGTACACATCTGTTGCCTTGCACACACTCGGCACCCGTCGATGGGATGGTGACCCGGGGTGTCACCATCCGGACGTCTCAACTTCCCCGTGTTCGGGCGTGGGGATTTTGGGGGCGTCACAGGTGGTATCAGAGCGGTTTGGCTCTGGGTAAAACCACATGTCCCGTAGGTAGTACCAGAATGTTTTTAAAGTTGTGTTTTAAAATTTATTTTAAGTAAAGTTGCTATTTAACATGTTATATTTGTTGTATTTATTTGAGCTTGTTTGCTTGTTTTTATTTATTTAGTTGTGTTATTGCATGCTGGTTTCTTTTGTTTCTTGCTATGTGGTTTTGTGTTTTTGGTTTTTGGCTTTATGTTTTTGGTTTTATCTGTTTTTGTTTTCTTAAAGGGGGTCAAAGGTTGTGTTGTGGCAGGAAGGCGGTATAATCAAGGATACTATTATTAGGCAGGAACTTTTAGTGTAGTAGGTTTGAATTTTTTGCGATGTGGTTTGCTTGTATGATGTTGAGGTCTGAAGGGAATATCATAGTTTAGGCAATCTTTGTAAGGTGGGAACTCACGTAGCAATGAGGAGAGGAATTAGCTTTAATTTGCTTAAAATGATTGAGGTCAAGGTTTTGTAGAATTTATGTAGCGAGGCTATAGGGTAGGAGAGTGTAGGTTCAACGAACTTTAAGGATATGTTTAAGGGAATTTTATTTAAGGTTTGCGACCAGATATATGCAAAATGGTGGTCAGCCACCGGATATCCACCTTTCAGGATTTAGTGGATGTGGCCACTCTTTTAGAGCGAGAGAATAATCTAAGTATGGGCTCCCCTCCAGGACAAAAGAGGCGGAGTTTTACTGGCGAAGGAAGTAGTTCGGGTTGCCTCAGAAATTTGTTCAGCGGATCGGGACCCGACCACAAGCAGCCTCGAGAGTGCGTATGGGAGGACGAGTGCCAGTTTGTAGAAGAAGTAATAGAGCTCACGGAGGCGAGTGTCGTCTGGGTAGTAACCAATGTTTTGAATGCGGCCAGACGGGGCATCTTGCTTGTGAGTGCCCTAGTCGAGTTCAAGAAAGCCGTGGAGCTCGTCGCAGTGGTAGAACTAATCAGAGGCATTTAGCTCGGGCTCGAATGTATGCAGTGACTCTTGATACCGTTGGAGGCGAGGTTACGGAGACTCAGAATGCTGGAGTCATGGCAGGTATGGGTCTAATCTAATCTTTCGTGATGAACGCCATGTGTGATTTGTATTTTATATTATCGAGGCTGGGAGAGAATGGCATGATCTGGGTGATCTTTTAGGGAAGTAGAATGATTGAATTCTTTGGTTCCGTGGAGTTTATGAAATGATCTATAACGTAGTAGGTTGTAAGTTCAACTAACATCAAGAATAAATTGATGAGGGTTTCATTTAAGGTTAAAGGTTTTGGGGACTCTAGGAAATGATTTGTTATCAATTAATGTTTTAGATTTTGAAAGTTTTGGGAGGCGATTGTGTTATTATCGGATCTAAGGTCTTCAATATTGTTGATTCCAGAGAATGATCTTTAGATGATCAAAGGTCTAGAATGACTTGATGAACTGCTTTATAGTAAGACTTGAGCTTTAGATACGCGGATTTGGTATGCTAACTCGATCTATCTTAGAGTTTGATTACTCTGTAACCATTACCATAGGGGTGATCAGAGTTAAGTTTTTTATATGGAAATTTTCGAGGAGCGTATTTTCTGAAGTTTAGGGGTAGTGCTCTAGTTCAAAAAAAATGGTTATTATTATGTTGAAGTTATAATGTTCCTTTGCGTAGATAGAGGTTTCAAACCTTTTAGAGTACCATGATGGTCCTAGATAGAGTGCGCGTACTTGGGTTAGATGACTATTTACTGATTTAAGCTTGGGTAGGGAAATGTCGTGGTTTAGTTGAATCCACAAGGACAAAGGCATGAGCCGTGAATGAACGGAGGTAACAACTAATAAGAGCGCAAATAATCTAGTGTTAAAATTCTATAGGATTTACAGAATGAGTTTATGGAACCTGAGATGGTAGGTTCAGCGAGCATTTGAGGAGTCGATTAAATTGGAACTTTCAGATTTTGCCTAAAGCAAATTGGTGACATTTTGTGAGTTAATTTGTCTACAGCCATTAAGACATCAATTCGTCTAATTTAAGTAATCGATGTGCAGATTTTCAAGAAGAGATTTTCTCTATGAGAGTCGAAGGTAATGTTTTTGCTGACTCATGGAAAATTATGGTTTAGAAGGTGCTTATTCTCGAGTTGGGGGTTATAGGGTTGGTAAATTTTAGGAAATGATTCTTTTCAGGTTTCAGGACTAAGTGGTATAGGTTAGGAAATAATTATGTCGATCCTAAAAATATGGGTCCATCCGGGGTGTTGGAGATGGTAGTTTATGTGTTGGTATTAAATGAGTATGTTAATTTGAGTGTTGGTATTTTAATATTTTTGGGTTTGAGGCTGTATGTTCGGCCGACCTTTAGGAATGGATTTTGGCATATTTGAGGATATAAGTCTAGATGATGGAAATGGTAGAAATAGATCACTTGTGTGTTGGATGATTTTTGGTTTTAGCTGTGAGTTTTTGGTAGGATGATCGAAGTGTACAGTCGAATTGGGTTACTCAATAGAAGGATGGTAGGCAATGATTGTTGTGATTATTCTCAGGAATTAATCGTGACTTGAGTTCACTTAGGAATTTAAATTCGGGAGCTATATTGTCCCCTAGAGACTAATTGTCCAGTCGGAAGAATTATGGACATTATTATTTAGTTTGAACAGTATTTGTTGGGTCACCATGTGTGGTGTATGATGAAATCTTGGAGGTTGGAACTTAGGCATCAACGGTGAATAACATAAATAGATTTAGAAGGTAATATGGCTTTAGGATGCAAGAGTGTTGTGGAATAATTTTGGAGGATTGAAGATTTGAGTAGTATGGCCTGCCTTGAGATTTAATGGGGATGTGCAGTTGAAGAAAGTAGTTGTGTAGATACTGGCTTATGGAAGTAGATATAAGTGGGCAAGTTACCAAGAAGGTTTCAATAATGTTTTGGTGAGTTTTATGGTGGTTCGTATTAAGATTAGTCATTGTCATATTAAGATTAGTCATTGTCAGGTTATATGATATTCAGAATTTAGGCGATGAGTTTTTAAATATAGATTGTCAGGTAAAAGTTTATAGTCGCTCTTGTGGGTTGGTCGATATAGATTCGAGCCTTTTAGGTTATGTTCCTTACCTGAGATGTGGCAGTTTTATTTTGAAAGGATGATGCTTGTTTTCATTTTGGGATGTTGAGGTTGGTGGGTATTGATTTCTATCAACAATCATGGATGAATTTTTACGGAATGTTGATTTTTGATTAGGGCAGCGATGGCTAACTGAGGAATGAGTGGAGATTTGTGGTTTTTTAGAGGTATATTATTTTCTATAGAAATGTGGTAAAGGTTTTTTTTGTGATTAGGTGTGGATTGAGCTTGTGCTGGATGATGTTAATTTATGAGGATATAACCTTTATGTATTTTGACGAGTTATCAGAGTGTGCGCGAAAGCATAATTTTTTGGAAATACTTAGATATTCAAATTTTGTGTTGATTTTGAGGAATTAGTAGTGATTCGAAGTTTTAATGGGAGATTAATCATTTGGTCGTGCAAATTTTGTTTATTGATGGTTAACTTTGGAAGTGGCTATTAGGTTACCAAAGTTGGAATAGGATGAAAGTTCGGAAAGTAAAGTAGAGACGTCCTTAATATTAGCAATTTATGGTGTGAAGATAATAACTATTGGAATTTGTTGGGAGTTGTTGATGATAAGTATCTCTCAAATATGTTTGGAGTTGTATCTTGTATCTTATTTTGGCGCTGATGTTTGACCTCACAAATTTCGAGGACGAAATTTCTTTTAAGGGGGGAGGATGTGACATCCCGTTTTTACGTGTATTTTCACTGAAAGAGTATTTTAATTTAATTAAAATATTAGTTCTTTTGTTTTAAATTATTGTATTTTTATTGGATTTATTTAGTTATAATATTTGTTTTGTGGAGCTTTATTAATATTAATTATCGTTTTGATTTTAAGTTGTGTAAATTATTTTAATGTACTTTCTTGTTATTAGTTACTATTTCACATTTAAATTACTTTATGCTTCATATATTTTATTGTTGGGCTTTATATATTTTACTTAAATAATATCGAGTTGTAGTGTTTTTACTTAGTTTTTAATTATTTTTATTGCACCTTTTTATTTCTTGGTTCTTTGTATTTTGGGTTGGACTCTTTTATTTCTCTTTTTTTTTTTTTTTTTTTTGTATTTTCGGACCAAAACCCAGCCTTTACCCAGCCCAGCCCGTGACCCACAAGCCCAGTCCCTCAACTTACCCAAAACGGCGTCGTTTTAGTGCCTTAGGGTTTCTTCTTCTTTTCCTTCTCCTCCAGCGCCATCCACCCCCTTTTCTTCCTCTTCATTTCCGTCCAACTGCTGCTGCTGCTCCTTCCTTCTTCTTCTGATTTTCTCTTCTTCTTTTCTTCTTCTTTCGGCTTCTTCTTCTTCATTTCTGCTGTGCTATGCTGTTGCCTCCTTTCTCTCTTTTTGGTGGTTCTCTTCTTCGATTTCCTCTGTTTTTCTGTGTGTGCCGAGCTCTCCTCTAGTTTTCGTTCTGGTTATAGCTTGCTTTTTCATCTTTATATTTTCAGTTTCTCTATTTCTAACCGTGCACTTCTATTTCCTTTTCTTGTATTTTATTTCATCCGTTTTGGCTGGTTTTGCAGGTGAATCCGAGAGCTTCTAAGCTCAGTTTGTTCCTCTGTTTTTGTTTCGGTTTTCCTCTCTTCTTCTAGTATTTTACGTGATTTCAGCATGTGCTTAACTCCCATGCATTCCTTTTGTTTTGGGTCTGTTTGTGTTCTGTTTTGTGCCTTGTTGTGCCCTGTTTTCTTCCCCAAACCGTGAGCTTTAATCTGGTATATTTTGTTGGGTTAATTTCTCTACCGTGAACCCCTTTTGTCTGGCCTTTACATTCCAGTTTTATTTGTAAATCAGCCCCTTTTTAATCCGAAAATTTCATTTTAAAATCATCTTGTTTTCGAAATCTTTTTAGTCCCAAAAATTATATTTCTGATAGTTTATTTTCAAGCTAGCACTTGGGAGTTAAAGTTGGTGTTTGATCTTCCAGAAAAATACCATATAGCGCTGTAAGTATTTTCCAAACCCTATTTTCAGATTTTAATATATATTGCTCATTCAATTATTTACTGTTGTTGGTTGTTGATTCCGGACTGAGTCCGAGGAGTTTCGGGGGTCGGATGGATGGAGGTCGGAGTTGCCTGTTTATTTGATTTATGATTGTTGGATTATTTTATTATGCATTGTTATGGCATTGCATGGTGCATGCACGTGTGTTTGTGGGATTTGTGTGAAAAGCCTGTGTATTGGCGTGAGTGGTTTTACGGGTGCGTGTGTATCACGAGCCCAAGCCGGGATGGGTTATTATCTCGGTGGAGCTCCTCTGGTCACTCGGGAGCGGAATAAACTGAGTGATGTCCCCTGAGTTGTCGAGAGAGATGACGGGAGCGGGGCTAGGGGATGCTTGGCTACGAACGCGCCGGGCGCGGAACCGGGCATTGCCCTACTCACCGACTCCGTGGCCCTTCGCTGGCGAGGGCTAGAGGATGCTTGGCTACGCACGCGCGGGGCGCGGAACTGGGCATCGCTCGTTAGGTGTCACATGCGTGGTGGTACTCTACGGTGTGGCACTGGAGCCAGGGTGTGCGGATGACCCCTAGGGGAGGTCATGGTGCATACGGTTAAAATTGGATAATGGTTTATGAGGCCAAATGGGACTTTTGGCGTGGGCCAGATGGACTTCTGGCAAGATATTGGGCCGGATGGACTTCCGGCGAGATATTGGGCCAAATGGACTTTTGGCGTGTTTTTCGGAAAGGATATGTTTTTGGGCCAAATGGGTTTTTGGCGTGTGTGGAAAACTGTGTTTTATGGGCTTTGTGCATTGGGCATGTTTCATGCATATTGTTTGAGTTCTATGTGTTTTTATCTGGTAGTGTTTGGGTTTTACTTACCTGCGGAACCATTTGTGGTTCCGTAGCTTTTGGTGCAGGAGATGAGGATGAGGAGGAGGAGGCTGAGCCCGAGGATGCGGCTCCGCCGGGTTGCTGATGTCATGCTTTTCTTTATGGTTTTAAATCTGTATTTGTGTTTTGTAATATTTTATCTATGTACGTTTTAAACAGCTTGTATTACGTTAAGAAAAATTCTGGTACTTAGTTATGACTTTCGTTATCTGCTGCGTGTTTCTCTGTACACATCTGTTGCCTTGCACACACTCGGCACCCGTCGATGGGATGGTGACCCGGGGTGTCACCATCCGGACGTCTCAACTTCCCCGTGTTCGGGCGTGGGGATTTTGGGGGTGTCACAGCTACTAATTTACTCGTGGGGGATTAATCCTCTGGACATGTAAAGAACTTGGAAATGCGGTCACGGGATCACCAATTGACGCTTGATCTGGTCCTGTCTTTTGGAAATGCGGTCAAGGGATCACCAATGCTAACTATGCTCATAATGATGATTCTAAGGTGAATGGTGGTGCTAGCAGCATAGAAAATGGGAGCTCCGATGCTAGGGCTTTTGATGTAAATAAGGTTCAGAAGCTTAGAGCTTAAGGTGGGAAGAAAGCCGAAACCCTTGTTAGCAAGGGCTCTAAGGCAGATCCAAAGAAAAAGGTAACAAGGAAGAATAGAGTTAGGGACGATTCACCTCCTCAGGCAAAATTGGATTTCACAGATGATGTGGGTGAGAATGGGGACAATATAGAGGTTGTTGCAGTTGATCATGGTGAAAGTATGATGGACAAGGAAGAGTTTTTTAGCAGTGACATCGAGGCTGAAGATGATGAGGAAGTGGGGAAGGACAGCAAGCCTGAAACTAAGAAGAAGGGGTGGTTTTCAGCAATGTTCCAAAGGTTAGTTTATTAATTTCAATCCTTTGGTTATTGTGTGTGCATGTATGACTTAATTTAGAGCATACACGTAATTTTATTTTTATAACTTCCATTCACTATCTGCAGTACTATTTGTAGTTTTAGGCATAGTTAGTTGAAGGATATTGCTTGAGTTTTTCAACAATGTCTTTCTTCATGAAAAAATATGATACTGAGTACTTTATCTCCATACGGCAATTCAATATAATGTTTTGGGCCATAATTTAGTTTTTATATCGTTACTTCCTTTAAAATCTACTTATTTTTCAATTTACACAGACAATGGCATTAAACCGTAAATGAAGTTTAAGTGCCTAAGTTTCCCTTGAGCAGTTCAAACAATTATGTTATAAAATAAATAAATAAATAAATTATCTCATGAAATTATTGGGAGAAATCACTGTTTTCTTTGTAGTGATTTATTTATCTATTTTTCAAAAGCCTGGGGTGTACACGTAGGCAGCTTCCTTGAAGTTTATCTTGTTGATGGCTGAAATTTCATATTTGTTTTTGTAATTTGTAAGAACCCATGAATCAACTGTAAACTTCAGGCTTTTAGGCATTAAAATGGACTGTCGCCTTACCATTGCATTTTTTGTTGAAATCTGTCTTGACATTAATTACCAGATACTTGCTTCATTAATTATTCACTTTCGTACGTTCAGTGTTGCGGGCAAAGCGAATCTGGAGAAGTCAGACCTGGAACCAGCTTTGAAAGCTTTCAAGGATGGGCTTATGATGAAGAATGTGGTATGTTTCAGTGATATACTATGTTTTCATATTTGCTTTATCTGTACTTCTCAAATACAATCAGCCTGCTACTTAGAGCTCCTTGTTATTGCATCACAGGCTGAGGAGATAGCAGAGAAACTCTGTGAATCAGTGGCAGCGAGTCTTGAAGGGAAAAAGTTGGCTTCATTTACAAGGATATCTTCAATAGTGCAGGTTTGTGAATCCATCCCTTTCTTTTTTAATCTCAACTACTTCATTCTCATCATTTGATTCTTTGTGATAAGATTGACCCTGGCACGAAACAATGACTGCAGGCAGCAATGGAAGAAGCTCTTGTTCGTATTTTAACTCCTAGGTGTTCTGTTGACATATTGAGGGATATGCATGCTGCCAGGGAACAAATGAAGCCTTATGTTGTTGTTTTTGTCAGTGTTAATGGAGTTGGGAAATCTACTGATCTAGCCAAGGTAAGCCATTTTTCTACTTTTTTCTTTAACATAAATGGAACGGTGAGACTTCCCCAAATAATATTAAAAAAATATATTTAATGTTAAGATTTAATAATATTAAAAAGATTTAATATAGCTAGCCCCTACTCCTGCATCGTAGAGGATGCATGTGCGTGTGTATTTGCATACATTGGTCCTATGAGCACACTTATTATATTCTATGAATTTTGAGTGTAGAGTTTCTTTTAAAAATCACTTTGCAGGTTGCCTACTGGCATGATGGCTGCTTGCGACACATTCCGAGATCAATGTAATGATGGCTGCTTGTGACACATTTCGATCTGGAGTGGTTGAGCAGCTGCGGACTCAAGTGCAGGTATCGCGCTTATCTGGTATTATGTTATAAATGTGTGCTGTTATCTGATATATGTATCATACTGACTTTTATAGATAATTAGGGCTATGTGTTTCATTGACATGTTTGTTTTTACTCCATCATAGCCATTTGATACATGTACTCCATTTTTCAGGATGATGAACCGTTGATGAGAGCACTCTAAAAGCTTATTTACCTTAAGAATTCTGACCTGGTCTTGTTTGTTGGAGAGGCACTGGTTGGAAATGAGGCCGTTGATCAACTTTCAAAATTCAATCTGGTATGACTTCTAGATTTAGGATTGTCATCTATTGTTAGGATCTTTTATTTATCGAGTTATTTAAGCTACACTTGTTTTGTATACAGAAATTAGCCGGCCTTTCGACTTCAGCTTGGCCAAGACTGATAGCTGGGATCTTGCTCACAAAGTTCGATACTATTGATGATAAGGTAGTTACTCTTCAAACAGCAAGGAGTTTGAGAGTTTTGATTACTTGATTTGCGTCCATTGTGGTCATCTGTTATGACTAATGTATAACTGAAATTCATGGCGTAGGTTGGAGCTGCACTTTCAATGGTTTACATATCTGGGGCACCGGTCATGTTTGTCGGCTGTGTTATGTCATGTACAGATCTCAAGAAGCTCAATGTCAAATCGATTGTCAAGACACTCCTTAAATGAGAATCTGTTGGTTTCATTCTTCATGGGGTGCTGTGTGTCTGTGTGTCACTTGGGAACATATATGTTGTTGCTGAACTTTCTGTGCCATCCCATATGAGCCCATGAATTTGTTCGAGGTGAATCAATCACTTGCATCTGTTGCTTGTATTTTAGTGCATCTGTTGCTTGTATTTTAGTTAATCCTACCTGTTCCATCTCTCTCTCTCTCTCTCTCTCTCTCTCTCTCTCTCTCTCTCTCTCTCTCTCTCTCTCTCTCTCTCTCTCTCTCCGCGCACTCTAGAGATTGGGGCTTGGAAATAACTTCCAGAATTTCGGTCAGAGCATAGAAGAAAAATGTCTGAAATTGATTATGGAAGGGAGCCTTTGCGTGCTTTACATACAAATCTTATGATGTATCTTCATAGAACGATACTATGTGATGCGTATGGAACAAAAATAACGTTGGGGTTGGTGTTGCTGTACTAGAAATATGACGAAATGTTGTAGTCAAGCATTTCTCAAGAATGGGGCTTACTTTGAATGTAGACATGAGAAATGTTTGATACATAAAAGATTTCACAATCGTCGTTATGAGGAACGATGTGTGATGAGCTCTCCATCTCACCGAGTTGCTTTTTGATTATGACATGACGGAAGCTAGGAAAAAAAAATAAAACAGAGGAAGAGCTGTATTGTACAAGGCAACACACTTTTATTATAATATCATCTATGATCCTTGACTTGTGCATATAGTTAATGTGAGGTAGGGGTTAGCTTTCTGAAGAAAGAACTTTTCTTTCCTTCCCTTTTGCTGCAATAAATACCCAAAATAATAATAATAATAATAATAATAATAATAATAATAATAATAATAATAATAATAATTTTGTTAAGAATAATAAATTTTCCTACCACATAACATCTACGTTGCATATTTTGATTTGGAAAATACATTTTTAAAATTTGAATTGGATATTTTTAAAATTTGAATATTACAAATCAGATTATACCATGTGGCCTATGGTGTGTGATGTAAAGACATTTAAATAGCACTACTATTTTGTTAATATAGAAAAATAAAAAATTCTACTTATCATCCCATACACTTCACACCAATATATGATTTGTCATTTTTGTCATTCTATTTATTTATTTTGTTAATATAGAAAAATATCCCTTTGCTCGGCTACAACTCCTAAACGTATGGTATTAATATGCTAAAATTTACATAATTTGTCTCATGTGTCTACCTCTATTCAAAATTTAACTCTCCAATTTAGTCGACCAATTGGAGAAGATTTTTATTTTTTTTCCTGTATTCTTGGCTGGTTTGTCTCATCCCATCTAATCATTATAACTTTTCTAAACTTCCAAACAAAATACAATAAATGATATTTTGTGAATTCGATATCGATCTAGTTTTATGTTGAACTGATTGGAGTTGGAGATAATTACTCGAAAATCTCTTCCAAGAAATGATATTCAAGTTCTTGATTCTTTCCTTTTATTATTGCAATTTCTTTTTTATGATCTTGTACGTTCTTGCTAGTTGCTAGTATATATGAGGAAAGAACGTAAGTCCGTACGTAACAATATATTGCTATATGAAATTGCATGTCCTCTATTCGTTAGCGTTTATGAAGTTGGTATCTTGTTTAAAGATCAAGAACTAACTTGTTTGGTATGTTTTTACTTCAAGTTTTTTTATGAGATTGAGTAATATCATTGTGGTATAGGGAGTAGTGCTTTGTTTTGGAGGGTTATAGTTGCAGTAGCGACAGGAATGCTTTATTTGTGAGAATTGAATGTAAAACAAAGTAGATATAATAGAGAATCAGAAAAAAGTATATCTGAATTGATATCTTAATGAAATTACAAGCATAAGAGAGCAGAGTCCAAAATTACAGCAGCAGTTATTGTCAACCAAACTAATGGTGGTGATGCATGTCAACCATGCAAGCTTGTGCAAGTCCCTTCATTGCTGTTCACCTTCCTTAACACTCCCCCTTAAGTCAAAGTAAATATTAATTAGGGGTGAACCAGTAAACTAGACCGAACTTGTTTGATTCTATATCGGATTTGGTCTAGTCTAGTATCAGTTTCATTTTTTTCAAAATCGGTTGAAATCGATTTAGTTTTGATTTTTCATTTTTTAACACTAGTCCGGACCGGTTCATATATATATTTGTTAATTTTTTATATTACATAAAATGTTTTTTATCTGATTTTTTAGATTATATATAATTATATATAAAATAATTTTGTACTCTATGACAAATTATTAATTAATATAATATAAAAATTTAAAATTTAAAATAATTTCAACCGATTCCGTACTTTAGGCCTGTCTGACTCGGTAAATGATCATGAGATGGGCCTAGAACCAAGACTATTCTTATGAAGTTGATAATTCACAAAGACGGAATAGGGTAGCCATTCAACTAAAAGGCCGAGGAAGCATACCTGAACAATCATATGACTATGTGAACCTAAACGCTCACTATCAATTTGCACATTGAATTTTTCTTTTTATTAGTTTTCTTTTAGAATTCAAATTTTATAATTTTCAGTATACCAACAACTAACAAGTAAAGGAATAAAACTTTCTTAAATACCGCTATCATTTTTCAAAAATTAAAATTCAGGAAATAACTAAATAATGGAAGACCTATGATTGAATGGTCAAGCGAAGCATGCCTCAGGATGCGATTGAGGAGTGGACCAATCGTGTGACCCCAAGATAAGAATGCCTTGGGATGCACCGACACTTTATCTGCAAGAAGATGCGTACGTACCACTTCCATGATAAAGATTAACTTATAATTAACATTCCACTCAGTTGAGCTTAAATAGTGCATGGCCTTAATGGATGTGAAAACACAAATCGAGTAGGGTTCAAAGGAGCTGCGGGCTTTGGCGGAAGAGAGTTTTGCATTGCAAGTCATATATGGAAGATTGAGGCTGGAGCCCAAGTCAGTTTCAGTTTTGTCATCTTCGACGTGTTTGTTGTGAGGTCCCATAAAGCTCTTCGGTGGGTTGATCATAACCCCAACCCAAACAACCAAAACTTGTGTGATACTCCACTCAAGTCAATTCCTCGTCCACCCCAAGAGAATAACCAGTTCACATTCTTATAGTACAATTCAAAGATACAATTGGAAGATTTTCAAAGAATTTAAGGAAAATGTGAAACTAGCTAGCTATATAATGCATGTCTGGGTTCAATCTTGAAACATCCAATAAAGATCAAGCTCTCCCACTACTACCATTATTTTCGTTTGAGAAATTAATGAATGCATCAAGAAAATATGCAGAGATATATGAGTAAACATTGAGGTAATTTGATAAGTAGTATGCAGCCAAAAATATTGTTTGTTGTGGCCCAGTACGCCAATTGATGTATCGGTTCTGGTGCCAATGAATTTTTTGAACAGCCCAACTTGGAAAGGAAATTAGTAAAGTTGTGATATCTCTGAAGATATTAAAATTTCCTTAGTAAAGTTGTGATATCTCTAAGGATATTGAAAGTAGACCAATGAAAGAATTTGAACGGCATTTGTGACCACTTGGCTCACAAAGTTCTAATTTTTTTGTTGTTATAGGAACGTGAGTGGGACCAAACTTGCTGGTTTCTTTGTCATGTGTAAATATGTTTTTTCTCTTTCTGTGATGATTCTTCTTCTTTTATTTGGTTCAGTCACATGGTAGTGTACCACCACAAATTCAATCAACGTACCAATAATTGATAGGGATGAGGATTTGATGGGCACCGCCCAGCTGGGTAGATGGCCCAGTATTTTATGGCATTAATAGCTGACTGAAACTCACATAGACTTTTTATGTACAATCCTCACAAGTCTTTTTACGCTCTGTAGCTTTGAACAAATATCTTCTACCTAAAAACGAATTATTTATTCATTTAATTTACCGTCCACCCAATTAGAAAGCAATGGTTAAAACACTGCACATGACAAACGTACTAGGTACCCAAATTAACCAAATTCTATTCACCACATGATCAACAAGTACCATCTTTTACACACACGTGTATATATATATATATATATATATAAATAATTATGAGAAATTCTATTTGTAGTTCCCACTTGAAGATTGCATGTACAAGCCCCTTTATTAAATAAAAAAAAATATCATTTTAAAATGGATATTTTTATAATTTTAAAAAAATTTAAAGATAAAATTATCTAAACCTACATTACAGTCCCCAAATAGAAAACTATAAGTAGCATTGCACATATCTTATTGTATGTGCGAGCTCGTGCACGTTTGATGATGATGATTGCAACACAACTTTAACTTCTCGATTTAAGGGTAGTCATCTACATATAAGTAGTAATCAATCCCCTACAGTTCTTTTAGAACCACCGTTCATTAGTTTGCAGTAAGGCACAAACTTTTTTTTTTATTAAAAAAAACATTGAAGAGACTTGTATGAGTACTGAAACTTATATTTAGCATTATAATTAACCCAAAAAGAAAAATCAATTTCCTACGTTGATAGGATAGCTTAATGCAAGAAAGTTGTTTATCGAGTCGACTCGAACTCGTTTGTGGGAAGGTCTCAAGCTCGAGTTCGAGTTGAGAGTTTAGCTTATTGTTGCCATGATTTGAGTATTTCTCAATATATATATTTATATATTTACTAGTTTCGGATGACTATTAGGCCGGGGGAGTTTCTGGGTCAGTTCATCGGCATGGATGGTTTGCCTTGTGAAATCTCTAAGTAATTCTCCCTCTATAACCCTTAACCCGGGGTGGGATTTTGGAAAAAGTTGAATATTTGACCATGTCATGAGCACTATCATTTTGGTTTTGGGTAATTTGTTTTATGTGTGGAAACCCAAAGCATAACTTCCTGGTAAGTTTATTTCTTTCTCTTTTGAAAAAGGCCTGCAGGGATATTGCATCTGCCATCTACCAGCTAAAATACGAAGTTTCCAAGAAGAGTATATATCATGTGTATTTAATTATATATCTCAATGAAAAGTACAGCAAGGAATTAAGTTGCCAAGAAACTCCTTCCGTCTATCTTCGAAGTTGCCAAAAGGTGAGGATCGTGTGTTATTTATTATTCATTTCAATGAAAGGTACCTCAAAAGAAGATGCCAAGAAATAACCTTTTTCATGTATTATTTATTTCTTTTTTATAACAAACGCGTCTCCTTTTTCCTCTTTAAATATCACTTTTGAAGACGATGTTGACTCAAAAAGTCATACCGATGTATTTTTTGAACAGTCCAACTTGAAAAG
The DNA here is from genome assembly GCF_018687715.1 of Carya illinoinensis. Lineage (NCBI taxonomy): Eukaryota > Viridiplantae > Streptophyta > Magnoliopsida > Fagales > Juglandaceae > Carya > Carya illinoinensis. The sequence goes on from NC_056767.1 coordinate 28,685,428, forward strand.
GAAATTAGTAAAGTTGTGATTTTCTGTGTATATTGAAAGTAGACCAATGGAAGAATTTAAAGGGCATTAGATGGCATTTGTGACCACTTAGCTCACAAAGTTGCAATTTTTTTGTTGTTATAGGAACGTGGGTGGGACCAAATTTGCTGGCTTCTTTCTCATGTGTATATATGCTTTTTCTCTTTGTGTGATGATTCATCTTCTTTTATTTGATTCAGTCACATGGTAGTGTACCACCACAAATTCAATCAACGTACTAATAATTGATAGGAATGAGGATTTGATAGGCACCGCCCAGCTGGGTAGATGGCCCATTGTTTTATGGAATTAATTATTGCTTATTTATCTCATTTGGTTACACAATTCAAATGAGATACTTTATCAAAAATTAAATAAAATATTTTTATAATATAATTTTTTAATATAAAACATTAAATTATTTATTATATTTTATGTAAAAATAAAAAAAAATTATAATAATTATATCATGATTGCACCTTCAGATTTGCCTTAATGTATTTTCTTTATTTATTCACCACATGATCAACAAGTCCCATCTTTTACACACACACGAGTGTATATATATATATATATATATATATATATATATAATTATGAGAAATTCTATTTACAGTCCCTACTTGAAGATTACATGTACACGTCCTTTATTAAATGAGAAAAAATATTATTTTAGCAGAGATATTTTTGTAATTTTAAACAAATTTAAAGTAATTTTAAAAAAATTTAAAGATAAAATTACCTAAACCTACATTGCAGGCCCCAAATAGAAAATTATAAGTAGCATTGCTCATATATTATATGTGTGCACGTGCGTGTGCACGTTTGATGATAATGATTGCAACGTAACTTTAACTTCTCGATTTAAGGGTAGTCATCTACATATAAGTAGTAATAAATCCCCTACAGTTCTTTTAGAACCACCGTTCATTAGTTTGTAGTAAGGCACAAACTTTTTTTTTTTATTTAAAAAAAAAAAAACATTGAAGAGACTTGTATGAGTACTGAAACTTATATTTAGCATTATAATTAACCAAAAAAAAAAATCAATTTCCTACATTGATAAGATAGCGTAATGCAAGGAAGTTTATCGAGTCGAAGTTTCCAAGAAGAGTATCTATCATGTGTATTTAATTATATATCTCAAAGAAAAGTACAGCAAGGAATTAAGTTGCCAAGAAAACTCCTTCCGTCTTTCTTCGAAGTTGCCAAAAGCTGAGGATCATGTGTTATTTATTATTCATTTTAATGAAAGGTACCTCAAAAGAAGATGCCAAGAAACCTTTCATGTAATATTATTTATTTCTTTTTTATAACAAACGCTTCTCCTTTTTCCTCTTTAAATATGACTTTTGAAGACGATGCTGACTCAAAAAGTCATAGGCCAGTGGGTTTTGGGGAAGAAAGGAGAGGGGTGTGGGTCTGGATGACCATTTATTTTTCTCTGCCAAAATTTTGAAATGAGCTGGATCCGAAGCTTTTCATTTTCAAAATATTGACCATTTATTCTATTGGAAGGTTTTTATACTATAACATTCATGTGAAGTAATTTGATTAAAAAGATAAATTTTAAAATTTGAATATTATAAATCAAATTATATTATATATGTGACTGATAGTGTGTGGTGTAAAGGCTTTTAAATAGTACTACTCTATTATTAATATAATAAAATATTAACACTAATATATGATTTGTCATTTTTACTATTCTATCTAAACACTCATTGCCCTTTGCTCGGCTAACAAGGGGAAAATCATTCAAGCATCACCTGCATGCCACCAATGGAGATGATCCTATTCGATTGCATGATCAAGTTGTTTTCGCAGGGGCCAACTTGATCGATCATCATATTAGAGATTACAAGTTCATAACCCTAACCCATTCTCATTTTGGGCTAAACAAATGTACCAATTCTTTGATTCCAGTTATGTAAGAGGGGTTATTTAAAATAAAAATAAATAAATAAAGTTAGGTAAGAGGAATCTTGAACTAAGAGATAGACTCTAGAAGCTAAAAAAGATTGCTTATCAAATTCGATGGTCCACTCTCTAAAACTCCTATACGTATAGTATTAATATGCTAAATTTCACATAATGAGTCCACCTCTATTCAAACTTAAACTCTCCAATTCGGTTGGCCAATTGGAGAATATTTCTCTTTTTCCCCTGCATTCTTAAGAGGATTATTTTGTTATTTATTTCAATGAAAGGCACCGCGTGCAAGGAAGTGGCCAAGAAATCCTCATCTTTCTTTGAGGTTGCCAAGAAGAGGAGTCTGTGTAATTTATTTATTATTTGAAAGGTATAGCATGCAAGAAAGTTGCTTATAATAAACTCATCATATTTAATTTAAGTTGTCAAGAAGAGGGCCAACCCTGTTTAATTTATTACTTATCTCAACGAAGGTACCGCAAGGAAGTGCCCAAGAAACTCCTCATCTTTCTTTGAAGTTTCCAAGAAAACGACCCTGCCTGATTAATTATTCCAGTGAAAGGTACGGCAAGGAAATTGCCAAGAAAGTTTGCGACCTCATTTTCCTTCGATTTCGTGTGCTGCTTTGACCACCTTGTAACCATCAAGAATTCCCCATCCATGGAAAGCGAATAAATAGTCACCTCTTGCAAAGATTTAGAATGCTACAGAAACCTACAAACTCACTTCCAAAAAAAAAAAAAAAAATCCCCATTTTTTCTATTCATTTGGACTTCTCACTTGATTTAACCGAATTATATATATATATATATATATATATATATACATATCATCTAAGCCACATAAAATGAAGAAATGATGATGACAAAATAGACAACGAATAATTAGAAAGTGTTACAATTTATAAATTATAATCTGACTTGAATGATGTATACTACACACTGAATTTAAAACGATGGTACATTAATTTTTTTAGGAAAGTAATTCATATGTAAACTTTTACCGAGTCTTAACAATTTATGAGAATCTTTTATCTGTAATTACATGCATAAAAATAATTATGAGACCCTTGATCTTAAAATTCTAATCATTAAAAAAATTACGTTATAATAACATAAATAAAATTTATTTAATGAAACGTATTCCTAAAATGTCAAAACAGAAAAGAGGAAATATCTCAACTCTTAAAGCATCCTAATCATATTATTTCCATGCATTTATAATTATATTTAGATAAAATTTATTTATCATTCATTTTCTTATCATCACATGACATTCAAAACAAAAATAAACTCCACCAAAGCCGGACATGATAGGAATTCAGCTTGTACTAATCATTTTGACTTTTTATATAAAAAAACAAATATTATAAATAATAGTAAAATAATTTATAAATAGTAATAAAATGATAATAAATAGTAATAAATTATTTGTGAATAATTTACAAATAATCTAGATTTCTGCGGTAAGAATATCTGAAAAAAATTGTATTCCCAAACAATCTTAATATTCAATCAAGATTAATGCATGGTTGCTATTTAATTTTGTGGAAATGATTGCTTGATGGGCTGATTGGAGCGTGAACCGTAAGCTAATTAGAATATGAAAAGACTGTATAAAGATTCATCGTAATTAGAATGAGACTTTATTTTTATTTTTTTAATTGGAGTTACTGTAGAAAGACATATTTATAGATCAGTGCATATTTTTCCACAAGACATGGAGCTTATTTCCCACAAGACGTGGAGCTTATTTCCCACAAGCTAAATCTACGACTTATTTTACACGACGAAGTCTAGTCAATTCAATCAAACAACAGGTACCGAATGATCAAGAAGTTGTCGAGAAACTCCCATCTTTCTTTTAAGTACCCATAAAACTGATCGATGAAAAATATAAGAAACTGATTATTAATGAATTTCTATTTTTTATATTTTAAAAATATTTAAAGATATATAAAAATATAATTGAAAGAAAAGAGAAAAAAATATATATAAAAGGAAGTCAAAGTCAATCAACAAAAGGACTTTTTAGTATCTTGTAAGAAATATGGTATCCAATGTATGGAACAACCAATTCTTTCCTCCATTTTCAAAGATTATGCCTTTATTACTTATCTCAATGAAATGTACCACAAGGAAGTGCCCAAGAAATTTCCCATCTTTCCTTGAAGTTACGAATAATAGGACCCTACCTAATTAATTTATTATTTATTCCAATAAAAAGTACAGCAAGGAAATTGCCAAGAAACTCATCATCTTTCTTCACCAAACGCATAATGATGGTCTTTCAGTAGTAGGACTGTAAATGAACCAGTTTATTCGATAGCTCGCTCGGTACTCGCTCGGTTAAACCCGAATCGAACTTGACTCGTGAAAAAAAAAAATATTCATTCGTGAAAGCAGATACCCGCTTGATTTGTAAATGACACATACCCGACAAAACTCGACTTGATTTGGCTAAAACTCGTCAAGGCCAGCTCGTTTATGCTCGAGTCAACTCGTTAGCTCGACTCGATTAAAACTCATTCATATATTGATAAATATATACATACACTTATATATATATATATACATATATATATATATATATGTATTAGCTAATAATATAAGCATACCACTTTTATAATTAAATATATAATATGTAATCTAATTACTTATGTCTATATAGTAAATATACTTCATAGGTATATTTTATAATTTGTATAATAATTAGTCGGTAAAATTTAATAATTTAATATACTAATATATAAGAACCATATATGAAATAGATATATGCTATTATATTAAGTGTATGTATTAATAATATATATAGGCATATAATATATTATTATTTTGGATAAATATCAACTAGTTAGATATTAATTATTTAAATTCTTTTTAAATTTTTATAATTCAATAGAGGTTCTACTTGTTAGTTGTATAAATTCAGTATTAGATATTTTATTTATTTAACTATATAATTTTTATATTTAACCTTTTATCTCTCATCTCCCAAAAGCTTATAAAATATCTTAATTCAAACTATTTCATTATTATTTATAAATTTTTCATTTTATCTCATGTATAATCAAACCGGACCTTAAAGCAAATGGGCATGTGATATTCAACTTTTGCTTAACGCAAGGAAGTTGCCAAGAAATTGTTGGGGTGGATGCAGCTTATTTCTTGGCAACCTCTCAGACAATTTCTCTCTTTCCCTATTATGATCATTTCATTTCTCTCTTTAAAAATTACTTTTGATATAAGTCAGGGGAAGAAAGCTGGAGATCGATCAGGGGTGTTGTCGGAACTAGCAAAGAATATTGATCTGGATCACCATTTATTTTCTCGGCCAAGAAATTCTTGTTTTGTTTTTGTATCAAACCATCTTCTTGATTCTATTTTCTCATGTTACTGTTAATCTAACCAAATTACATCATGTGCTCAATTTTTCTACAGCTCAGTTTTTATTTTATTTTTCTGTATTTTTGGCTGGTTTGTCTCATCTTATCTAATCATTATAATTTTTCTAAATTTTCAAACAAAATACAATAAAAAGTTCAATTTTTTTTAAATCCAAAAACATAAATCATATTAAAAAATTATATTCTAACAATATTGTATTCAACTTTCAACTTCCATCTCATCAGCAAAACAAGCATAATGCGAATTTGCCAAAAAGAGGATAGAGCTCCTGATACAATATTAGTATACAAGTGTCTGTGTTTGAACAAATGAACTCTTACCTTCTGTTACAATGGAAATTGATCAGCTTGAGCTTTGAAAATGATGAAGAGGTAAATTACGAATTAATAGAGCAGGTTTTGAAAAGAAAGAAAAAAAGAATTGCTCGTAGTTTGTCATGCTTTACCAATCTATATCAGCAGTTGTAGTAACTATCTTGGCACAAAAAGTAGATAGATTTCTGATTACAAGCCGTAGTTCAATCCAAAATGTATTCTGACACACTGAGCTAAGAAGAAATGCCCTTGCATACTTGCTTTAGTCAGACACAGTTTTGCAAAGAGTATTTGTCGTTTGTTTGATTTTGTTATAAATCACATATCATCTATAAGTAAAGTTCCGTACAACATTATGAACATATCCATTGGACAAGTGCCTGAGGACTTCTAAAGGGCATTGAGAAAGTAACTCCAAGGCAGAGCAAGTTTACATCCAATAATTAAAATCACAACTAATCAAACATTCCTCTGTAATCAAACATTTGTAGCGCATCTAGACAAATATCAGAGCAGTGAGTGATGGCTGGGTTTGCCCATAGAAGGTCCCTCTTTTACTGCCTTTGAAAAGAAGTTCAGGGGGACGTTGGATGGTTTATCTAAAAGAAAAGTACTCAAACATCATCCACTAACAGAAATAATTTCAAATAAATTCACTAATTAAAAGATGGAGTACTAGAAAATAATAATAAATTATTCAAATCCAAGACCCTAATGCATCCAAACTTCACAATCTCATTGCAGAGAAACACTTGCTATCTCTAGACCAATTCCTACTCAGAGGATGCAAAGATGGAGGCCGGGCATATATACTACAAGAAAAAAGGATTTTGGTAACAATTTATTGTAACGAAAAGACTATTCACAACTAATTTTTTATTGCAAATAGTTTTTTTGTTGAAATAAATTGATCACAAAAATCCATTTTTCTTATAGTATACATTTTTTCACAAGACTAGAGCTTATTTTCCGCAAGCTACAACTTAATTTTCCACAAGACAATCATTAAACACTTTCAATTGAATTTCTTCTTGTGAAAAAAGAAGTCAAGTCAATCAACAAAAGGAACCAAAAGTAGCTGCCGATAAACTAATCATTCTTTAACAAACATGTATGCATGCCTTTCCTGAAGAAGCGTATGCTTTTCCTAAAGCAAATGAAGTTACCTCAAAAGAAGATGCCTTCAATGTGTTATTTATTTTTCCGCCTATAACAAACGCGCGCGTATCCTTTTTCCTAAACTAAATGGACGTGCAATATTTAATTTTTACATAATATTATATACATATATATAAATATATATATATATATATATATATATTAAATGATGCAATGCAGCTTCTAACTCAATTTAAGTCGAGTAAATATAATATATATATGAAAAAATTAATTTTTTAATAATAAATTTCGCTATTTTTTAAAAGAAACTCGCTTTACACAATTTATAATTATATTTAATATTATTCTTTTATTATTTATCTCAAGAAACTCTTCATGATCTTTCTTTAAAGTTGTCAGGAAGATTAATCTGTGTAATTTATTGTTTATCTCAATGAAAGATATGGCAAGGAAGTTGTCAAGAAACTTATCTCTCTTGTATCCAAATCTAAATCCTCCTCCTAAATCTTGCATCCAAACGCACCAAATGGACATGTCCATATATATATATATATATATATATATATTATAAAAAAGAGTCAGGTCACCAGTAGAGCGACCCCTCCTTACATATATTAATAAACTCTCACTTATGAAAATGGACATGTCCATATGAATTGCGAAAAGGGAGTCTAGTCAAGTCCATTATACAAAAGGTACCGTATGATCAAGAAGTCGTCGAGAAACTCCTCATCTTTCTTTAACATACGCGTACGCTTTTCTTAGGCGTGGTTAACCAACTTTTCAATCCATCTTTATCACATTTCAATATTTTAATATTATTTAAATTTAAATTTTTAATATTTTCATGTAATGATTACTTAATTATTATAATTTTTCCAGACTTTCAAATAAAGCATAAAAAATAATTCAATATTTTCAATTCTTAAAATAAAAATTATATTAAAAAAAATTATATTCTTATTCTATTTTAACTACATTATTTTTTTATTTAATTTTTTCCCCTCCTCTCCCAAAACCTTATAAAATATTTTAATTCAAACATTTCATTACCATTTATTTTTCATTTCATCAATCTCATCTCATCTGTATAATCGGACGAGGCTTTAAATTAGCGAATGGGCATGCAATATTCAACTTTTGCTTATATTTCTTTAACAAATGTGTATGCTTTGTAAAGTGATAAGATAGAAATAGATTATATATTTTTCTTAAACATATATGGCATGAACATAACTTAAAGCTTGCAGTTGAGTTAGAGAACAATGAAAAATGCAATGGGTGTGCACAGTATCTTTCCTCTCCGTGTTATTGTTGTTTACAATGCAAGTTCTTTCTTCACAAATCTTGTGTTGATTTATCCAGAAAAAAAAAAATTACACCCACTCCAGAGACATCCGCTCACCCTGATCCTCCCCCCAAACAAATCTCAGAATAGATATGGCCCTAAAACTAATTAGGTTGTGATGCTTGTGCTCGTTTATGTAATGGTCTCGTATACAGTTGTGATGACTGTCGCTTTCAGCTCCATGTCCCTTGTAGTTTGATACCAACCAAATTTACCCATGAGGGTCATGAGCACCCACTTTTTCTAATTTTGAGCTTAGGCAATAAAGATTTCGGCAAATGTACCTCCTGTGGAGAATTTAGAAGGATGTTGATACGTTGTGTTGATTGTGAATTTTCTATGGACTCAAAATGCGCTACACTACCGCTTACCACAAAATATGGGCTCTATGAGCAACCCTTCATACTATCTTACACCGTTGAGGATCATGACTCTGCTGACTACTACTGTGATATTTGTGAGAGAGCGAGATCCAAAGCATGATTGGTTCTACTATTATGCAGATCTCCAATTTGCAGCTCATCGAAAATGTATTTTGGGGAAGTGGCCACATATCAAGTTTGGGCGCACTTATTAAATTATCATTTTGTTTCTCTCTTTAAAAATTACTTTTGAATTAAGAAGACATTGACTCATCTATTTTTCTAGGCTAAAATATTGAAATAAGCTGGATGTTCTAGATCATGATCTTCATAATCACAAGCATTCTTGATCATACGTCAACTCATTAATCAGATGTTTTTATATTTAGGACTGAATTCTAAAATTTAAAAAGAGAAAAAGACAGATTTTATACGTCAATTCTTAAAATAAAAATAATATAAAAAATTATATTATAATCATATTTTAATTATATAATTTTTTTATCTAACTTTTTACTTTTCCTCTCCTAAAACGTTATAAATTTTTATTATTATTTACAAAATTTTCATCTATTTTATCTCATTTATATAATCAAACAAACCTTCGAGTAAATGGGTATGTGATATTCAACTTTTGCTTAACGCAAGATGTTGCCAAGAAATTGTAGGAGTGGATGCTTGGCAACCAACAATTTCTCTCTTTTCCTTTTGTCGGGGTTGGATTTTGGAGAAGGAAAATATAGAGTTACTACCTTCCTCCTATCCATTCATTACATTTTTATATTTGATTTATTTATTTTTTAATATTTTTTTTATTACCTTATCACTAACCTTTGGAGAAAGTCTAATATTTGACCATGTCCCTACTATGATTATTTCGTTTCTCTCGTTAAAAATTATTTATTAAAAAATAATTCTCTTTAATAAAAATTCAGATTATTAAAAAGATAATTTAAATTATAAATATTATAAATTTATTATTTAAATTTATTTTTAAAATGAGACCATATTTATATAAAAACCTAAAAATCCATCATCTCATTATCTATATTTCTTTACTAATGATACAAAATTTCCAACTTTTCTCGTCTCTATTGTGCAGCCTCCCACAATGATCCTCATGAATTTGCTGTCTCAGGCTTTTTGCCCTTTGTTAGATGGAGTTACTTGAATTTTTGTCCCCTTTTATTTTGATTTTTATTTTTTGGTTTGAATTTTCATTTGATTTACGCATTTGAAAAATGTTATGTAATATAATAATTCAAATTATATTAGATTATTTCAAATTGAAATAGATCAACACCGTTAATTTCTGATTTTTTTTGTTTATTATTATTAGATTATTTTTGTTAGAGATTGTGACGCCCTCAACTCCCACTTATGAATATGTGGAAATCGAGGCGTCGAGATGATGATAACACAAGTCATGCATCTCATTGCCAAGTGCCAAGTGTGTGGACAAGCAACACGTATACAATAAAAATAAAGCAGCGAATAAATAAAGTCAATTAACTAAGTACCAGATTTTGTTTAAATACAAGCTCGCTTAATAATAAGCGTACTAAAAATATTACAAATAACTAGTAAAAATATAATACCAATGAAAAATAGGAAAATAAACCACAATCCACGAATGATCCCCGATCACTCCTTCCACGAAGCCACCTCCTTGGACTCAGCCTCCTCATCCTCTGGATCAAAATCTACGGTACCAAAGACAGTACCGTAGGTAAGTAACAAACCAAACAATCCTCGAGATAAAAATACATTCATGCAATAACCAAATGCATGAACATGATACCATATGCATATGTCCAGAAAATCATCATTTTCCACGCGCGCCAGAATCCAATCTTGGCCTAAAACATTTCTTTAAAAACATTTCCTCACCATTATCGCAGATAATGGCCCAAAAATATAATCTCGTCATTTTTTCAGAAAATGACCCATTAAGCAAACCATCAGAGCATTATAGGCGAGACTTTACCACCATGCCTACGCGTGCACCGTAGGCGAAAATCACAGACGGGACTCTACCACCGTCCCTGCTTACCACCTTCCCTATAGAGATAGAAACCGACAAAGAGATGTTAAAGCTTTCTGATGAAAAATGAAGAAATTGTCCATGATAGGTTTGGCAGCTAAGCTGAGATACAAAATTCTCATCTCATCTCTTCTCATCATTACAAATTTTTCAATTTTTCATATAAAATATAACAAACAATTTAATTTTTTCAAATCACTATTCAAATTATTCAAATATCAAAACATTAATAATATTAAAAAATAATATTTTATTAAACTTTCAATTTTTATATAAAATTAAAAATTCTCATCTTACCATCCAAACCTATCTTAAGGATTAAAGACTTGCCTCTTTAATTTTTTTTAAATAAAAAATTATAGTTCCTGAATTTCAAATGGACAGAGTTTTTCTTTTTCTGAACTGAATTTGAGAAAGATTCATCCAATTTATATATAAATAATACGTGACCAAAATAGAATAAGATTTTTTACGTTCACCCAAAAAATCTCTTTCCTTTGCAAATTATATAAGTCACCGTACGTCATAGTCTTATCTTCTTAAATGTCACCGACAAACTGAACATCGATCCTGACAACGCACGAGGCTAGTAAAGTTTCTTATCTTCTTATCCCATTCTTGGCCTTTGGTTTAAAGTTTCTTAAGAGCAATTTTATCGGAATATTTAAATCTAAAAGTAAAGTCACTTTTTACTTATTAAACATCAAAATCGCTTGCATTGGATTATATAATAGTAAATTTTATAGCTTTTAGCTATAGTAATTAGAAAAAAAAATATCAAATTTAGTTGTAATTGTACATTAATTATCAAATCTTTATTTTATTAATTTATTGTAACTCTTTCTTTTTGCTCGCATAGATATATCCCAGTAGCTTTAATTTCGTCTTACACCAGACCCAATAGCTTTAATTCATGAGTTAAATAAATTAAAAAATTAAATATCTTTTAATTAAACTTAAATTCATGATAAAGTTAAATAAATTAAAAATATCCAAATTAAATATTTTTTAGGTTAAAAAATATCTAAATTCATCTTATATTTATTAAAAGTGTCATATACATATGCATAATCTAGTAACAATGTTCTAAGTCAATATCCTAATGGCGACATTGGCAAATTGCTCGCAAATTACGGAAGGCTAGACGTTACCAATTTCACTCATATGATTTTGAGTCTTCTTCTTATATATGAATCATATCGTGTTACAAATTATTAAGTTGGTAAGCCATATTTAAATTATCTGAATTCATAAAAAAAAATTATGTGCAAAACTAATATGAGAATATATATATATATATATATATGCAAAATGCAAAACTATTATTTCTCATATTATAGTTTGCATCATTAATTCTTTCCCATCAAAAGAAAAATCAAAATAATTCTTCTTTAATTAAAATAAAAGTACAATCCAAAAATACCCTATCTTCTCCCCTAAAAAGGTTTTCCCTATAATTTTCACCAATGAACACCCCCTTCATAAAACCCTTCCAAGAATAAATACACAACTATTTGTGATTAAAAAAATTAAAAAAAGTAAAAAAAAAAAAAAAAAAGGGGCTTGGAAATAACTTCCAGAATTTCGATCAGAACGTAGAAGAAAATGTCTGACGAATCTTATGACGTTTCTTCATAGAACGACGCTATGTGATGCGTATGGAACAAAAATAATGTTGGGGTTGGTGTCGCTGTTCTAAAAATACCAAGAAGTGTTTTGTACTTGAAAAGGAAAAAAGTTACAATAAAAATGGTTTACAATCCCTGAGTATTATAATATCAAACAGTTTTTTTATATTTATATTTATGAACTTAAGCATTTTTCTCAAAAAAGATTAATGTTGTTATTTATTAGTCAAGCATTTCTCAGGAATAGGGCTTACTTTGAAAAAGAGGATCATGTGTAATTTGTTTGGAGAAATTATATTTGCAATCATAGAGTGTGTAAATATTGTGTACTTTTTTTAAAAAAAAGTGAATAAATATGATATTTACCTAAAAAAATTAATTTTTTAATAATAAATTCTACTATTTCAAAATGAGAGCACTTTGCACAACTCATTACTATATTTAGTATTCATCTTTTGTTATTTGTCTCAATAAAAGGCACCACCCACAAGTGGCCCAGAAACTCCTCATGATCAATCTGCTGGCTTTACTAGTTTTCCAAAAGATCCGTCAAGTTGGAATCTCTAAAATCCCTTGATCTTTCTAACTGCAAAAAGCTGCAGAATTTTCCTAAAATTGAGAGTGAAATTAAGTGTTTGAAGAATATTAAATTAGAAGGCACTGCTATAAGAGAACTGCCTCCATCGATTGGTAATCTCATTAGACTTGTACATTTAAATCTAAGAGAGTGCGACAAATTAAGGCATATCCCTAATAGCATTCTTCAGTTGCAACAAAGTCAAAATATTCTCTCCCTTGATGGTACCTACTCGGATAAAATACAATATCCCTCCATTGGAGAGCTGCTCTAGTCACCACCTCCAATGAATTCAAGCATTTCAAATAATGGGTTCTCTCTCTCTCTCTCTCTCATATTGTGTACCTTTGTCTACTAAAAATTATGATGCTAGCTCCCTTGTTGAACAGGATGGAGAACGTTTCAAATCAGTGGAGGGAAGTCTGCAACTTAAGTATTATAGTATAGACAATGGAATGCTAATTAAAAGTTTTGGAGTCCTTGTGGTACGCAAGCACAAGGAGATGATCAATACGAAAGATGATGTATATTTTCTCGGGATTTCGCCGTCTCTCCTTATAATTCAAGCTTTGTGCCCGTATTATATTAAAGCATGATGATCAAAGCTCGAGTGCATTGCCATCAGGATGAGCTCAGAATATTTTAATAAAAGATTCCTCTGCATGTGTCTTGGTCACTTGTAAATAGTCTTTGTTTATAGTGTCCTTTTTTTGGTCTTTTTAGCAAGCTTGATTATTCTTGTAGTGGACAGTTTGTAGTGGACAGTACAGGTGTGGGCTAGGAGGTTGTACATTATTCTCTGCTTTTGACAGAGTCATAGCATTATATATATGTAGGAAAGCAACACTTGTCGTAGGGCAATTTAAATGAGAACAAAAGTTTGTCTCAAATCTCTTACCTTTATTCTGAAAACTTACATGGTATCAGAGCAAGCCAGGTTCTAAATAATAGAACTTTTTCATGGCTGCCGAGATCCCTCAAAACAACCCTCCTCCATCTATATTTCTTGACTTCACCAATGTAGTCAACCCCTATCGACTTGACCATGGTGACAACCCATCCATTCCTTTAGTCCCTGATCTTCTCACTACAGACAACTACACAACATGGTCAAGAGCTATGTGTAGAGCCCTGAGAGCAAAGAACAAACTTGGCTTCATCAATGGGTCATTACTCAAGCCTAAGGATCCTGCTGACCCTCTCCTTGATGCTTGGGAAAGATGCAATGACCTTGTTGTATCTTGGATGCAAAACTCTATTACCCAAAACTTAAGGTCAAGTATTGCTCTAGTAGATGATGCCCAACAGATTTGGGAAGAGTTGAAGGACAGATTCACACATCAAAATGGGCCACGAATTTTTCAACTAAAGAAAGCCTTAGCTGCTGTACAACAAGACCAAGATTCTGTAAGTGCTTATTTTGGCAAATTAAAATGTTTGTGGGATGAACTGATAATTTATGAACCTTTGCCTGATTGCACTTGTGGGAAGCTCAACATCCTTTTAGATAGATATCAACAGGATTGTGTTATCCAATTTTTGATGGGCCTCAATGACTCTTACAATAACACCCGAGACCAAATAATGATCTTGGACCCCTTACCGGCTATAAACAAAGTTTTCTCCATCATCCAACAACAAGAGAGGCATCATACTGTGGTCTCTAATTTGCCTTCTTCTGAGTCAATGGCTTTTGCCATTAAGAAAGGATACTCATCTTTTAAGCCTGCCACAAGGTCATCTTTCACACAGAAACATGAGAAACCCTATTGCTCCCACTGTCACATTCAAGGCCACCTTTTAGCAAACTGCTTCAAAGCAGGCAATGCACAGGCCCCTGTTTGTGGTCACTGCAACATGACTGGGCACATGATGGATAAGTGCTACAAATTACATGGATACCCACCTGGACACAAGCTCTATAACAAGGGAAAACAGATGGGTTTTTCTGCTAACATGTCATCACTAGAGCAGGAAAAAGACACTGAGGAGAAAATGTCTTTTACCAAAGACCAATATCAACAGCTCATGTCACTACTGCAGTCGAAGGAGGCTCCCATTGCCAACCAAGTCCAAACAGATTTCAGTTCTTCATCCACCATGTCTGGTATGCATTTTTGCCTCACTTCTTCCTCTCAAAAATCACCTACTATCTCACCTTGGATAATTGACACTGGTGCTACAGATCACATGATCTGTAACACCTCATTATTCACTTCCATTACATCACAAGTCTCCTACACAGTTAAACTTCCAAATGGGCACACAGCTTCTGTTACCCACATTGGCACAATAAAAATCACTAATACATTGACCTTGAATCATGTTTTGTGTGTCCCTTCTTTCAATTTTAATTTGATTTCTGCCAAACAATTAGCTAACTCCATTTCATGTTGTTTTCTTTTCTTTTCACACTCATGTTATATTCAGGACCTTTTGTCATGGACCACGATTGGCATGGGTGAGCTGAGGAATGGCTTATACCATCTTTTGGTGACTGAAGTGCCTTCTACAGCTTTGCTTGATCAATTTTCTATTTCCCTAAAGAAAAACATGTCACTTTCAGCTTCTTCTAGTAGCAATCTTGATGATGTATCAAATCTTTGGCATTGTAGAATGGGTCATACACCCCTTTCAGTTTTAAATTTGATCTCGGATAATTCTATTAAAGTCTCTTTGCCTACTGCCAATATTCCTTGTTGCATCTGTCCAATTGCTAAACAACACAAACTTCCTTTTTCCATTAGCACACATAAAAGCAAACAAATCTTTGAGCTTGTACACTGTGACATATGGGGTCCAAATTCTGTTGAGTCCTATGATGGATCTAGATATTTCCTAACCATTGTTGATGATTTTTCAAGAAGCACTTGGATTTATCTCCTTAAGAATAAATCTGACACCAGAGCTTGCATTGAAGCCTTCTCTAACCTTGTGGAAACACAATTTGATACTAAGATCAAAATCCTTAGAAGTGACAATGGACTAGAATTCCAAATGAAAGAATTTTATAATAGAAAGGGTATTATGCATCATAGAACCGTGTTGAGACCCCTCAACAGAATGGAATTGCAGAAAGAAAACATTAACACCTTCTTAACATAGCTCGAGCACTTAAGATCCAATCTAATCTTCCTATCAAGTATTGGAGTGACTGTATTTTAACTGCAGCCTACATAATCAATAGAGTTCCTAGTCCATCTTTGTCTAACAAAACTCCTTTTGAACTATTGTTCAAGATTCCACCCACTTACTCACATATGAAGACTCTAGGCTGCCTTTGTTTTGCTGTCACTCTATCTCAAGGAAGAAAGAAATTCGATCCTCGTGGAAGAAGGTGCATCTTTCTTAGTTACCCCTTTGGGGTCAAGGGTTACAAACTGTTGGATCTTGAGGCCAACACAATTTTCATCTCTAGAGATGTGATCTTCCATGAACATATATTCCCTTTCCAACTTTCAAAAATTCATGTTTCACCTCCACTAATAGGTTCAGAAGGCACTCTACAAGATGATGCTAATCCTTATTTTTCACCACAAATTCCCATCAATCCAATTAACATTTCTTCCCCTTTGACAGAATCTGAAACTTCTTCTCCTCCTTCACCATCTCCTTCTGCATCACCCCATCCTTATACCTCTCCAGAAACTTCTAATGATTCATCTCAATCCCCAAATGAAACTAACCTCAGAAGATCAACCAGAGTAAGGAGGGCACCCCAGTACCTACAAGACTTCCACTGCCAACAAGCCTCCTCACTCCAACATGACCAGTCTTGGTCCAAGGCTTCAGGTACTTACTTTCCTCTATCCAATTCTCTTTCTTATAAAAATCTGTCACCTACCTTCTCTTCCTTTTCTGTCATCATTTCATCACACAATGATCCACACACCTATAATGAGGCTGTTAAGGATCATGGCTGGTGTAAAGCAATGGAGGCTGAACTTGAAGCATTAGAGTTGAATGACACATGGGAGGTTACTGACTTGCCACCTGGGAAAGGCACCATTGACTGCAAATATGTCTACAAGACAAAATATAGATCAGATGGCAGCATTGAAAGAAAGAAGGCTAGGCTGGTTGCTAAGGGATTCACACAGCAGGAAGGAGTTGATTACCATGAAACATTCTCACCCGTGGCCAAGATGGTGACAGTTAGAACTCTATTGGCATTGGCAGCTATAAAGGGGTGGCATCTCCATCAATTTGATGTGAATAATGCATTCCTTCATGGGGAGCTTAATGAAGAAATATACATGAAGAAGCCTCCTGGTTATGATAAAGGAAAACCTGGCCAGGTTTGCAAGTTACTTCGAAGTCTTTATGGCTTGAAGCAAGCCTCAAGGCAGTGGTATTCGAAATTCTCTGCCTCACTCATCCTTTTTGGTTTTATACAATCAAAGTCTGATTATAGCTTGTTCACATGGGTTAATGGTAGTTGTTTTACTGCTCTATTAGTCTCTGTTGATGACATAGTTGTAGCAAGCAACTCTTTAAAATCCGTCGCTGCTCTTAAGGCCTTCTTAAATCAACAATTTAAGATTAAAGACTTGGGCCCCCTTAGATACTTCCTTGGGATTGAAGTTGCTCGATCCCCTCATGGTATACATCTTTTTCAAAGGAAATATACCTTGGATATTCTGGCTGATTCAGGCACTCTAGGGTCCAAGCCACTTAAGCTGCCCATGGATCAAAATCACAAGCTAAGTAAGGATTCTGGTACTACATTAACTGATCCTAGCATCTACAGAAGATTAATTGGTCGCCTTTTATACTTGACCATCACCAGACCGGACATTAGTTACCCCATTCAGATTTTAAGTCAGTTTATGGCAGAACCAACTACTTCCCACCTTACAGCAGCACACAAGGTACTTAGATACCTAAAGGGAGCCCCAGGCCAAGGAGTTTTTCTGTCAGCTTCATCACCTCTTCAATTGAGAGGTTACTGTGATTCAGATTGGGCCTCATGTCCAGACACTAGGCGCTCAATAACTGGTTACTGCTTGTTCTTGGGAAATTCATTGATTTCTTGGAAATCAAAGAAACAAGCGATTGTCTCTCGTTCATCTGCAGAAGCAGAGTACAGAGCAATGGCTTCTGCTACTGCTGAGTTTACATGGCTGCGCCAACTACTTGTTGATCTCCTTGTTGATCATCCTCAAGCTGCTGTTTTACTGTGCGATAACCAAGCTGCATTGCATATAGCAGCTAATCCAGTGTTCCACGAGAGGACTAAGCACATAGAGGTGGATTGTCACCTAATTAGGGATAAGATTCAAGAAGGCAGTATACAGACAGATCATGTTTCCACCACTTCTCAACTAGCTGACATATTCACTAAGGCACTGCCCTCTTACACGCTGAAATCACATCTTTCCAAGATGGGAATAACCAACATATATTCTCCATCTTGTGGGAGGGTATTAAAGCATGATGATCAAAGCTCGAGTGCATTGCCATCAGGATGAGCTCAGAATATTTTAATAAAAGATTCCTCTGCATGTGTCTTGGTCACTTGTAAATAGTCTTTGTTTATAGTGTCCTTTTTTTGGTCTTTTTAGCAAGCTTGATTATTCTTGTAGTGGACAGTTTGTAGTGGACAGTACAGGCGTGGGCTAGGAGGCTGTACATTATTCTCTGCTTTTGACAGAGTCATAGCATTATATATATGTAGGAAAGCAACACTTGTCGTAGGGCAATTTAAATGAGAACAAAAGTTTGTCTCAAATCTCTTACCTTTATTCTGAAAACTTACATATTAGATGGAGTTACTTGGAGTTTTGTGCCTCTTTCATTTTTTTGGTTGGATTTTCGCATGAATTATGCATTTCAACAATGTTGCTTAATAGTAATTCGTTTTACTTTTATTTTTCTGTTTCATCAATATTTAGATATTCATATTTCTTAATAATATTTAGTGATTGTTGATCCAAGTAATTTACAGTTGAGTGTAAAATTGTATGGCTACCTAGGGCTGCAACTCGTCTGTAAAATTGTATTTACAAGCTCCTCTGTTTTTTATGGTCTTTTTTCCCCCCACAAGAACTCCTTTGAGTCATACATACATACATACATACATATATATATATATATATATATATGTAGCCTGTAGGTGTACATATTCTCTGCATTAACAATGAATAATCCTGCATTTAACTGCATAGAATGGTTACAGTTGGACCACACTGCATTTAATTAAATTGCAGAAGGCTATATATATCTTGCTCATAAACCTGCATTCAAACATTTCAAGATTGAGGATCGTTTGTTGCAATAAAACCAAATCTTCTGCATTAATGACAAATTCCAGCACAAACTCCTTGATGAGTGCTCTACTAGTTGCCAAAAATCATAGAATAATGATTAGAAAAACAGCTCCGAATATTATTATAAGTGGCTGAAGTTGCAGCACTCGACTTTATGAGAGCCCAAAGTTGCCTTATTTTGTAGGGTCCTTCCTATACGCCATTATCGTGTATGCTCGCTCCCGTAATAAGCATATGCAGACAATAAACAAAAGATCAAAAAATGTATCAAGATTATTCAAGCATATGCTTGTGTGTGTGGAGTAGTCTATTTTCTCAAATTCAAGCATCTAGAAGGGACTCTTCCTCTGAAATTCTGGCCTAATCAGTTAAATGCACTGGCATCCTTGAAGCTACATAACACAAATAATTAAAGTTCACCCCAAAGGCAGAGCAAGGACCAAATGGCAAGCGGCAGAGTGAGCTTTGAAAATGATGAAGAGGTAAAGGAAATAGAGCAGGTTTTGAAAAGAAAGAAAGAATTGCTCGTATGTAGTTTGTCATGCTGCAAGGCATTGTTTTACCAATATGATCAGCAGTTGTAGTAACTATCTTGGCACAAAAAAGTAGATAGATTTTCTGATTACAAGCCGTAGTTCAATCCAAAATGTATTCTGACACACAGAGCTAAGAAGAAATGCCCTTGCATACTTGCTTTAGTCATAGACACAGTTTGGCAAAGAGTATTTGTCGTTTGTTTGATTTTGTTATAAATCACATATCATCTATAAGTGAAGTTCTGTACCACATTATGGAAAGGACTGAAGTTTATCAAGTGGACAAGTGCCTGTGGACTTCTAAAAGGCATTGAGAAATTAACTCCAAGGCAGAGTAAGTTTACACCCAATAATTAAAATCACAACTAATCAAACGTTTGTAGCTCATCTGGACAAATATCAGAGCAGTGAGTGAAGCCAAAATATACCAACGTCCATGGGCCTCCAATGGCTGGGTTTGTCCACAGAAGGTCCCTCTTTTACTGCCTTAGAAAAGAACAGTACTCAAACATGATATCTGTTGTTAATACATAAAAATAACCCTATGTTCCAGTTCAATTGCTTACTGAATTGGATAATCCACTGTTTGAAAATCTTATAATTAAAGCATAATTTATTGTTATGTGAAAGTTACAGCGAGGAAGTTGTCAAGAAACTCATCTCTCTTGTAAGTTGCCAAAATAGGATCATCTGCAATTTAATTATTATTTATCTCAATGAAACGTTGCCAAGAAATTCCTCATCTTTCCAAGATATTTAATCTATTGAAGTGGTTCAGCTTCAACAAAGCTTCTTCTCATCCAAATTCGCTAATGAAAAGATGGAGTACTAGAAAATAATAATAAATTATTCAAATCCAAGACCCTAATGCATCCAAACTTCACAATCTCATTGCAAAGAAACACTCGATCGGCTATCTCTTAGACCAATTCCTACTCAGACGATGCAGAGAGTGGAGGGCATATTTTTCCACAAGACTAGAGCTTATTTTCCACATGCTACAACTTATTTTCCACAAGACAATCATTCAACTGATATTCTTCTTGTGAAAAAAAGAAGTCAAGTCAATCAACAAAAGGAACCGAAAGAAGTTGCCGATAAACTAATCATTCTTTAACAAACGCGTATGCATGCTTTTCCTCAAGCCGCGTATGCTTTTCCTGAAGCAAATGAAAGTTACCTCAAAAGAAGATACCAAGAAACCTTTCATGTGTTATTTATTTTTCTGCTTATAACAAACGCGTATCCTTTTTCCTAAAGCAAATGAAAGTTAGCTCAAAAGAAGATACCAAGAAACTTTTGTTGTAGTGCTGTGTAATTTATTACTTATCTCAATTAAAGGTACCGCAAGGAAGTGACCAAGAAACTCCTCATCTTTCCTGGAAGTTGCCAAGAATAGAATCTTGTCTAATTAATTTATTATTTATTCCATTGAAAGGGACCGCAAGAAATTGCCAAGAAACTCTCATCATCTTTCTTCATCAAACATGTATCTATTTTCTAATGCAACTTTCAACTTCTGAATTCTCAATTTAAGGAGAGTACTCTTTCAGTAGTAATCCGCCATAGATAAACAATTTACTTCTCTGATGGCTGTTCAAGGTGCTTCTTCCTCTTCCCTTTCTTCTTTTACTCATAGGTGTAAGTACGATGTATTCTTGAGCTTTAGAGGTGAGGATACTCGTAACAATTTTACTGCCCATCTACATGCTGCTTTAGTTCAAAGAGGCATAAACACATACAGAGATGACGACAAGCTTCAAAGAGGGGAAGAAATCTCACAAGCACTTTCCGAAGCTATCGAAAGCTCAAGGATTTCAGTTGTAGTACTCTCAAAAAAGTATGCATCATCGAGATGGTGCTTGGAAGAGTTGGCGATGATCATCGATTGTAAAAAAACAAAGCAACAAATAGTTCTACCAGTGTTTTACGATGTAGATCCAACAGAGGTACGACATCAGAGTGGGAGTTTTGGAAAAGCATGGGCTAAGCTTAAAGATGAGACCGAGGATGAGACGAAGTTACAGAGGTGGAAATCAGCCCTTACAGAAGTGGCCAACTTGGCTGGGTTCCCTTTAGGAGGCAGGTATGTTGCTTCCACCCACTCTTACGCCTTTATTATAAAAACACAAAAATGTGATAATAATACATCTTAACAAGGCAAACCAAATCTGAGAAGGGAACCAAAAACGTTAATTAAATAGATCATTGCCATTTGTTGCCATATATAAAACTTTGAGTACAAGTTCATTTTCTTTTGTTTCTTTGTTGTGAAAAGCCTAAAAACTCTTTTTTTTTTTTTTTTTTTTTTCTTTTTCATTGCCAGGAACGAATCTGAATTTATCCAAGAAGTTGTTCGAACGGTTTTTAAAGTAGTTATGCCTAAATCTTTAAATCACATTTCCAAGCATCTAGTTGGAATGCAGTCTAGAGTACAGTACGTCCGTAATAAGCTTTCAAGTGTAGAAGTGAATGACACTACACGCATACTAGGGATCTTTGGAGTTGGTGGAGTCGGTAAAACAACTCTGGCTAAAGAGATCTACAACTCATTTCTTAGCCAGTTTCAATATAGTTGTTTTCTTGCCGACGTGAGAGAAACTTCAGAGCAAGGGAAGGGTTTAATTCGTTTGCAAGAGACACTTCTTCGTGAGATCCTAGGAGACTCGAGTTTGAAGGTTCAAAATGAAGATGAAGGAATGGGTCTCATAAAAAAAATGCTTTTGAGTAAAAAGGTTCTTTTACTTCTTGATGATGTGGATCAATTGTCCCAAGTTGAAAAGTTACTTGGAGATTGTGATAGGCTTGGTGATTGGCTTGGTTTAGGTAGTTTAATTATTATAACAACAAGAGATGAAGGTTTATTAACCAATTATAATGTTCATCTACCATACAAGATGAAGGAATTGTATCAAGATGAAGCTCGTCGGCTGTTTTGTTGGAATGCCTTCAAAAAGGAAGAACCTAGCCAAGGTTTTGCAGAACTCACAGAAAATTTTTTGCGTTATGCTGGGGGCCTTCCATTGGCTTTAAAGGTGCTGGGGTCATATTTATATAAAAGAGAAGAAATTAAATTTTGGGAAGATGCTCTAGAAAAGTGCAAAAGAAGACTTCCCGATGATATTCAAGGCAAGCTTAGAATAAGCTATGATGGTTTGGAAGAAAGTGAGAAGAATATTTTCTTGGACATTGCATGTTTCTTTGTAGGGAACCATGAAGAATATGTTACTAAAATACTTGATGGTTGTGGTTTCTTTGCCTATAATGGTATCCTAATACTAAGGGAGAAGTCTCTCATAACCATTAATGAGTATGGCACAATAAACATGCATGAATTACTCGAAGTTATGGGCAAAGAAATTGTTCGTAAAGAGTCAGACAAAGATCCTGGAAAACGCACTAGGTTGTGGTTTCATGAAGATGTTCGTTATGTACTTGAACAAAATAAGGTAAGATTTACATAAAAGTACATTTCATTCGAAATTGTAAAAATGGACTGAGAAATACATATACACATGCATCCATGCACTCATTGATTTATATGCATAGTGCATCTACCACACATATCACTCACTCATAAGAGGTATTTTGTTTATAAGTAGAATTCCTTAATTGGCCGGTTACAGTTAGACATAATTTTTCTGTCAGTATCTTGAAATTTTCGTATATCAATAGGTAAGAATAATTAGTAAATATGTATAGACGCTGTAGGTTTGGAAGTAAGATGAAATTTAAAATTCTCATTTCATCTTATCTCAACATTACAACTTTTTAAAATTCCTATATAAAATATAATAAACAATTTAAATTTTTAAAATACCAATTCAATTTTTTCAAATTCCAAAATAATAATAATATTAAAAAATAATATTTTATTCGACTTTCAACTTTTATCTCGAACTAAAAATTCTCATCTCAACATCCAAACCTAAACATATAATATATATATATATATATATTAAAACAAATTAATGATTCTCGCAAATGATAAAATATGAAGATCAACTTTATTATGTTTTGATTTTGTTGGTAAATTTATGCGTTGTCTTGCTAGGGAACAGATAAAATTGAAGGCATACTGATAGACTTGCCTAAAGAGGATTTGATACATTTGATACACTTGAGTCCTGGAGCTTTCAAAAAGATGCCGAATCTCAGAGTACTCATAAATCGTAATGCACTCTTTTCAGAACCGCCTAATTATTTCTCCAACGAATTGAGGGTGCTTCATTTTAAAAACTATCATGGTTCATCTTTTCCATCGAACTTTAATGGAAAGAAACTCATTGATTTAAGAATGGATAAGTGCAAGCTCAAAAAATTGAGAAAGGTACCATTATTATCTTTTTTTTTTTTTTTTTAATAACATTGTAAGTATATGTTGTAAACTTTCCTCAAGCTGATATATTTCATTTCTTTTTGTTTGATATTTTTACAGAACTTTCAGAATTTAAAATTTCTGATCTTCAATGAGTGTGAATTCCTAACAAGAATTTCCGATAGGTCGGGACTTCCAAATTTAGAGCAATTGGACATTTCGTTTTGCAATAGATTAGTTGAGGTAGATCAATTTATTGGATCCCTTCATGAACTCGTCCGGTTGTCAATTTATGAATGCTCTAAACTTAATAGTTTTCCAAGTCTCCTCAACTCAGGATCTATTAAAGAGCTTAGTGTTAACTCTTGCAAAAGCCTGGCGTCCTTTCCTGAAATTGGGCCAGAAACGAAGTGTTTGACATCGATTAAATGGAGCTTCACTGGTATAAAAGAACTGCCTCCTTCTACTGGGAATCTCACTAAACTTCTATATTTAAATCATTTGAGACTTCGCAGTCTGCCCCCATCAAAATTAGATTCCTCCAAGTTTACCAACTGCTTCTCCACACTGACAAAATTAGATCTATCAGGAAGCACTTTCGATATGCTTCTTGGATGGATGGATCGATTTGTTCAATTGAGGGAACTCAATTTGGAATATTGCAAGCAACTTGAAAAAATCGAAGAACTTCCCCCAAATATAGAAGTGGTAAATGCTAGGGGATGCAGGTCATTGAAAAGTTTTCCAGAAGTATCAAAGAGGTTCGAATTCAATACCAGCAACAAGAGTAGACTACATTCGATTGACCTGTCTGGATGCTCTAAAATGCTTGTAAATGTTGGGAGTCATGTGGCAGCTATTCTAAGGCCCGAGGTATCTCTCTCTTTTCTTTTCGTTTCGAATAGTAACAATGCTTATGCTGGGGATTGAACCCTGATTCTCGTACTGAGAAACCAAGGCTGGTGCCATCTGGGTCAAGGGCCACTAGCTCACACACATACACACGAGTAGCTTTCTCTATATATAGAAATATGCATTGCTAAAAACAATTATGCTTGTTTAACAGAACTATTTTTGGGACCAATCATGCGGCCTTCTATTTCCGGGAAATAAGATTCCAAATTGGTTCTACCATTGCAAGGAGATTTCTAATAGTTGTTCAAGTGTATTTATTGAAGTTGAACTCCTCAATCTTAGTGTGATTAAAGGAATCCTTACATGTGTTGTTTGGGAAACCGAAACCAGTGCTCGTTCAAGTGATAAATTGGTTGCTAATTTTATTGCGGTCAACAATGATGGTAGATGTCTGGGTACTATAAGAAGAACAATTTCTTTAATGGGCTCAGACCATGTATGGTTGGCTTTCTACGATCTAGAGCCTTTTACCTTAGCGAAGGGAAGTCTGCAACTTCATTTTCATTGCTCTTCATATTATGAACCACTAGTCTCAATGAAACGTTGCGGAGTCCATCTGGTACGCAAGGACGAGGAGAATGCTAAGAGGGAGCGTGATGATGATGACGATAAATACTATTCAATGGATGGCAATTTAGAGGATGGCGACGAGGATTAAGATTTACACCATTAAAAAGGTAATTTACACCATTAATATAATCTCTCTTGTTTTATTTTTTAATAAAAAATTATTACATACTTTCAAAAATCAATAACATGATATTACAGTATTACTGTCTTATCATTATATATTATATAATTAAAATTATTTATTTATATATAAATTTTAATTAATATATATACCATTAATATAATATAATCTAATTAAAATTACTGCCTTCCCAAACATACAAGTTTTCTCACCAATATAATTCATTTATTAAAAAATACTTCTCTTTGATAAAAATTCAGATTATTAAAAAAATGTTTCCAAAAAAATATATACATATTAAAAAAGTAATTTAAATTATAAATATTATAAATTTATTAATTAAACTTATTTTTAAAATGAGACCATATTTATATAAAAACCTAAAAATCTATCACATCATGATCTATATTTCTTTACTTATGATACAAATTTTCTAACTTTTTCTCGTCTCTATTGTGCAGCCTCCCACAGTGATCCTCAGGAATTCGCAGTCTCAGGCTTTGTGCCCTTTGTTAGATGGAGATACTTGAATTTTTGTCCTCTTTTATTTTGATTTTTATTTTTTGGTTTGGATTTTCAATTGATTTATGCATTTGAAAAATATTATGTAATATAATAATTCGAATTATTTTTATTTTGCTGTTTCATCAATGTTTAGATTATCAGATTTCTTAACAATATTTAGCGATCGTGGGACTGGCGTGTGCCAAGTTTTGTTTTCTTCCCTCTCCCCCTTTCTCTCTGCTGCTTCTTTCTCAATCTTTATTTTCTTTTTTAGTTTCTTTCCAGTTCTTTTTTTTCCTTTGTTTGCAGGTTTTCTCAAAGATCCGAGGAGAAGTAGGTATTTGCTTTCTCTTTTTCAATTTCTTTGAATTCCCACTCTTTTTTTCTTTATTTATTTATTTTTTTTTTTGTTGGCAAACTTATGTTGATGTTTTGTTCTTTTGGTGTATTGATTTGATGAAGCCGATCTCGTATCGATTGGGATTTGATTGGCCTCTACGATCTCTATTTTAATTAAATTTTTGAGGAGGACTTCGGTTAATCTGCATACATTTTTCGGTAGTTTGCTCATAGAAATGGTTAAAGACCAGTAATTGATTTATTGAGTATTATGGCCTATGTCATGTATATCATATGAGAATCCTTCCCTTAGATATGAGCTTGCATTTGGCGTGATTAGTAGGGGTGGGCAGCGGGGGCCCGCCCCCGTCCGCCCCGCCTCCGCATGGGCGGACGGGGTACCCCGCACCGCACATGCCGGGGCGGGGGACCCCGCCCCACATGAAATACACTAAGCGGGGGCGGGGGGCGGGTAGGGCTCAACCCCGCCCCGCTTTTCCCCCGACCCGTATTTTATATTTATATTTATAAATATATATTTTATATTTAAAAATATATATTTTTATTTTACAAATTGTATATATATATAATATATTACAATTTGTTAAACTTGTTCACAAGAATCACAAGAGAGTGAGACTTGTTCATCACAAGATTAACAGTAAGTCCCACATTGCTCAAGTAAGACTCTTGTATGGCCTTAGAGTTCTATATAAATGAGGCCTAGGGTGCCCATGGCATATGCAATCTTGTGATGAACAAGTCTCACTCTCTTGTGATTCTTGTGAACAAGTTTAACAAATTTAAAAATTAGTAACATAATTTTTATATTATTAGTCTTTAAATTATTATTATATATATAAATTTTAATTTACGATTTAATTATATAATAATTTGGGTCTAAAAATAATATTTTTAGACACAAAAAATTTTTTTAAGCCCATTGAAATATGGGATTCTTGAAGTGGGCCCCATCCGCCCCGCCCCCCCCGGCACCGGAGCGGGGGGCCCCGCCCCCGCCTCACGGGGGCGGGGTGCGGGATGAAATATTCATCCCCCGCAAATGCGAGGGCGGGGTGCACCCCGAAGGGGTGCACCCGCCCCGCATGATGCGGGTAGCACCCCTAGTGATTAGTGAGTGAAGGTGTTTGTTGGATCCAAAAATTATAAAATTAATTATAAAATTTAAATTGAAATTCTTGTTTCCTTTTAGTTTTAGTGGAGATTTGCCCTTTTTTCCCCATATCTCCTATTTTCCAATCCATATTTGAATTCCTGGTTCTTATATTTTAATGCTTTTCTGGATTCAATTACAGGGCATATACGAGTATACGAGAATGTTAAAGCAGCTACTATTTACTCGTGGAGGATTAATCCTCTGGACATGTAAAGAACTTGAAAATGCGCTCAAGGGATCCCCAATTGACGCCTTGATCTGGTCCTGTCTTTTGGAAGAGCGGTCTGGTGCAGCATCATACAACTATGACGCCGCTGGTGCTGCTTACACACTCAAATGGACCTTCCATAACGAGCTTGGCCTTGTATTTGTTGCTGTATATCAGCAGATCCTCCATCTGTTGTATGTGGACGATCTGCTTGCAATGGTGAAGCTTGAGTTTTTGGAGGTGCATGATCCGAAACGGACAGCCTATAGTGATTTTGATGAAACTTTTAGGCAACTGAAAAAGGAAGCTGAAGCTCATGCTGAAGATTTGAAGAGATTAAAGCAGGTGGTGGGCAAGCCTCTAAATAATAGTAAGAAGCAAGGGCAGATGCAAAGTGCTAGATTTCATGGAGTATGTAACAAAAAGGGTGAAAGTATGTCCCCCAATGATGGGGGGGATGGTGATAATAAGAAAGGCCACAACTTGGAGAATGGGCACTCCAATGGTAACTATACTCATAATGCAGATTCTAAGGTGAATGGTGGTGCTAACAGTATAGAAAATGGGAGCTCCGATGCTGGGGCTTTTGATGTAAATAAGCTTCAGAACCTTAGAGCTAAAGGTGGGAAGAAAGCCGAAACCCTTGTTAGCAAGGGCTCTAAGGTAGAGCCAAAGAAAAAGATAACAAAAAAGAATAGAGTTTGGGATGATTCACCTCCTCAGACAAAATTGGATTTCACAGATGATGTGGGTGAGAATGGGGACAATATAGAGGTTGTTGCAGCAGATCATGGTGAATGTATGATGGACAAGGAAGAGATTTTTAGCAGTGAAAGCGAGGCTGAAGATGATGAGGAAGTGGGGAAGGATAGCAATCCTGAAACTAAGAAGAAGGGGTGGTTTTCAACAATGTTCCAATGGTTAGTTTATTAATTTCAATCCTTTGGTTATTGTGTGTGCATGTATGACTTAATTTAGAGCATACACGTAATTTTATTTTTATGACTTCCATTCACTATCTACAGTCTTTGTAGTTTTAGGCATAGTTAGTTAAAGGATATTGCTTGAGTTGTTCAACAATGTCTTTCTTCATGGAAAAAAAATGATACTGAGTACTTGTTCTCCATACGGCAATTCAATATAATGTTTTGGGCCATAATTTAGTTTTTACATTGTTACTTCCTTTAAAATCTACTTATTTTTCAATTTACACAGACAGTGCCATTAAACTGTAAATGAAGTTTAAGTGCCTAGTTTCCCTTGAGCAGTTCAAACAATTATGTTATAAAAGAAATAAATAAATAAATTATCTCATGGAATTATTGGGAGAAATCACTGTTTTCTTTGTAGTGATTTATTTATCTATTTTTCAAAAGCCTAGAGTGTACAAGTAGGCTTCCTTGAAGTTTATCTTGTTGATGGCTGAAATTTCATATTTGTTTTTGTATTTTGTAAAAACCCACGAATCAACTGTAAACTTCAGGCTTTTAGGCATTAAAATGGGCTATCGCCTTACCATTGCATATTTTGTTGAAATCTATCTTGACATTACCAGATACTTGCTTCATTAATTATTCACTTTCGTATGTTCAGTATTGCGGGCAAAGCGAATTTGGAGAAGTCAGACCTGGAACCAGCTTTGAAAGCTTTCAAGGATGGGCTTATCATGAAGAATGTGGTATGTTTCAGTGATCTACTATGTTTCATATTTGTTTTATCTGTACTTCCCAAATACACTCAGCCTGCTACTTAGAGCTCCTTGTTATTACATCACAAGCTGAGGAGATAGCAGAGAAGCTCTTTGAATTTGTGGCAGTGAGTCTTGAAGGGAAAATGTTGGCTTCGTTTGCAGGGATATCTTCAAAAGTGCAGGTTTGTGAATCCATCCCCCCCCCCCCCCCTCTTTTTTTAATCTCAACTGCTTCGTTTCTCATCATTTGATTCTTTGTGATAAGATTAAGACCCTGGCATGAAACAATGACTGCAGGCAGCAATGGAAGAAGCTCTTGTTCGTATTTTAACTCCTAGGTGCTCTATTGACATATTGAGGGATGTGCATGCTGCTAGGGAACAAAGGAAGCCTTATGTTGTTGTTTTTGTTGGTGTTAATGGAGTTGGGAAATCTACTAATCTAGCCAAGGTAAGCCATCTCTTTTTTATTTTTCTACTTTTTTTATAAAAACATAAATGGAACGGTGAGACTTCCCCAAATAATATTAAAAAAAATAGATTTAATGTTAAGATTTAATAATATTAAAAAGATTTAATATAGCTAGCCCCTACTCCTATCGTAGAGGATGCATGTGCATGTGTATTTGCAAACATTGGTCCTGTGAGCACACTAATTATATTCTATGAATTTTGAGTGTAGAGTTTCTTTAAAAAATCACTTTGCAGGTTGCCTACTGGCTTCTGCAGCACAAGATCAATGTCATGATGGCTGCTTGTGACACATTCCGATCTGGAGCGGTTTGAGCAGCTGCAGACTCATGCGCTAAGGCTCCAGGTAGGACATTTGATTTTACAGCCTATTGCTAGGCTATTTGGCTTCTTTACTCGGAGAGGGTTTGTTTGTTGAATAAAATATGTAAGTAATACAAGCTGGACCCTTTTTGCTGAATTTTCTCTTTTTTCTCTTGTAAGATTCCTATATTTGAGAAGGGTTATGAGAAAGTTCCTGCCATTGTAGCAAAGGAAGCAAGTCAGGAGGCAACACATAATGGTTCTGATGTGGTTTTAGTTGATACAGCTGGTAGAATGCAGGTTTCGTGCTTAGCTGGTATTATGTTATAAATATGTGTTGTTATCTGCTATATGTATCATACTGACTTTTATAGAGAATTAGGGCTATGTGTTTCACTGACATGTTTTTTTTTACTCCATCATGGCCATTTGATACATATACTCCATTTTTCAGGATAATGAACCGTTGATGAGAGCACTCTCAAAGCTTGTTTACCTTGACAATCCTGATCTGGTCTTGTTTGTTGGAGAGGCATTGGTTGGAAATGATGCCGTTGATCAACTTTCAAAATTCAATCAGGTATGACTTCTAGATTTAGGATTGTCATCTATTGTTGGGACCTTTTAAGCTACACTTGTTTTGTATACAGAAATTAGCTGACCTTTCAAATACAGCTAGGCCAAGACTGATAGCTGGGATCTTGCTCACAAAGTTCGATACTATTGATGATAAGGTAGTTACTCTTCAAACGGCAAGGAGTTTGAGAGTTTTGATTGCTTGATTTACATTAGGCCAAGACTAATGTATAATTGAAATTCATGGCGTAGGTTGGAGCTGCACTTTCAATGGTTTACATATCTGGGGCACTGGTCATGTTTGTTGGCTGTGGACAGTCATATACAGATCTCAAGAAGCTCAATGTCAAATCGATTGTCAATACCCTCTTTAAATGAGAATGTGTTGGTTTCATTCGTCATGGTGTGCTGTGTGTCTGTCTGTCACTTGGGAACATCTATGTTGTTGCTGAACTTTATGTGCGATACCATATGAGCCCATGAACTTGTTCGAGGTGAATCAGTCACTTGCATCTGTTGTCCATCTCTCTCTCTCTCTCTCTCTCTCTCTCTCTCTCTCTCTCTCTCTCTCTCTCTCTCTCTCTCTCTCTCTCTCTCTCTCTCTCTCTCTCTCTCTCTCTCTCTCTCTCTCTCTCTGCGCACGCTAGTTGAGATTGGGGCTTGGAAATAACTTCCAGAATTTCGGTCTGTCTGAAATTGATTATGGGAGGGAGCCTTTGCGTACTTTACATACAAATCTTATGATGTTTCTTCATAGAATGATGCTATGTGACGCGTATGAAACAAAAGTAATGTTGGGGTTGGTATCGCTATTCTAGAAATACCAAGAAGTGTTTTGTGAATACTACTGAATTGATTGTGAATAATAGTGAAATGATTTGAGTAAGGTATTTTACTCGATTTTGAAAAACAAGAGATAAAATGTTAAATAAAAATATTATGAATTGAAAATATTATTAGGATATAATTTTTTAATATTAGTTTTGTTTTGAGGATTGAAAAAACTAAATTATTTTTTGTGTTTTGTTTTGAAGCTTGAAAAAACTGTAATGATTAAGTAATTGTAAGACGAAAAAATTGAGTGTTGAAAATTGAAAAGTATTTGTGTTTGAATGATGTTTAGGAATGAAATGAGATAATAAATTCTGAGATGAAATGAGATGAAACTATCTTTATTCATGAAAGGTCTATGAACAGAATTACTTTAAAGGAAAAACTTGCAATAAAAATGGTTTACAATCTTAGTATTATATATATATAATATATCAAACAGTTTTTTATATTTATTTTTATGAGCTACATTTCTCTCAAAAAGATTAGTGCAGTTATTTTTTTATCGTCAAGCATTTCTCAGGAATGGTTACTACTTTAATTTGAATGCATGAGAAATGTTTGATACAAAATTTTACAAGTGAACTTCAAAAATTGATATGGCTTTTTTATTATGCAACAAATTGCAAAACTCTTCTAGACCTAGAGTCCATCTAACTAGTTTATGAGTTTCATCTCCCCCCCCCCCCCCCCCCCCCCGCGGCGGGGCCCTTTTATGATTTGTATAGTTTAAATTGCACAGGTTTTTTACAAAAGTAAACAAATCTTTTACTCGTGAAAAAATAATTATGTCGTACAATCACTTTGAAAAAATTGAATAATAATTATATATAGTCGTGAAGTGTACAAATATCTTTATTCCATTATTAAAAATAGTCGTTTTGAAAAAAAGTAACGTCTATTATTAAAATATTAATTTCTTTTCATATGAATCATGTATTTATTCTATTTTTTCAAAATGATTTTATATGACACTTACACATTCATGATTGCAACTATTATTTTTCAATTTTTGGCCCTTCTCGCAGTGGCCTTCAATTCCACTGATAAAATATAATGGCCCTGATCTATCAAGCTTCACCTTGGTGTTCCCATCTTTGTATACTGCTATAGGACTCGAAGTACTGCAACTCTCGTAGTCCTTTTCGCTCACTTGAAGCAGAGAGTTCTTGCTTGGATCATAGTTCCAGACTGTAAAGTAAGATAGGCAACACAAAACCCTAATGAGGATAAAATTTCATGAAACAAATTAACCAGAGCAAACCCAGATGAATGAAATGGGAGAAAATGGATATTTCAAGCAAAGGGATAATGTAGTACCTAGTGAGTCTCCGATTTGAAAACGTGAGCCTTCGGCCCATTTGTTAAGGGATTTTGAGTCAAAGGCTGGGATTATCCAAGCTTTGGTCTTGCCTCCAACCAAGAATTCTCTAGCTTATGATAAGGAGAGGAAGAGAGGTTTGAGTGAGCAGTAGTGAATATAGCATAGCTCTGCTTGAAGCCATGGCAAACATAGTTACAATTCTTTCACAAAGAGAGAGAGAGAGAGAGATGGTCGAGGAAATAGAGGCCTTTGTGGGCTGTTTATAGTGACAGCAGGGAGAAAACTAGCCCTTATGGCAGGTTTTGAAAGTAGGTTCAAAGATTGGTATCGATTTGGAATCCCTAGCATACCTTATAATTTAGGCTTTATGCCCCCTTTTGGGTGGTGTTATTTGGGTTTTTGTGGCTGTTTTTTTTTAGATTTCCACTTGATTTATGCATTTGAAAAATATTGTGTAATATAATAATTCATATTATTTTTATTTTGCTTTTTAATCAATCAATATTTAGATTATCACATTTATTTAC
This sequence comes from Carya illinoinensis, assembly GCF_018687715.1. Taxonomy (NCBI): domain Eukaryota; kingdom Viridiplantae; phylum Streptophyta; class Magnoliopsida; order Fagales; family Juglandaceae; genus Carya; species Carya illinoinensis. The sequence goes on from NC_056767.1 coordinate 28,718,855, forward strand.
AATATTTAGTGACTATGATTCAAGTGATGTATAGTTAGTGTAAAACCAATCATGGGGCTATCAAAGGTTGGGAGCAACCAGCATGCGCCAAGTTTTGTTTTCAACCGTCAAAGGATAATAATGATATCCTTAAACTTGATCATTTACTATTACTTTACTATTAGGCACTTTTTTTTTGCCCTTTTGATCTTTGAATTTAGATTAAAAATATCAAAACATGATCAACTTCTTGCATAATCTAAAAATAAATAAATTCAATCAATTAACATATTCATGTAATTTAATTAAAAATAATTCAATTTTTTTAAAATTGACAATCTTTTGTTCTTTGAGTCAATTTTTATAAAATTGAATTTATTTTTAATTAATTTACATGATTACGTTGGTTGATTGAATTTATTTTCTTTTAAATTACGCAAGAATATCATATTTTGAAATTTTTAATCTAGATTCAAATAGCAAAAGGAACCAAAAAATAAAAAATAAAAGATGACTAATTAAAAAAAGTAGTTAACATTCTGATAGTTGAGCCGAGTGGAGTTGAGATAATTTCTTGAAAATCTCTTCCAAGAAATGATAGTTTGGTATGTTTTTACTAGAAGTCTTTTATGAGATTGAGTAATATCATTATGGTATAGGGAGTAGTGCTTTGTTTTGGAGGGTCATAGTTGCAGTAGTGACAGGAATGCTTTATTTGTAAGAATTGAAGGTAAAACAAACAAGATATAATAGAGAATCAGAAAAAATGAATATCTGAATTGATAAGTGAATGAAATTACAGGCATAAGAGAGCAGAGCCAAGAGAGCAGAGTCCAAAATTACAGCAGCAGTTGGGAATGAAATCAGGAGTTATTGTCAACCAAACTCATGGCGGTTCTTTTTGGCAAGAATTTGACTCTTTACAGTTGATGCATGTCAACCATGCAAGCTTGTGCAAACCCCTTTATTGCTGTTCACCTTCCTTGACACTCCCCCTCAAGTCGAAGTGGATATTGATTAGGGGTGAAAATAATAACTCGTGAACCAGTTTGGTCTGTCGATCCGATCTTGTTCGGTATCAGTTTCATTTTTTTCAAAACCGGTCGAAATCAATCTGGTTCTAATTTTCTATTTTCTAACACTGGACCAAACCGGTTCATATATATATTTAGTAATTTTTTATATTATATAAAATGTTTTTTTATCTAATTTTTTAATTTATATATAATTTTTTAATAATATATATAATTATATATAAAATAATTTTATATTATATGACAAATTACTAATTAATATAATATTAAAGTTTAATTAGTAATTAATATAATATTAAAATTTAAAATTTAAAATAATTTCAACCGGTTCCATACTCTCTGTCTGTTTGACTTAGTATATGATCATGAGATGAGACTTGAACCAAGACTATTCTTATGAGACTTGAACCAAGACTATTCTTATGAGTTTCCACACTCTACTCCCTCAGTGTGTCTGTGAAGTCCTCAATTTCTTAATGTTTTAATTATTTTATTCTGCAGAGCAGAGTTTAGTGGTTACTGTGAAGGCGAGCTAATCAAAGTATGTACTCTATCTCTCTCTATGCACGCACGTAAGCACTCTTCAATAGTCATGCCTACTTACTAGCTGGTTTTGGTCTTGGACATTCAATGCTCATTTATTAGATCATAATCTCTCATGTTTCAATAAGATCAATATTATGTTTGCTCTTTTGACTTGCAAAACAGTAAAAACTTGTTTGTATTATATGGTGTCTGGGTAATTGAGGGTAAAGTTTTGTCTTTCTTGGGTTCAAAGCAACATCAGGATCATTGGGGAAAACAATGATTCTGTACATGATATGAAATAATTTTCACTTGGTGAAAACAGAGAATCATCAGTCTAAATGTCACTTGGCACGTTCATTGCAGTCACTGATCCCCTTATGGTTTCGGTATTTCTCAATTTAGTAGTTTGGGATGACCGTTGGGGGTGGGATTTCTGGGAAAATTAAATATTTGACCATGGCAATATCATTATGTTTCTCTTTAAAGATGACTTTTGAAGAAGATGTGGACTCAAAGTCGAGGCGGGGCGGGTGGATTTTGGGAAGAAAGGAGGTGTGTAATGAAGCCCAGTTGGAACAAGCAGATCACACGGGAAGCCCAAGTGTTAGGCGACCAGTCCATTCCATTGCATTAAAGCTTCAGAGTCAAAACGTAGCGTTGAGGTGAAGAAAAGAGAGAACATGCAGCGAAGAATGAAACGCTGTGTTCAGTCGAGTCTTCTAGAATATAGTTATTTTAAGAGTGTTATTCAATTACCAGTTTGTCCTAAGTAATTTGGTATTTTTATAGTACACGTGTCTTGTGTTGATTAGTTTAGTTTGTTATTCCTGGAGAGCGTAAGAAAGGAAGAGGAGGGCGTGAAAGGTTTATTATGAATTTGCTTGCAAGAACTTCGTTCATCTGGAGGTTGGGATTTGCCTCGAACTATTTCCCAGATATTAATATAACTTCATAGTTTTCTCCATTTTAATGGTCATTTGTTCTCTACAATCTGAGGTTCATAATAAGTAGTATCCAGAACTGACGATCCATGGAAGATGGACTACTTTTCAATCAGCAACAAGGTGCCTTAGTTGCCTTATAATAATGGGTAGACGCTAATGAAAAGAGTCTTCAGGGGCTTACTAACAGCTTGAACGACTTGATAGATATGATGCTTTATTGGGTGGTAAGACAGAACAATATTACTAATCCGTATGATGTTATGGAAAAGTTAGTGAGATTAAAGGTTTGGAAACAAAAGCCAATAATTACTAATTAGTATGAAGACCAGGAGGACGAAGAAACACATCATTTAAAATTTAAAATAATTTCGGCCGATTCTATTCTCCTGGGGGCTTGTTTGACTCGGTAAATTTAAGTTTTCTTTTAAAACTTAAGTTTCGAAATTCAAATTTTATAATTTTCAGTATACCAACAACTAACAAGTAAATAAGTAAAACTTTCTTAAATACTGGAATAACTAAATAATGGAAGACCTAATGATTGAATGGTCAAGCGAAACATGCCTCATAATGCGATCAAGGCTTGGATCAATTGCGTGATCCCACGATAAGGATGCCTCGTGATGCACTGACACTTTATCTGCAAGAAGGTGCGGACGTACCACTCCCATGATAAGAATTAGAGATGAAAAAAGAAAAAGAAATAAAATAAGAATAAAAGAAGAAAAACCTTAATTAATAATCAAGTAAAGCATACTTTACAATGTAAGGCGCGGATCAATCGCGTGACCCATTTAAATTTAAGCCTTATATTTTATATAATATATAATGGGAACATGTCATGTACAATCATGATAAATAATCATATTTTCTGTTTTCATTTTTCCTTTAATACGCTTGAAAAGTAGTCATTAAAAAATAAATCAAAATTTTATGAACTATTTGTTCCAATCAAATAAAAGTTGGATTTTCAAGTTCTTTAAACTCAGTCCCACCGATTACTTGGATCCTCAAATGGGCCTCATCATGCCCCGGTAAATACAAACTATCTCTCGATTTGTATGTCCCCTCCATTGGGCTTTTTACCCAACATATAATTAACATTCCACTTAGTTGAGCTTAAATAGTGCATGGATCTTGTCCTTAATGGATGTGAAAACATAAATCGAGTAGGGTTCGAAGATGGAACTGCGGGCTTCGGCGGAAGAGAGTTTTGCATTGCAAGTCATATATAGAAGATTGAGGCTGGAGCCCAAATCAGTTTCAGTTTTGTCATCTCCGACGTGTTTGTTGTCAGCTCCCATAGAGCTCTTCGGTGGGCTGATCATAACCCCAACCCAAACAACCAAAACTTGTGTGCTACTCCACTCAAGTTAATTCCTCTTCCACCCCCAGAGAATAACCAGTTCACATTCTTATAGCACGATTCAAAGATACAATAGGAAGATTTTCAAAAAACTTCAGAAAAATGTGAAACTAGCTAGCTATATAATGCATGTCTGGATTCAATCTTGAAACATCCAATAAAAAGCTAGGTCTCCCACTACTATCATTATTTTCGTTTGAGAAATTAATGAATGCATCAAGAAAATATGCAGAGATATATGAGTAAATATTGAGGTAATTTGATAAGTAGTATGCAGCTAAAAATATTGTTTGTTGTGGCACGCATTGGTGTTGGTGCCGATGAATTTTCTGAACAGTCCAACTTGGAAAGATCATTAATAAAGTTAGTGGTATCTGTAAAGATATTGAAAATAGACCAATGGAAGAATTTGAAGGGCATTTGATGACATTTGTGACCACTTGGCTCACAAGTTCCAATTTTTTTGTTCTTATAGGAACGTGGGTGGGACCAAACTTGCTGGCTTTTTTCTCACGTATATATATATATGCTTTTTCTCTTTGTACGATGATTCTTCTTCTTTTATCTGGCTCAGTCACATGGTAGTGGACCACCACAAATTCAATCAACGTACCAATAATTGATAGGGATGAGGATTTGATAGGCACCGCTACCTGGGTCAATGGCCCAGTGTTTTATGGCATTACTAGCTGACTGGAACTCACAAAGACTTTTTATGTACAATCCTCACAAGTCTTTTTCCACTGTAGCTTTGAACAAATATCTTCTACCTAAAAACGAATTATAAAAGAGGCTAGAGTTCTAGAATTTCAAATTATATATGGTATTAATTATTGTTGGTATGTCTCGTTTGGTTATACAATACAGATGAGATGCTTTTATTAAAAATTGAATAAAATATTTTTATAATATAAATTTTTAATATAAAAAGTTAAATTATTTATTATATTTCATGTAAAAATTTAAAAAAATTATAATAATTATATCACGATTGCACTTTCAGATTTGCCTTCATGTATTTTCTTTATTTATTCATTTAATTTACCGTCCACCCAATTAGAAAGCAATGGTTAAAACACTGCACAGGACAAACGTACTAGGTGCCCAAATTAACCAAATTCTATTCACCACATGATCAACAAGTCCCATCTTTTACACACACGTGTGTGTATATATATATATATATTATATGTGTGCGCCCGCGTGCACGTTTGATGATGATGATTGCAATCCCCTATTTTGGGTAGTCATCTACATATAAGTAGTAATCAATCCCCTACACTTATTTTGGAACCACCGTTCATTAGTTTGTAGTAAGGCACAAACTTTTTTTTTTATTAAAAAAAAAACACTGAAGAGACTTGTATGAGTACTGAAACTTAAATTTAGCATTATACTTAACCCAAAAAGAAAAATCAATTTCCTACATTGATGGGATAGCGTTAGGGAGGTAAATAAACCAGTCTGTTCAATAGCCCGCTCGGTACTCACTCGGTTAAATTCGAATCGAATTCGACTCGTGAAAAAAAAAAAAAAAAAAAAACTCGTTCGTGAAAGCAGATACCCGCTCGATTTGTAAATAACACATATCCGACAAAACTCGACTCGACTCAGCTAAGGCTCGTTTAGGCTTGCTCATTTATACTCAAGTCGACTCGTTAGTTTGACTCGATTGAAACTCATTCATATATTGATAAATATATACATACATCTATGCATGTATATATGTATTACCTAATAATATAAGCATACCACTTTTATAATTAAATATATAATATGTATTCTAATTACTTATGTATATATAGTGAATATACTTTATATATATTTTATAATTTGTATAATAATTAGTCGATAAAATTTAATAATTTCATATACTAATATGTGGGAACCTTATATGAAATAGATATATATATGCTATCATATTAAGTGTATGTATTAATAATATATGTAGGTATATAATATATTGTTATTTTGGATAAATATCAACTGGATAGATATTAATTATTTATAAATTTTTTAAAATTTTATAATTTAATAGAGGTTCTACTTGTTAGTTGTATAAATTCAATATTAATTCTTTTTATTTATTTATTTAATTTATTAATTATTAAATTTTATTAAAAAAAAATCTAAACTCGAGTTCGAATTCGACTCGACTCGAACTCATTTGTGGGAAGAGACCTTCAGAATTAAGATGCGTGTATATGTTAGAGAGACCTTCAGAATTGAAGGCATAACTTTTCAGCGATCTTTCCAATTGTACGTATAGTTAATGTGAGTAGGGGTTCGCTTTTGAAGAATTATGAACTTTTCTTTCTCTCTCTTTAATTTGGAGAAAGACCCAAAAATAAATAAATAAATAAATAGTAATTTTGTTAAAAATAATTTTATTTGAAGGCCTTTATACCATAATATTCATGTAAAGTAATTTGATTGAAAAGATAAATTTTAAAATTTGAATCTTATAAATCAAATTATATTATGCGACCGATAGTGTGTGGTGTAAAGGCCTTTAAATAATACTACTCTTTTGTTAATATAATAAAATAGAGATGTTACTTATCCACACACTAATATATAATTTGTTATTTTTACCATTCTATTTAAATACTCATTGCCCTTTGCTTGGCTAACAAGGGGAAAATCATTCAAGCATCACCTGCATGCCACCAATGGAGATGATCCTATTCGATTGCATGATCAAGTTGTTTTCGGAGGGGCCAACTTGATCGATCATCATATTAGAGATTATAAGTTCATAATCTCTTGCAAAGATTTAGAATGCTACAGAAACGTACAAACTCACTTCTAAAGGGCTTTGAGAAAGTAACTCCAAGGCAGAGTAAGTTTACACCCAATAATTAAAATCACAACTAATCAACCATTCCTCTGTAACCAAACATTTGTAGCTCATCTGGACAAATATCAGAGCAGTGAGTGAAGCCGAAATATACCAACGTCCATGGGCCTCCAATGGCTGGGTTTGCCCACAGAAGGTCCTTTCTTACTGCCTTTGAAAAGAAGTTCAGGGGGTTAGATGGTTTATCTAAAAGAACAGTACTCAATCATGATATCTGTTGTTAAATACATAAAAATAACCCTTTGTTCAGCTATAAAGAAGTCCACTTCAATTGCTTACTGAATTGCATAATCCACTGTTTGAAAATCTTATAATTATAGCATTATTTATTGTTATAGAACCACATAAGTACTATTATGTGAAAAGGTACAGCGAGGAAGCTGTCAAGAAACTCATCTCTCTTGGAAGTTGCCAAAAAAGGATCATCTGCAATTTAATTATTATTTATTTCAATGAAAGATGGAGTACAAGAAATTAATAATAAATTATCCAAGACCCTAATATGTCCAAAACTTCACAATCTCATTGCAAAGAAACACTCGATTGGCTATCTCTAGGCCAATTCCTACTCAGAGGATGCAGAGCGTGGAGGACATATTTTTCAACAAGACTAGAGCTTATTTTCCGCAAGACAATCATTAAACGCCTTCAACTGAATTTCTTTTTGTAAAAAAGAAGTCAAGTCAATCAACAAAAGAAACCAAAAGAAATTGCTGAGAAAGTAATCATTCTTTAACAAACGCGTATGCATGTTTTTCCTGAAGCCGCGTATGCTTTTCTTAAAGCAAATGAAAGTTACCTCAAAAGAAGATGCCAATAGACCTTTCACATGTTATTTATTTATTTATTTTTCTAACAAAAGTGTATCCTTCTTCCTCTTTAAATATGACTTTTGAAGACGATGTTGACGCAAAAAGACATAGACCGGTGGGTTTTGGGGAAGAAAGGAGAGGGGTGTGGGTTTGGATGACCATTTATTTTTCGATCTCTGCCAAAATATTGAAATGAGCTGGATCTGAAACTTTTCATTTTCAAAATATATATGCCAAACCTTTCGGCGATTAGGCTCAAAATTAAGATGCGTGTATATGTTAGAGAGACCTTCAGAATTGAAGGCATAACTTTTCAGCGATCTTTCTAATTGGGGTTATGCTACCCAACACCCCACCTATTTTTTAATTTTTATTATTTTATTTTTTATCAAATATTTAATATATAAATAATAAATAAAATAATTAAATTAATTTAAAAAAAATAAATTAAAAAAAATATTAAAAAAATATTAAAAAATAAAGAAGAAGTGGGGTGTTGGGGTGTTGGGAAGATTTATTCTTCTAATTGTACATATAGTTAATGTGAGTAGGTGTTCGCTTTTAAAGAATTATGAACTTCTCTCTCTCTCTCTTTAATTTGGAGAAAGACCCAAAAAAAAAAAGTAAATAGTAATTTTGTTAAGAATAATTCTATTTGAAGGTCTTTATACCATAACATTCATGTGAAGTAATTTGATTAAAAAGATAAATTTTAAAATTTAAATATTACAAATCAAATTATATTATGTGACTGATAGTGTGTGGTGTAAAGGCCTTTAAATAGTACTACTCTTTTGTTAATATAATAAAATAGAGATGTTACTTATCCACACATTAATATATGATTTGTCATTTTTACCATTCTATTTAAACTCTCATTGCCTGCTCGGTTAACAAGGGGAAAATCATTCAAGCATCACCTGCATGCCACCAATGGAGATGATCCTATTCGATTGCTTGATCAAGTTGTTTTCGCAGGGGCTAACTTGATCGATCATCGTATTAGAGATTATAAGTTCATAACCCTAGTCCATTCTCATTTTGGGCTAAACATATGTACTAATTCTTTGATTCCAATTAGGTAAGAGGGGTTATTTAAAATAAAAATAAATAAAAAAAAGTTAGGTAAGAGGAATCTTGAACTAAGAAATAGACTATAGAAGCTAAAAAAGATTGCTTATCAAATTCGATGGTCCACTCTCTAAAACTCCTATACGTATAGTATTAATATGCTAAATTTCACATAATGAGTCCACCTCTATTCAAACTTAAACTCTCCAATTCGGTTGGCCAATTGGAGAATATTTCTCTTAAGAGGATTATTTTGTTATTTATTTCAATGAAAGGCGCATGCAAGGAAGTGGCCAAGAAATCCTCATCTTTCTTTGAGGTTGCCAAGAAGAGGAGTCTGTGTAATTTATTTATTATTTGAAAGGTATAGCATGCAAGAAAGTTGCTTATAATAAACTCATCATATTTAATTTAAGTTGTCAAGAAGAGGGCCAACCCTGTTTAATTTATTACTTATCTCAACGAAGGTACCGCAAGGAAGTGCCCAAGAAACTCCTCATCTTTCTTTGAAGTTTCCAAGAAAACGACCCTGCCTGATTAATTATTCCAGTGAAAGGTACGGCAAGGAAATTGCCAAGAAAGTTTGCAACCTCATTTTCCTTCGATTTCGTGTGCTGCTTTGACCACCTTGTAACCATCAAGAATTCCCCATCCATGGAAAGCGAATAAATAGTCACCTCTTGCAAAGATTTAGAATGCTACAGAAACCTACAAACTCACTTCCAAAAAAAAAAAAAAAAATCCCCATTTTTTCTATTCATTTGGACTTCTCACTTGATTTAATCGAATTATATATATATATATATATATTATATATATATATATATACATATCATCTAAGCCACATAAAATGAAGAAATGATGATAACAAAATAGACAATGAATAATTAGAAAGTGTTACAAACTACAAATTATAATCCGACTTGAATGATGTATACTACATACTGAATTTAAAATAATGCATGGTACATTAATTTTTTTTAGGAAAGTAATTCATATGTAAACTTTTACCGAGTCTTAACAATTTATGAGAATCTTTTATATGTAATTACACGCATAAAAATAATTATGAGACCCTTCTTAAAATTCTAATCATTAAAAAATTACGTTATAATAACATAAATAAAATTTATTTAATGAAACATATTCCTAAAATGTCAAAACAGAAAAGAGAAGATATCTCAACTCTTAAAGCATCCTAATCATATTATTTCCATGCATTTATAATTATATTTAGAAAAAATTTATTTATCATTCATTTTCTTATCATCACATGACATGCAAAACAAAAATGAACTCCACCAAAGCCGGACATGATAGGAATTCAGCTTGTACTAATCATTTTGACTTTTATATGAAAAATTATTATAAATAATTGTAAAATAATTTATAAAATGACCCATTAAGCAAACCATCAGAATACTATAGACGAGACTCTACCACCATGCCTACGCGTGCACTGTAGGCGAGAATCACAAGCGAGACTCTACCACCGTCCCTGCTTACCACCATCCCTACAGAGATAAAAACCGACCAAGAGATGTTAAAGCTTTCTAATGAAAAATGAAGAAATTGTCCATGATAGGTTTGGCAGCTAAGTTGAGATACAAAATTCTCATCTCATTATTACAATTTTTTCAAATTTTCATATAAAATATAACAAATAATTTAATTTTTTCAAATCACTATTCAAATTATTCAAATATCAAAACAGTAATAATATTAAAAAATAATATTTTATTAAATTTTCAACTTTTATATAAAATTAAAAATTCTCATCTTACCATCCAAATTAACCTACCTTTAAGGATTAAAGACTTGCCTCTTTAATTTTTTTTAAATAAAAAATTATAGTTCCTGAATTTGGATTATGGATTTTTCAAATGGACAAAGTTTTTTTTTTTTTCTGAACTGAATTTGAGAAAGATTCATCCAATTTACATATAAATAATACGTGACCAAAATAAAATAAGATTTTTTACGTTCACCCAAAAAATCTCTTTCCTTTGCAAATTATATAAGTCACCGTACGTCAAATTCTTATCTTCTTAAATGTCACCGACAACCTGACCACGCATGAGGCTAGGAAAGTTCATGGCAATTTAATTCTTATCTTTTGAAAAAAGCTTACGTATTCTTATATATCTTATCCCATTCTTGGCCTTTGGTTTAAAGTTTCTTTAAGAACAGTCTTATCGGTATATTTAAATCTAAAAGTAAAGTCACTTTTTCCTTATTAGACATCAAGATCGCTTGCATTGAATCATATAATAGTAAATTTTATAACTTTTTAACTATAGTAATTACAAAGAAAATATCAAATTTAGTTGTAACTGTACATTAATTATCAAATCCTTATCTTATTAATTTATTGTAACTCTCTCTCTCCCATAGATATATCCCAATAGTTTTAATTTCGTCTTATACCAGACCCAGTAGTTTTAATTCATGAGCTAAATAAATTAAAAAATTAAGTATTTTTTAATTAAACTTAAATTCATGTTAAAGTTAAATAAATTAAAAATATCCCAATTAAATATTTTTTAGGTTAATATTATTGTATTATTATATAATGAATAAATGAATAATCCAATATAGAGATTTGATGCGAAAGGAATAGTCAAAATTAAATTCATCTCATATTATTTTATTATTCTAAATTTATTTTATGTTCATCAAAAGTATCATTTACATATGCATAATCTAATAATAATGTTCTAAGTCAACATCCTAATGGCGACATTGGCAATTATGACGGAAGGCTAGACATTACCAATTTCACTCGTATGATTTTGAGTCTTTTTCTTATATATGATTCATATCGTGTTACAAATTATTAAGTTGGTAAGTCATATTTAAATTATCTGAATCCATAAAAAGTTGGTAAGCCATATTTAATATTACTCTTTTGTGGCCCAGAAACTCCTCATGATCTTTCTTTGAAGTTGCCAAAAAAGGATCGTCCGCAATTTAATTATTGTTTATCTCAATGAAACGCACTGCAAGGACGTTGCCATGAAATTCCTTATGAGTTTAATAATTATTATATATCAATCAACTCATTTTCGGAGACATAAATGTCAAGTGATCTTCATTTTAATCCAGGATTAGAACAATTAACAATAAATACATATGAATTTCTCTATATGCAAATTTCTAAGAAAAATTCCCAATATGTTGGGACTTCAGAATTTAGAAAGTTTGAAGATTATATTTTGTGATGACTTAGTTAAGGTAAATCAATCTGTTGGCTTTACTAGTTTTCCAAGATCCGTCAAGTTGGAATCTCTAAAATTCCTTGATCTTTCTAACTGCAAAAAGCTGCAGAATTTTCCTAAAATTGAGAGTGAAATTAAGTGTTTGAAGAATATTTAATTAGAAGGCACTGCTATAAGAGAACTGCCTCCATCGATTGGTAATCTCATTAGACTTGTACATTTAAATCTAAGAGAGTGCGACAAATTAAGGCATATCCCTAATAGCATTCTTCAGTTGCAACAAAGTCAAAATATTCTCTCCCTTGATGGTACCTACTCGGATAAAATACAATATCCCTCCATTGGAGAGCTGCTCTAGTCACCACCTCCAATGAATTCAAGCATTTCAAATTATGGGTTCTCTCTCTCTCTCTCTCATATTGTGTACCTTTGTCTACTAAAAATTATGATGCTAGCTCCCTTGTTGAACAGGATGGAGAACGTTTCAAATCAGTGGAGGGAAGTCTGCAACTTAAGTATTATAGTATAGACAACGGCGAAAGATGATGTATATTTTCTCGGGATTTCGCCGTCTCTTTATAATTCAAGCTTTGTGCCCATATTAGATGGAGTTACTTGGAGTTTTGTGCCTCTTTCATTTTTTTTGGTTGGATTTTCACTTGAATTATGCATTTTAACAATGTTTCTTAATGGTAATTCGTTTTACTTTTATTTTTCTGTTTCATCAATATTAAGATATTCATATTTCTTAATAATATTTAGTGATTGTTGATCCAAGTAATTTACAGTTGAGTGTAAAATTGTATGGCTACCTAGGGCTGCAACTCGTCTGTAAAATTGTATTTACAAGCTCCTCTGTTTTTTATGGTCTTTTTTCCCCCCACAAGAACTCCTTTGAGTCATACATACATATATATATGTAGCCTGTAGGTGTACATATTCTCTGCATTAACAATGAATAATCCTGCATTTAACTGCATAGAATGGTTACAGTTGGACCACACTGCATTTAATTAAATTGCAGAAGGCTATATATATCTTGCTCATAAACCTGCATTCAAACATTTCAAGATTGAGGATCGTTTGTTGCAATAAAACCAAATCTTCTGCATTAATGACAAATTCCAGCACAAACTCCTTGATGAGTGCTCTACTAGTTGCCAAAAATCATAGAATAATTGATGGGAACCAAGGCAGGCCTACTCTTAAAGATCCTTTGCAAGTTCCAGATGGGCCAATTACAAGATCGAGAGCCAAGAAGATCAAGGAAGCAATGCAAGGATTAGTACAAACCACTTGGGAAGAAGCTAGCAAGAGCCCAACACTCAAGATGGGCTTGAAAGAAGAAAAACCAGCTTTGATCCACTTGATCCAAGCTGTGGAAGACTTGACTTAGAAATATGGCCTTTAGATATTAAGGCTTTCAATTTGTTTAAAGGATTTTTATTATTAGTTTTGAATAAGTGGGCTAGAGGATGCTTAACCCACATATGTCTTACTTATTTGAACTAGGGTTTAGAAGTACTGTAGCATGAAACTGTTCACGCTACAGTACACGCGGCTACTGTTCACCAAAGGGCATTTTTGAGAGAAAGGGTCTCAAATTTTAGTCTAGGGTTTTATCATGTTTTGGGGAGGGTATTTAAAGGATGTAATCAGCCATTTCAAGGCAGACATTATTTTATTTCGAATTTTAATTGTGAGTGAGTTTTCTCCTCTTGTTCTTAATTGAACTCTTGAACTTATCAAAGGTAAATCACAACCTTTGTGGCGTTCCTCCTCGTAATTTGGGTTCTTGAGACGGGATTTCAACGGGTCTAGATTTTGATATAATCTAGGTTCTTGAAACGAGTTCTCAACGGGTCTAAATTCTCCATCCATAGACTTGAGTTTGGCGTTCTTGGGTTTGTTTTTCCAATATTGTTGTTGGGTCTCAAAGCGAGTCGATTGGGGTTCACATCATTTGGTATTCAGAGCAAGGTTTCCAATCAGGTCTGATTCTATCTTTTATTTATTGCATCGTAAATTCTAGGGCTTCAATGTTCTAAGGTTCCAAAAAAAAAAAAGGGTGCAGAAATTCGTTTTTCCTTAGGCTGCCAAAATTTGCACCAGCTATGGTTTGAAATTTGTAGGGTTTCATTGATTCCCTTCTATTTCCTTGTCATTTTTTATATGTTTGAATTCAATTGTTTGATTATCCCAATTGAATATTTCTGTTTGTGGATGAATTGTTGAGAAAAGAAAAGAAAAGAAAGGAAAGGAAAGGAAAAGAAAAGAAAAGAAAAGAAAGGAAAGGAAAAGAAAAGAAAAGAAAAGAAAAGAAAAAAAAAAAAAAAGAAAAAAAAAAATCGTCCAAAAAAAAAAAAAAAAAAAAAAAAGAGGGGTAGAAAAATCCAAAATTTTTTTTCTTGAGCCTTTCATCATAGGGGTTGTGCATCCTTCATTATAGTTGGCATCTTGTGTTACAGTCACTCTTCCATTCGTATAATTTCCGTGATTCTCGTGTCGTTTCTTTCCTTCCGTGTTTCTCTTGTTCTTGTTTCTTGGATCTAATTGCTAGTTGGGATTAAACAAGGTTGCTTTGTCTTGATTGAGTTCAATTAGTTCTGAAAGAACTTGAGTGGGAAAACTAGAGGTAAAAGGCAAGAGAGTGTGAGATTATTATCGAAAAAAAAAAAAAGCCAATTCAGAGTGAAAAACACGAGTGGAGTGCCATCATTTGAGTGTAAACACGTAAGGGAGCGTGTGAGGTCCTTTTTTTTCTGCTAACATTTTCTTTTAGCTGCACATTACAATGTCTCACCGCAGTGGCTCATCACCCAAGGGGATAGCAGATAACTCATTTGTGTTGCAAGCCATGCAACAACAGTTTGAGCGGATGAACATGCTATTGGGACAAATGGAGGATAGGATGAATCAACAACAAGCAGAGATTAGAAATTTGCAAGGTGGGAGACATCGGAGGCGACGTGAGCCTAGGGTTGAAAATGCATATGAGAATGAAGGAGATGATGAGGATGAGGAAGACCTAACATCTGAAATTGGGTTGGGTAGACATAGAGGAGTTAGGCGTGAAAGAGGATTTGAGGGGAACCTAGGGGGTCGGGATGGTGTCGATAGAGACTTGGGGAGCATCAAAATGACAATACCATCTTTCCAAGGTAGAACTGACCCAGAGGTTTATCTAGAGTGGGAGAAAAAAATAGATTTGGTATTTGATTGTCATAATTACTCTGAGGAGAAGAAAGTAAAGTTGGCAGTAATTGAATTCACTGATTATGCTATTATTTGGTGGGATCAATTAGTGACCACTAGGAGAAGGAATCATGAGAGGCCTATAGAGACATGGGGAGAGTTGAAAGCTCTCATGAGGCGGAGATTTGTACCTAGTCACTACTATAGGGACCTTTATCAAAAGCTCCAAAATCTTACACAGGGGTCTAGGAGTGTGGAGGATTACCATAAGGAGATGGAGGTGGCTATGATTCGGGCTAATGTAGAGGAGGACCGGGAGGCCACCATGGCTAGATTTTTGAGTGGTTTGAATAGAGATATAGCCAATGTAGTTGAATTGCAACATTATGTGGAGATAGAGGACATGGTGCACATGGCTATGAAGGTGGAGAGGCAATTAAAGAGAAAAGGGACAGCAAGGTACACTTCGGTTCCTAGCACTACTTGGAAATCAAAGTGGGATAGGAATGATCCTACTGAAGCAAAGAGAAAGATCGAACCACCTAAGGGCAAAGATGAGGGACCTAGCAGCAAAGCCAAGGTAGAATCTCAACCTTCAAGGAATAGAGATATTAAATGTTTTAAGTGTTTGGGTTCAGGGCACATTGCTTCTCAATGTCCAAATAGGCGAGTGATGATTATGCGTGACAATGGGGAGGTGATGACTGAGAGTGAGGATGATCGTGATGGAGTGCCCGAGTTAGTTGATGCTAGTGATGACGAAGGAGTGATATATGCTGTGAGTGAGTCTCTTGTTGCTAGGCGTGCTCTCAACACACACATTAAGGTGGATGATGCCGAGCAACAGAGAGAGAACATTTTCCATACTAGATGTCACGTCAACAGCAAAGTATGTAGTATGATTATTGATGGAGGGAGTTGTACTAATGTGGCTAGCACTACTTTGGTTGAGAAATTGAATTTACCAACCTTAAAACACTCTCGACCATACAAATTGCAATGGTTGAATGATTGTGGGGAAGTTAGGGTGGATAGACAAGTGTTAGTTCCTTTTTCAATTGGAAGGTATCAGGATGAGGTACTTTCTTCGCAGATCGTCCTATGATTTTTCTTGTCTATAAAGAGTCTTATCTTACTCTTGATGACACTCACCAGTCTCTTCCTAGTTTGGCTATTTCCTTGTTGCAGGAGTTTGATGATGTATTCCCAGAGGAGATGCCTAATGAGTTGCCACCCATTAGAGGCATTGAGCATCAGATTGATTTTGTACCTGGAGCTGCTATTCCAAACCGACCAGCCTATAGGAGTAATCCAGAGGAGACAAAGGAACTTCAGAGGCAAGTTGAGGACTTGATGAGCAAGGGGTACGTGAGGGAGAGCATGAGCCCATGTGCAGTACCAGTTCTATTAGTGCCAAAGAAGGATGGGACGTGGAGAATGTGTGTTGATTGCAGGGCGGTCAACAATATTACGGTAAAATATCGGCATCCCATTCCTAGATTAGATGATATGCTTGATGAATTGCATGGCTCTTGTATTTTTAGTAAAATTGATCTTAAAAGTGGGTACCATCAAATTAGAATGAAAGAGGGTGATGAATGGAAAACTGCTTTTAAGACAAAGTATGGCCTTTATGAATGGTTGGTTATGCCATTTGGACTTACAAATGCGCCTAGTACTTTCATGAGATTGATGAACCATGTCCTACGTGCATTCATTGGCAAGTTTGTGGTTGTGTATTTTGATGATATCCTAGTGTATAGCAAGGACTTAAATGAGCATATTGAGCATTTGAGATATGTGTTTGATGTGTTGAGATGTGAAAAGTTGTATGCTAATTTCAAGAAATGTACCTTTTGCATGGAAAGAGTTGTTTTTCTTGGATATGTTGTTAGTACAAAGGGTATTGAGGTGGATGAAGAGAAAGTCAAGGCCATCAAGGAGTGGCCAACGCCAAAGAGTATCACTGAGGTAAGAAGCTTTCATGGTTTAGCTAGCTTTTATCGGCGTTTTGTTAAAGATTTTAGCACCATTGCTGCACCACTCACTGAAGTCATTAAAAAGAATGTTGGGTTTCATTGGGGGGCTACTCAAGCGAATGCTTTTGCCACCATTAAAGAAAGGTTGTGCTCTGCACCTGTGCTAGCATTACCTGATTTTAACAAAGCTTTTGAGATTGAATGTGATGCCTCAGGTATAGGGATTGGAGCTGTTTTGATGCAGGATAGGCGGCCCATAGCTTTCTTCAGTGAAAAGTTAAGTGGGGCCTCACTCAAGTACCCTACTTATGACAAAGAGCTTTATGCTCTTATTCGTGCATTGGAGACTTGGCAGCACTACCTATGGCCTAGGGAATTTGTGATCCACACCGATCATGAATCATTAAAGCATCTCAAGGGTCAAGGTAAGTTGAATAAAAGGCATGCTCGTTGGATGGAATACATTGAGACATTTCCATATGTCATCTGTTACAAGCAAGGTAAGGAGAACATTGTTGCTGATGCTTTATCTCGAAGGTATGTACTTCTTACTTCTATGAGTGCTAAGATGCTTGGGTTTGAATACGTAAAAGACCTATATGCCGATGACGCTGACTTCTCTAATGTGTACGTGGCATGTGATAAGGTGGCATTTGGTAAGTTTTACAAGCATGAGGGTTACTTGTTTAAAGAAAACAAACTTTGTGTGCCAGGTTGTTCCATGCGTGAATTACTAGTGCGTGAGGCACATGGTGGTGGATTAATGGGACACTTTGGTGTCAAGAAGACTTTGGATATTTTGCATGAACATTTCTTTTGGCCTAAGATGAAGAGAGATGTCACTCGCATTTGTGGCAGGTGCATTACATGTAGGAAGGCCAAATCTAAAGTGTTGCCACATGGGTTGTATACACCCTTACCCGTTCCTAGTGAACCATGGGTCGACATATCTATGGACTTTGTTTTGGGGCTACCTAGGACCAAAAGGGGTAGAGATTCTATTTTTGTGGTTGTGGATAGATTTAGTAAAATGGCACATTTCATTCCATGCCATAAAACAGATGATGCCACAAACATAGCTGACTTGTTTTTCAGAGAGATAGTGCGACTCCATGGTGTTCCCAGGAGTATTGTTTCTGATAGGGATGTTAAATTCCTTAGCTACTTTTGGAAGGTGTTGTGGGGGAAATTGGGTACCAAGCTCTTATTTTCCACTACTTGTCATCCGCAGACTGATGGTCAAACTGAAGTAGTTAATAGGACCTTAACTCAGCTTTTACGCACTGTTGTTCATAAGAATTTAAAAACTTGGGAGGATTGTTTGCCATTCATAGAGTTTGCATATAATAGGACCATGCATACTACTACTTCATATTCTCCTTTTGCAATTGTTTATGGATTCAATCCGCTTACCCCTTTAGATTTGATGCCTTTACCGGTTGATGGCAGGAGTAGCTTGGATGGACAAAAGAAGGCGGAGTTGGTGAAGTCACTCCATGAGAGGGTGCGGCTTCAAATTGCGCAAAAGAATGAAAGAGTTGCTTCCCAAGCCAATAAAGGGCGAAGGCGTGTCATCTTTGAACCTGGAGATTGGGTTTGGGTTCACATGCGCAAAGAAAGATTCCCAGCTCATCGGAGGACTAAGTTGCATCCTCGAGGAGATGGACCTTTCCAAATCCTTGAGAAAATTAATGACAATGCCTATAAAGTGGATCTCCCAGGTGAGTATAATGTGTCTGCTACTTTCAATGTTTCTGATCTTTCTCCTTTTGACGTAGGTGAAGATTCGAGGTCGAATCCTTTTGAGGAGAGGGGG
Organism: Carya illinoinensis; assembly: GCF_018687715.1. Classification (NCBI taxonomy): domain Eukaryota; kingdom Viridiplantae; phylum Streptophyta; class Magnoliopsida; order Fagales; family Juglandaceae; genus Carya; species Carya illinoinensis. The sequence goes on from NC_056767.1 coordinate 28,737,657, forward strand.
AATGATGGGAACCAAGGCAGGCCTACTCTTAAAGATCCTTTGCAAGTTCCAGATGGGCCAATTACAAGATCGAGAGCCAAGAAGATCAAGGAAGCAATGCAAGGATTAGTACAAACCACTTGGGAAGAAGCTAGCAAGAGCCCAACACTCAAGATGGGCTTGAAAGAAGAAAAACCAGCTTTGATCCACTTGATCCAAGCTGTGGAAGACTTGACTTAGAAATATGGCCTTTAGATATTAAGGCTTTCAATTTGTTTAAAGGATTTTTATTATTAGTTTTGAATAAGTGGGCTAGAGGATGCTTAACCCACATATGTCTTACTTATTTGAACTAGGGTTTAGAAGTACTGTAGCATGAAACTGTTCACGCTACAGTACACGCGGCTACTGTTCACCAAAGGGCATTTTTGAGAGAAAGGGTCTCAAATTTTAGTCTAGGGTTTTATCATGTTTTGGGGAGGGTATTTAAAGGATGTAATCAGCCATTTCAAGGCAGACATTATTTTATTTCGAATTTTAATTGTGAGTGAGTTTTCTCCTCTTGTTCTTAATTGAACTCTTGAACTTATCAAAGGTAAATCACAACCTTTGTGGCGTTCCTCCTCGTAATTTGGGTTCTTGAGACGGGATTTCAACGGGTCTAGATTTTGATATAATCTAGGTTCTTGAAACGAGTTCTCAACGGGTCTAAATTCTCCATCCATAGACTTGAGTTTGGCGTTCTTGGGTTTGTTTTTCCAATATTGTTGTTGGGTCTCAAAGCGAGTCGATTGGGGTTCACATCAATAATGATTAGAAAAACAGCTCCGAATATTATTATAAGTGGCTGAAGTTGCAGCACTCGACTTTATGAGAGCCCAAAGTTGCCTTATTTTGTAGGGTCCTTCCTATACGCCATTATCGTGTATGCTCGCTCCCGTAATAAGCATATGCAGACAATAAACAAAAGATCAAAAAATGTATCAAGATTATTCAAGCATATGCTTGTGTGTGTGGAGTAGTCTATTTTCTCAAATTCAAGCATCTAGAAGGGACTCTTCCTCTGAAATTCTGGCCTAATCAGTTAAATGCACTGGCATCCTTGAAGCTACATAACACAAATAATTAAAGTTTACCCCAAAGGCAGAGCAAGGACCAAATGGCAAGCGGCAGAGTGAGCTTTGAAAATGATGAAGAGGTAAAGGAAATAGAGCAGGTTTTGAAAAGAAAGATAGAATTGCTCGTATGTAGTTTGTCATGTTGCAAGGCATTGTCTTACCAATATGATCAGCAGTTGTAGTAACTATCTTGGCACAAAAAAGTAGATAGATTTTCTGATTACAAGCCGTAGTTCAATCCAAAATGTATTCTGACACACTGAGCTAAGAAGAAATGCCCTTGCATACTTGCTTTAGTCATAGACAGAGTTTTTCAAAGAGTAGTTGTCGTTTGTTTGATTTTGTTATAAATCACATATCATCTATAAGTCAAGTTCTGTACCACATTATGGAAAGTACTGAAGTTTATCAAGTGGACAAGTGCCTGTGGACTTCTAAAAGGCACTGAGAAATTAACTCCAAGGCAGAGTAAGTTTACACCCAATAATTAAAATCACAACTAATCAATCGTTTGTAGCTCATCTGGACAAATAACAGAGCAGTGAGTGAAGCCAAAATATACCAATGGCTGGGTTTGCCCACAGAAGGTCCCTCTTTACTGCCTTTGAAAAGAACAGTACTCAAACATGATATATGTTGTTAATACATAAAAATAACCCTATGTTCAGCTATAAAGAAGTCCACTTCAATTGCTTACTGAATTGGATAATCCACTGTTTGAAAATCTTATAATTATAGCATAATTTATTGTTATAGAATCACACAAGTACTATTATGTGAAAGTTACAGCGAGGAAGTTGTCAAGAAACTCATCTCTCTTATAAGTTGCCAAAATAGGATCATTTGCAATTTAATTATCATTTGCAAGGACGGTTCCTAGAAATTCCTCATCTTTCCAACAAGTAGAAAATGATCAAATAAATTCTAGCAATCCCACAAGATATTAAGATTTAAGCGGTTCAGTTTCAACAAAACTTATTTTCATCCACTGACAGAGATAATTTCAAATAAATTCACCAATTGAGATGATCCTCTTCGATTGCTTACCGGCAACTTGGATGTTGGGTGCTTGATGAGATGAAGCATTTTTGTCTGGCTTGATTTTGGAACTTGTCGAAGTCTCTGCCTTTATTTTCTGAAAGACTCTGCAGAAGCATATGATTTTTCACCTTGATATACACATTCATATAGACAAACAAAAGATGTGCTTTTTATTTTTATTTTTATTAATAAAATCATCCAATAGCTTATATACCATGCCTGGGTCAAGAGATTGGAGAGTTACAGTTCGTCTGCGTCACATGTTTTCAGTTATCCCTGAAAAAGTTATTTCCTTCTGGTCAATAGTATATGAGATTTGAAATCAAATGAAACGTAATTGTTTGGAGCTGGTCTTTTTTCCCCACGTTATGAGCTCAAAATTGCCAGAACCCGACACAAGCTCCTCTGTTTTTGTTGGTCTTTTTCTCCCCTACAAGAACTCCTTTGAGTCATACATATAGATATATAGATATATATGTAGCCTGTAGGTGTACATATTCCCTGCATTAACAATGAATTAGCCTGTATTTAACTGCACTGCATGATTGAAGTTGCACTACACTGCATTTAATTACATTGCAGAATGCTTTATATATGCTACATCGAAACATTTCAAGATTGAAGATCATTGTTGCAATAAAACCAAATCTTCTGCATTAATGACAAATTCCAGCACAAACTCTTTGATGAGTGCTCTACTAGTTGCCAAAATTCATAGAATAATGATTAGAAAAACAGCTCCGATTCTCTGAATATTATTATAAGTGGCTGAAGTTGCAACACTCGAGATCATGATAGCCCAAAGTTGCCTTAATTTGTAGGGTCCTTCCTATACTCCATTATCGTGTATGCTCCCGCAATAAGCATATGCAGACAATAAACAAAAGATAAAAAAACGTATCAAGATTATTCAAGCATATGTTTGTGTGTGTGGAGTAGTCTATTTTCTCAAATTCAAGCATCTGGAAGGGACTCTTCCTCTGAAATTCTGGCCCAATCAGTTAAATGCATTGGCATACTTGAACCTACATAATCACAAATAATTAAAGTTCACCCCCAAGGCAGAGCAAGGACCAAATGGTGTAGGGCATAGGATTAGAAAGAACCAAATGGCAAGCGGCAGAGTGAGCTTAAAGGAAATAGAGCCAGTTTTGAAAAGAAAGAAAGGATTGCTCGTATGTAGTTTGTCATGCTGCAAGGCATTGTTTTACCAATATGATCAGCAGTTGTAGTAACTATCATGGCACAAAAAAGTAGATAGATTTTCTGATTACAAGCCGTAGTTCAATCCAAAATGTGTTCTGGCACACTGAGCTAAGAAGAAATGCCCTTGCATACTTGCTTTAGTCATAGACACAGTTTTGCAAAGAGTATTTGTCGTTTGTTTGATTTTGTCATAAATCACATATCATCTATAAGTGAAGCTCTGTACCACATTATGGAAAGGACTGAAGTTTATCAAGTGGACAAGTGCCTGTGGACTTCTAAAAGGCATTGAGAAATTAACTCCAAGGCAGAGTAAGTTTACACCCAATAATAAAAATCACAACTAATCAAACGTTTGTAGCTCATCTGGAAAAATATCAGAGCTGGGAGTGAAGCCAAAATATACCAACGTCCATGGGCCTCCAATGGCTGGGTTTGCCCACAGAAGGTCCCTCTTTTACTGCCTTTGAAAAGAACAGTACTCAAACATGATATCTGTCGTTAATACATAAAAATAACCCTATGTTCCACTTCAATTGCTTACTGAATTGGATAATCCACTGTTTGAAAATCTTATAATTAAAGCATAATTTATTGTTATGTGATAGTTACAGCGAGGAAGTTGTCAAGAAACTCATCTCTCTTGTAAGTTGCCAAAATAGGATCATCTGCAATTTAATTATTATTTATCTCAATGAAACGTACTGCAAGGACGTTGCCAAGAAATTCCTCATCTTTCCAAGATATTAAATCTATTGAAGTGGTTCAGCTTCAACAAAGCTTCTTCTCATCCAAATTCGCTAATGAAAAGATGGAGTACTAGAAAATAATAATAAATTATTCAAATCCAAGACCCTAATGCATCCAAACTTCACAATCTCATTGCAAAGAAACACTCGATCGGCTATCTCTAGACCAATTCCTACTCAGAGGATGCAGAGAGTGGAGGGCATATTTTTCCACAAGACTAGAGCTTATTTTCCACATGCTACAACTTATTTTCCACAAGACAATCGCCTTCCACTGATATTCTTCTTGTGAAAAAAGAAGTCAAGTCAATCAACAAAAGGAACCGAAAGAAGTTGCCGATAAACTAATGATTCTTTAACAAACGCGTATGCATGCTTTTCCTCAAGCCGCGTATGCTTTTCCTGAAGCAAATGAAAGTTACCTCAAAAGAAGATACCAAGAAACTTTTGTTGTAGTGCTGTGTAATTTAATAGTTATCTCAAAGAAAGGTACCGCAAGGAAGTGCCCAGGAAACTCCTCATCTTTCCTTGAAGTTGCCAAGAGTAGGACCGTGTTTAATTAATTTATTATTTATTCCATTGAAAGGGACCGCAAGAAATTGCCAAGAAACTCTCATCATCTTTCTTCATCAAACATGTATTTCCAATGCAACTTTCAACTTCTGAATTCTCAATTTAAGAAGAGTACACTTTCAGTAGTAATCCGTCATAGATAAACAATTACTTCTCTGATGGCCGTTCAAGGTGCTTCTTCCTCTTCCCTTTCTTCTTTTACTCATAGGTGGAAGTACGATGTATTCTTGAGCTTTAGAGGTGAGGATACTCGTAACAATTTTACTGCCCATCTATATGCTGCTTTAGTTCAAAGAGGCATAAACACATACAGAGATGACGACAAGCTTCAAAGAGGGGAAGAAATCTCACAAGCACTTTCCGATGCTATCGAAAGCTCAAGGATTTCAGTTGTAGTACTCTCAAAAAAGTATGCATCATCGAGATGGTGCTTGGAAGAGTTGGCGATGATCATCGATTGTAAAAAAACAAAGCAACAAATAGTTCTACCAGTGTTTTACGATGTAGATCCAACAGAGGTACGACATCAGAGTGGGAGTTTCGGAAAAGCATGGGCTAAGCTTAAAGATGAGACCGAGGATGAGACGAAGTTACAGAGGTGGAAATCAGCCCTTACAGAAGTGGCCAACTTGGCTGGGTTCCCTTTAGGAGGCAGGTATGTTGCTTCCACCCACTCTTACGCCTTTATTATAAAAACACAAAAATGTGATAATAATACATCTTAACAAGGCAAACCAAATCTGAGAAGGGAACCAAAAACGTTAATTAAATAGATCATTGCCATTTGTTGCCATATATAAAACTTTGAGTACAAGTTCATTTTCTTTTGTTTCTTTGTTGTGAAAAGCCTAAAAACTCTTTTTCTTTTTTCTTTTTCTTTTTCATTGCCAGGAACGAATCTGAATTTATCCAAGAAGTTGTTCGAACGGTTTTTAAAGTAGTTAAGCCTAAAGATTTAAACGGCGTTTCCGAGCATCTAGTTGGAATGCAGTCTAGAGTACAGTACGTCCATAATAAGCTTTCAAGTGTAGAAGTGAAAGACACTACACGCATACTAGGGATCTTTGGAGTTGGTGGAGTCGGTAAGACAACTCTGGCTAAAGAGATCTACAACTCATTTCTTAACCAGTTTCAATATAGTTGTTTTCTTGCCAACGTGAGAGAAACTTCAGAGCAAGGGAAGGTTTTAATTCGTTTGCAAGAGACACTTCTTCGTGAGATCCTAGGAGACTCGAGTTTGAAGGTTCAAAATGAAGATGAAGGAATGGGTCTCATAAAAAAAATGCTTTTGAGTAAAAAGGTTCTTTTACTTCTTGATGATGTGGATCAATTGTCCCAAGTTGAAAAGTTACTTGGAGATTGTGATAGGCTTGGTGATTGGCTTGGTTTAGGTAGTTTAATTATTATAACAACAAGAGATGAAGGTTTATTAACCAATTATAATGTTCATCTACCATACAAGATGAAGGAATTGTATCAAGATGAAGCTCGTCGGCTGTTTTGTTGGAATGCCTTCAAAAAGGAAGAACCTAGCCAAGGTTTTGCAGAACTCACAGAAAATTTTTTGCGTTATGCTGGGGGCCTTCCATTGGCTTTAAAGGTGCTGGGGTCATATTTATATAAAAGAGAAGAAATTAAATTTTGGGAAGATGCTCTAGAAAAGTACAAAAGAATTCTTCCCGATGATATTCAAGGCAAGCTTAGAATAGGCTATGATGGTTTGGAAGAAAGTGAGAAGAATATTTTCTTGGACATTGCATGTTTCTTTGCAGGGGAACGTGAAGAATATGTTACTAACATACTTGATGGTTGTGGTTTCTTTTCCCATACTGGTATCCCAATACTAAGGGAGAAGTCTCTCATAACCATTGATGAGTATCAATGCATAAACATGCATGATTTACTCAAAGTTATGGGCAAAGAAATTGTTCGTAAAGAGTCAGACAAAGATCCTGGAAAACGCACTAGGTTGTGGTTTCATGAAGATGTTCGTTATGTACTTGAACAAAATAAGGTAAGATTTACATAAAAATACATTTCATTCGAGATTGTAAAAATGGGCTGGGAAATACATATACACATGCGTCCATGCACTTATTTATTTATATGCATACTGCATCTACCACACATATCACTCGTAAGAGGTATTTTGTTTATAAGTAGGATTCCTTAATTGGCCGGTTACAATTAGACGTAGTTTTTCTGTCAATATCTTGAATTTTTCTTATATCAATAGGTAAGATTAATTAGTAAATATGTATAGACATGTACTATATATACATATAATATATATTTATATATATAAGCAAATTACTGATCCTAGCAAATGATAAAATATGAAGATCAACTTTATTATGTTCTGATTTTGTTGGTAAATTTATGCATTGTCTTGCTAGGGAACAAACAACATTGAAGGCATACTGATAGACTTGCGCCCTAAAGAGGATTTGATACACTTGAGTCCTGGAGCTTTCGAAAAGATGCCGAATCTCAGAGTACTCATAAATCGCAATGCACTTTTTTCAAAACTGCCTAATTATTTCTCCGACAAGTTGAGGGTGCTTGATTTTTACAACTATCATGGTACATCTCTTCCATCAAACTTTAATGGAAAGAACCTGGTTGATTTAAGAATGACTATGTGCAAGCTCAAATCATTGGGAAATAAATTCAAGGTACTATTATTATCTCTATCTTTTCTTTTTCTTTTTTTAACAACATTGTACGTATATGTTGTAAGTTTTCCTCGAGCTTATATATTTCATTTCTTTTTGTTTTTTTTTTTTTACAGAACTTTCAGAATTTGAAACTTCTGATATTTGAAGAGTGTGATTTCCTAAATATAATTCCCGATACGTCGGGGCTTCCAAATTTAAAGCAATTGAGCATTTCGAGGTGCGTAAGATTAGTTGAGGTAGATCAATCTATTGGATCCCATGGTAACCTCGTCCAGTTGACAATTGACAATTGCCCTAAACTTAATAGTTTTCCAAGTTCCTTCAACTCGAGATCTCTGAAATTTCTTACTGTTAATCGTTGCGGAAGCCAGTTATCCTTTCCTGAAATTGGGCTAGAAATAAAATGTTTACAAGTGTTTGGATGGAACTTCACTGGTCTAAAGGAACTGCCTCCTACTGGGAATCTCACTCAACCTCGATATTTAAATCTAGAAGTCAAAGAAAGTAATACGAAACTGACAGATTATTTGAGACTTCGCAATCTACGTCCATCAAAATTAGATTCCTCCAAGTTTACCAACTGCTTCTCCACACTGGTAAACTTGTATCTATTAGGAAGTACTTTCGTTATCCTTCCCGGATGGATGGATCGATTTGTTCGATTGAGGAGACTTTGTTTATCTCAATGCAAGAAACTCAAAAAAATCGAAGTTCTTCCCCCAAATATAGAATCCGTAGATGCTGTAGGATGCACGTCATTGGAAAGTTTTCCAGAAATATCAAAGAGGTTTGAATTCAATACCAGCAACTTGAGTGAACTACATTCGATCAACTTGTATGGATGCTCTAAAATGCTTGTAAACGTTGGGAGTCATGTGGCAGCTATTCTAAGGCCCCAGCCCCAGGTATCTCTCTCTCTTTGTTTTTTTTTTTTTTTTTTTTTTTTATACATACACACGAGTAGCTTTCTCTATATATAGAAATATGCATTGCTAAAAAGAATGATGCTTGTTTAACAGAAACGTCCAAGGAATGAGGGCCTTCTATTTCCAGGAAATAAGATTCCAAATTGGTTCGACCATTGCAAGGAGACTTCAAGTAGTTGTTCAAGTGATATATTTATTGAACTGCTTAATCCTAGTGTGATTAATGGAATCCTTACATGTGCTGTTTTCACCTATACCCATGAAGTTGAATTTGATCAACTTTTTTTTATTTCAATTACGGTCAACTATGATGGTAGACGTCTGGGTATTATAGACAAAACACATTGTTTAAAGGCCTCAGACGGCCAGCATGTATGGTTGGATTTCTACGATCTAGAGCCTTTTACCCTAGCGAAGGGAAGTCTGCAAATTCGTTTTGAATGCAATTCAAATGGAACACTCTTAAAGCATTGCGGAGTCCATCTGGTACGCAATGACGAGAAGAATGCTAAGAGTTATTATTCGGACTATTCAGACTCAGAGAATGATGATGATGAGGAGTGCTATTCACACTCAGAGGATGACGATGACGAGGAGTACTATTCAATGGATGACAATTTAGAGGATGGCGACAAGGATTAAGATTTATACCATTAAAAGGTAATTTACATCATTAATATAATCTCTCTTGTTTTATTTTTTAATAAAAAATTATTACATACTTTCAAAATCAATAACTTGATATTACAGTATTAAGACTATCTTATCATTATATATTATATAATTAACATTATTTATTTAAATATAAATGTTAATTAATATATATACCATTAATATAAAATAATCTAATTAAAATTACTGTCTTCCCAAACATTCAAGTTTTCTCACCAATATAATTCATTTATTAAAAAATACTTCTCTTTAATAAAAATTCAGATTATTAAAAAAATAAATTAAATTATAAATATTATAAATTTATTATTTAAACTTATTTTTAAAATGAGACTATATTTGTGTAAAAACATAAAAAACTATCATCTCATGATCTATATTTCTTTACTAATGATACAAATTTTCTAAGTTTTCTCGTTTTATTGTGCAGCCTCCCACCGTGTTCCTCAGGAATTCGCAGTCTCAGGCTTTATGCCCTTTGTTAGATGGAGTTACTTGGAATTTTTTTCCTCTTTTATTTTGATTTTGATTTTTAGGTTTGGATTTTCAATTGATTTATGCATTTGAAAAATGTTATGTAATATAATAATTCGAATTATTTTTATTTTTCTATTTCATCAATGTTTTGATTATCAGATTTCTTAACAATATTTAGTGATCGTGGGACTGGAGTGTCCCAAGTTTTGTTTTCTTCCCTCTCCCCCTTTCTCTCTGCTTCTTCTTTCTCAATCTTAATTTTCTTTTTTAGTTTCTTTCCAGTTCTTTTTTTTCCCTTCGTTTGCAGGTTTTCTCAAAGATCCGAGGAGAAGTAGGTATTTGCTTTCTGTTTTTCGATTTCTTCGAATTCACACTCTTTTTTTTTTCTTTTTCTTTTTTTTTTTTTAATTTTTTTTTTACGTCATTTGTAGATACACTGATCCAACTTACGTTGATTTTTTTTTTGGTGTATTGATTGATGAACCCGATCTCGTATCGATTGGGATTTGATTGGCCTCTACAATCTCACTTTTAATTAAGTTTTTGAGGAGGACTTCGGTTAATCTGCATATATTTGTGGGTAGTTTGCTCATAGAAATACATATAAAAAAAAAAAGGTTTGCTCATAGAAATGGGTGAAGATCAGAAATTGATTTATGAAGTATTATGGTCTATGTCATGTATATCATATGAGAATCCTTCCCTTAGATATGAGCTTGCATTTGGCGTGATTAGTGAGTGAAGGTGTTTCTTCGATCCAAAAATGAAAAAATAAATTATAAAATTTAAATTGAAATTCTTGTTTCCTTGACGCCTTGATCTGGTCCTGTCTTTTGGAAGAGCGGTCTGGTGCAGCATCATACAACTATGATGCCGCGGGTGCTGCTTGCACACTCAAATGGACCTTCCATAACGAGCTTGGCCTTGTATTTGTTGCTGTATATCAGCGGTTATCCTCCATCTGTTGTATGTGCAAATCTGCTCGCAATGGTGAAGCCTGAGTTTTTGGAGATGTATGATCTGAAACGGACAGCCTATAGTGATTTCGATGAAACTTTTAGGCAACTGAAAATGGAAGCTGAAGCTCGTGCTGAAGATTTGAAGAGATTAAAGCAGGTAGTGGGCAAGCCTCTAAATAATAGTAAGAAGCAAGGGCAGATGCAAAATGGCTAGATTTGAAGGAGTAAGTAACAAAAAGAGTCAAAGTACTTCCCCCAATGATGTTGGGGATGGTGATCATACGAAAGGCCACAACTTGGAGAATGGGCACTCCAACAGTAACTATGTTCATGATGAAGATTCTAAGGTGAATGAATGGTGGTGCTAACAGTATAGAAAATGGGAGCTTCGATGCTGGGGCTTTTGATGTAAATAAGCTTCAGAAGCTTAGAGCTAAAGGTGGGAAGAAAGCCGAAACCCTTGTTAGCAAGGGCTCTAAGGCAGAGCCAGCGAAAAAGATAACAAGGAAGAATAGAGTTTGGGACGATTCACCTCCTTAGGCAAAATTGGATTTCACAGATGATGTGGGTGAGAATGGGGACAATATAGAGGTTGTTGCAGTAGATCATGATGAAAGGATGATGGACAAGGAAGAGATTTTTAGCAGTGAAAGCGAGGTTGAAGATGATGAGGAAGTGGGGAAGGACAGCAAACCTGAAACTAAGAAGAAGGGGTGGTTTTCAACAATGCTCCAAAGGTTAGTTTATTAATTTCAATCCTTTGGTTATTGTGTGTGCATGTATGACTTAATTTAGAGCATACACGTAATTTTATATTTACGACTTCCATTCAATATCCGCAGTCTTTGTAGTTTTAGGCATAATTAATTAAAGGATGTTGCTTGAGTTTTTCAACAATGTCTTTCTTCATGAAAAAAATATGATACTGAGTTCTTGATCTCCATCCTGGCGATTGTTGTTTCGACAATTCAATATAATGTTTTGGGCCATAATTTAGTTTTTACATTGTTACTTCCTTTAAAATCTAGTAATTTTACATTTTAATGCTAAAAGCCTGAGGCCCTGAAGTTTATCTTGTTGATGGCTGAAATTTCATATTTGTTTTTGTATTTTGGCAGAACCCATGAATCAACCGTAAACTTCAGGGCCTCAGGCTTTTAGCATTAAAATGGGCTGTCGCCTTACCATTTCATTTTTTCTTGAAATCTGTCTTGACATTATCAGATACTTGCTTCATTAATTATTCACTTTCGTATGTTCAGCATTGTGGGCAAAGCGAATCTGGAGAAGTCAGACCTGGAACCAGCTTTGAAAGCTCTCTAGGATAGGCTTATGACGAAGAATGTGGTATGTTTGCATTTTGGCTTCAGTGATCTACTCTGTTTCATATTTGTTTTATCTGTACTTCTCAAATACACTCAGCCTGCTACTTAGAGCTCCTTGTTATTACATCACAGGCTAAGGAGATGGCAGAGAAACTCTATGAATCAGTGGCAGCGAGTCTTGAAGGGAAAAAGTTGGCTTCGTTTACAAGGATATCTTCAACTGTACAGGTTAGTGAATCCATCCCCCTTTTTTTTATTTTTTTAATCTCAACAGTTTCGTTTCTCATCATTTGATTGTTTGTGATAAGATTAAGACCCAGGCACGAAACAATGACTGCAGGCAGCAATGGAAGAAGCTCTTGTTCGAATTTTAACTCCTAGGTGCTCTATTGACATATTGAGGGATGTGCATGCTGCCAGGGAACAAAGGAAGCCTTATGTTGTTGTTTTTGTCGGTGTTAATGGAGTTGGGAAATCTACTAATCTAGCCAAGGTAAGCCATCTCTTTTTTATTTTTCTACTTTTTTTTTAAACATAAATGGAACAGTGAGACTTCCACAAATAATATTAAAAAAAAAACGATTGAATGTCAAGATTTAATATAGCTATAGCCCCAACTTCTGTATCGTAGAGGATGCATGTGCGTGTGTATTTGCATACATTGGTCCTGTGAGCGCACTTATTATATTCTGTGAATTTTGAGTGTAGAGTTTCTTTAAAAAATCGCTTTGCAGGTTGCCTACTGGCTTCTGCAGCACGAGATGAATGTCATGATAGCTGCTTGTGACACATTCTGATCTGGAGCTGTTGAGCAGCTGTGGACTCATGCACGAAGGCTCCAGGTAGAACATTTGATTTTACAGCTTATTACCTGGCTATCTGGCTTCTTTACTCATAGAGGGTTTGTTTGTTGAATAAAAAATATGTAAGTAATACAAGCTGGACCGCTGTATTGTCCCCTTTTTCTCTTGTAAGATTCCTATATTTGAGAAGGGCTGTGAGAAAGATCCTACCATTGTAGCGAAGGAAGCAATCCAGGAGGCAACGGATAATGGTTCTGATGTGGTTCTAGTTGATACAGTTGGTTGAATGCATTAGCTGGTATTATGTTATAAATATCTGCTGTTATCTGCTATATGTATTACACTGACTTTTATAGATAATTAGGGCTATGTATTTCTCTGCCATGTTATTTTTTACTCCATCATGGCCATTTGATACATGTACTCCATTTTTCAAGATAATGAACCGTTGATGAGGGCACTGTCAAAACTTATTTACCTTAACAATCCTGTTCTCGTCTTGTTTGTTGGAAATGATGCCGTTGATCAACTTTCAAAATTCAATCAGGTATGACTTTTAGATTTAGGATTGTCGTCTATTGTTGGGACCTTTATTTATCGAGTTATTTAAGCTACGCTTGTTTTGTATACAGAAATTAGTGGACCTTTCGACTTCAGCTAGTCCAAGACTGAGATGGGATCTTGCTCACAAAGTTAGATCCTATTGATGATAAGGTAGTTACTCTTCAAACAGCAAGGAGTTCGAGTGTTTTGATTGCTTGATTTGCGTCCATTGTGGTCATCTGTTATGACTAATGTATAACTGAAATTCATGGCGTAGGTTGGAGCTGCACTATCAAGCATATTACGAATTTGCCAAAAAGAGGATAGTGCTCCTGATACAATATTAGTATACAAGTGTCTGTGTTTGAACAAATGAACTCTTAACCTTCTGTTACAATGGAAATTGATCAGCTTGAGCTTTGAAAATGATGAAGAGGTAAATTAGGAAATAGAGCAGGTTTCTAAAAGAAAGAAAGAAAGAAAGAATTGCTCGTATGTAGTTTGTCATGCTGCAAGGCATTGTTTTACCAATCTGTATCAGCAGTTGTAGTAACTATCTTGGCACAGAAAAGTAGATGATTTCTGATTACAAGCCGTAGTTCAATCCAAAATGTATTCTGACACACTGAGCTAAGAAGAAATTCCCTAGCATACTTGCTTTAGTCAGAAACACAGTTTTGCAAAGAGTATTTGTCGTTTGTTTGATTTTGTTATAAATCACATATCATCTATAAGTGAAGTTCTGTACCACATTATGGAAAGGACTGAAGTTTATCAAGTGGACAAGCGCCTGAGGACTTTGAAAGGGCATTAAGAAAGTAACTCCAAGGCAGAGTAAGTTTACACCCAATAATTAAAATCACAACTAATCAAACATTCTCCTCTGTAAGGAACTTATGAACTAAAATGCAATACATTCGAGTTTTGTTTTTGGCTACCACTGCTCCACTAAGTGGCCATTAAAATCAATATTAGAAGCTTACTTATTTCATCAACTGCAGCAGCTAGCTAACATTTGTAGCTCATCTGGACAAATATCAGAGCAGTGAATGAAGCCAAAATATCCCAATGGCTGGCTTTGCCCACAGAAGGTCCCTCTTTTACTGGCTTTGAAGAGAACAGTACTCAAACATGATATCTGTTGTTAAATATATAAAAAGAACCCCCTGTTCAGCTATAAAGAAGTTCACTTGAATTGCTTACTGAATTGGATAATCCACCGGTTGAAAATCTTATAATTATAGCTTAATTTATTGTTATAGAATTGCATAAGTACTATTATGAGAGAGTTACAGAGAGTAAGTTGTCAAGAAACTCATCTCTCTTGTAAGTTGCCAAAAAATTCTATGAATGTTACACAAGATGCTAAGAAATTCTATGAATGTTTCATCCACTGACAGAGATAACTTCAAACAAATTCACTAATGAAAAGATGGAGTACTAGAAAATAATAATAAATTATTCAAATTCAAACTTCATAATCTCATTGCAGAGAAACACTCGATCGGCTATCTGTAGACCAATTCCTACTCAAAGGATGCAAAGATTGAGGGCAGGCATATTTTTCCACACAAGACGAGCTTATTTTCCACAAGACAACCATTAAACGCCTTCAACTGAATTTTTCTTGTGAACAATTCAAGAAAAGGAACCGAAAGAAATTGCCGAGAAACTAATCAATTTTTAACAAATGCGTATGCATACTTTTCCTGAAGCCACATATGCTTTTTCCACAAATAAGCAATAAGCAAGGCAGAGCAAGGACCAAATGGTGTAGGGCATAGGATTAGAAAGGACCAAATGCTGCAAGGCATTGTTTCACCAATCTGATAGCAGTTATAGTAACCATCTTTGCACAAAAATGTAGAATTAGAACAAACGCAATCCGCCATACCAGACATCAGAATACAGTTCAGCAAATTGATGGCACCTACATAGATTTCTGATTACAAGCCGTAGTTCAATCCAAAATGTATATTGAGACTAGAAAATAGTTTGGACCATATTCTTACACACTGAGCTAATAAGAAATGCCCTTGCATACTTACATAATTAACAATACCACACTATAAATCAGAGATAGACTTGTACAAAGAGTATTTGTTGTTTGTTATAAATCACGTCATGATCTATTAGTGAAGTTCTGTACCGCATTATGGTAAGAACTGAAATTTATAAATTGGACAGTGCCTGAGGACTTCTAAAGGGCTTTGAGCACTAGACGCAGCATTGAGAAAATAAGTCCAAGGCAGAGCAAGTTTCAACAAATATTAGGGCCGTGAGTGAAGCCAAAATATATCAACGACGTCCATTTCCCACAAAAAGTTCTTTTCAGTTACATTATTTCCCCTCATGATTCATGAGATTAAATGGGCCTCCACTACATATTACATTGTTTGAACTAATTTGCTAAGATCATTACAAGACACACATTGATTTAATCAAACTCCAATACACAACAATAAACTACGAAGCTTGGTCTTCTGTTTTTTCATACTTCTTAGTCTTCTGTTAACTTAGCATGCTTCAAAGATTTTTTCCTAAGCTGCTGCAAAACTTGTAGCATAAGAAAGCAAGTATTAACTATAAAGCATTAATGTGAATTTATTAATTAATTAGAATGATCAGAAACGTGACCATTCTGCATGTTATTAATAAGGATTGACCTCTCCATCTGTACATGATTATGAATAGAAAAAGTTATTAGAGGAAGTTTACAGTGCAAGTACTAAGAAGTAATACAACAGATATTGATAAAAGCAAATCAAAGATATATGACAAGGAAATAGATTTTTTCAAGTAGCTGGACTACTGGATCATTGAAGGGATCTAGTTTATTTGAGGAATTGACCTCATCCATCCACCCCTTACAGGGACGAAAGTGCCATTTTAATATCATTACCAACTCAAATGAAACAAGCAAGTGGAATTGTAAAATCGATAGAGGGAATTAAGCATCAAAGATGTGCTGCTCTGACTTACCATTTTATTTTTTATTTATATATCATCTCCCTTTAAAAGTTCTATTTTCTATGTAGATTTTAGAGACTCATGCTATAAAGATTTTAGGGTATTTTTCTTGTTTATTAACTTGCACCCATATCTATGTCTTGCACAATTTTTTAGCAGATCTATATGATAAAATGGCAAATGGTATATATCATATCCAGGAGTAGTATAGTAGGTAGAGTGACACATGACACATAAATTGGCAAATGGTATCATATCAGATCAAGACTCACATGAACATTTAATGTTGTATGTATTACTCTTTGTATTAGATTATCCAATTCTTATCCAATTCTAACACACAGTCAATTCACTAACATTTACAGAGCCGGCTGGGCCTTTCTACAAAACAACTACTGATTAGTTAAGGCATGCTCTAGTAAAATTTTGGGAGAAAAATTCATAAAGACAACAGAGATTAAAGATGTTCCACAATAGCCAAAGTACATGTTTGTAATGAATGTTCCCATAGTAGATGGCATGCACAATCTGGTGAAGATGTATCGCCTCTAACTGATCATCTGTGGGAAACATTCTTATACCTCTTTATTCCATCTTGTATTAATTGAATGGATGCATGCAGACCTTGGACCACCATGACACTACACTTTTTTTTTCTTACTAATGTGAGAGAGAGAGAGAGAGTATAAACATTCATAATGCTAATACTGCTGCAAAAAGAAAAAAAAATTGTTTATGATCTTCAGATCTCATTGGAGAGAAACACTCAATCGACTATCCCTAGACCAGTTCCTACTCAGAGGATACACACAGAGTGGAGGGCATATTTTTCCACAAGAGTAGTGCTAGAGCTTATTTTCCACAAGCTACTACTTATTTTCCACAAGACAATCAGTAGTCCTAGAGCTTATTTTCCACAAGCTACAACTTATTTTCCACAAGACAATCAGTAGTCCTAGAGCTTAATTTCCACAAGCTACAACTTATTTTCCACAAGACAATCATTAAACGTGTTGAACTGAATTTCTTCTTGTGAAAAAAGAAGTCAAGTACTCAATCATAAAGAAAAATGCAAAATGCAAAATTGTTTTTGTTTAAATCTTCAGATCTTATATAAGCTGCATAACATCGCCAAGAATGAAAGTTAGTTAAAATTTCAGATCTTCCTAGTATGATTATTAGTAGATTATTTATTAATTAAAGCAACATAAATAGTAGCATGACTTTCCTCTTTTGCCCTTTTCATAAACTTTTCATTCTCTCCGATACCACACTAAGCATTTTTAGTGTGTGAAATCTGCAAAGCTCATGGTTTAATATATCCAGGGACTTTTAAGAAACTCCAAAAAAGTCACAAATGGCATTATCAGAAAAGAAAGCATAAAGCAATGAGTACCAAGGGAAGTTTTGAGCTTATTGGAGCATAAAGCAATGAGTATCAAGCATAAAGCATAAAGCAAAGCAGAAGTTATATAAATTAATAGAAGATAATCGACAATGGAGCCAAGGAAAAGAGCCACTCTCTGTAAAAGCTAAAAAGTTTCTTTAAACTTAAAAGCTTGTTGAAAGGAGTTAGTGGAAAGATTCTAAAAATTAAACCAACAAAAGGATTCGAAAACCAATAAAAGGACTCACAAATCCGGATCTAACCGATAAAAATATGCATTAAAGATTATTCCATTCAAACATTGTCATCAAAACAAACTCAAATCAATAGAGAGAACAAAGAACTAGTAACAAAGGCAAAGACGAAATAAAAGATAAAGAACAGGGAAACATCAAGCATCTGTTTATATCATAACTCACAAGGAATAATTTTTAATTAAATTTAAATAATAAACCAAATATGATCACATCCAAAGCTTTTGAGAAGAAAAATGCTCCCACTGAAAAATGTGCAAATATGATAAAAAAAATTTGACACATCTCGTGTTTTATGACGTGGTACAAAAATAATGTGCAACCTCATTTTCCTTCGATTTCATGTGCTCCTTTAAGAAGCTTCCACCTTGTGACCATCAAGAATTCCCCATGGAAGGTGAATAAATATTCCTAAAATATCAAAAAAGAAAAGAGAAAGGGTCTCAGCTCTTAAAGCATCCCAACCTTATTATTCCCTATCAAAACAAAAATTAAATTTATTCAAAACAAAAATTAACTCCACCAAAGCCGGACATGTATGATAGGAATAATTCTTGTACCAAGATTAATGCATGGTTGCTATTTAATTTTGTGGAAATGATTGGTGGCATGGGGTGATTGGAGCGTGAACCGTAAGCTAATTAGAATATGAAAGATTGTAGAAAGATCCGTCGTAATTAGAATGAGATTTTTTTTTTTTTTTCAATTGGAGAACAGATTAAGTATATATTCTTGATTTAAGGGTAGTCATGCGATTTGAGCCCACCCTTCATTAGTGCGTGTAACTAACACATGAATTAAGGAAGTCGCCAAGAAACTAATTCAACTCCTCATGATGATCTTTCTTCAACAGACACGTATACGTATCCTCCGTATCCTAATGCAACTGGCATGGGCAAGCAATATTATAATGATGACAATGATGAAAGCAACTCCCAAGAGAAGAAAATGATCAAATAAATTCTAGCAATCACACAACATACTAAGATTTAAATGGTTCAGCTTCGCCAGAGGCATAACATTCAAGTTTCCAAAATATAGGTCTTGGGTTCGACCCCTCCCCAATGTATAAAATATAAAAAAATAAAAATTGGCTCGGCTTCAACAAAGCTTCTTTTCATTCACTGACAGACGTAATTTTAAATAATTTCACTAATGAAAAGATGGAGTACTAGAAAATAATAATAAATTTTTCAAATTCAAAAACCATAATACATGCAAACTTCACAATCTCATTGGAGAGAAACACTCAATCGGCTATCGCTAGACCAATTCCTACTCAAAGGATACACACAGAGTGGAGGGCATATTTTTCCACAAGAGTAGTCCTAGAGCTTATTTTCCACAAGACAATCAGTAGTCCTAGAGCTTATTTTCCACAAGCTACAACTTATTTTCCACAAGACAATCATTAAACGTGTTGAACTGAATTTCTTCTTGTGAAAAAAGAAGTCAAGTACTCAATCAATAAAAAGAACCGAAAGAAATTGCCAAGAAAGTAATCATTCTTTAAAAAACGCGTATGCATGCTTTTCCTGAAGCAAATAAAATAAAGTTACCTCAAAAGAAGATGCCAACAAACCTTTAATGTGTTATTTACTTTTATGCTTATAACAAATGCGTATCCTTTTTCCCAACGCAAATGGAAGTGCAATATTTAACTTTTACTATATATATATATATATATATATTAAATGATGCAACACGGCTTCTAACTCAACTTAAGCATAGTTGTTTTGTAGGTTTAGAAATCAGTCATAGATAAATAGTGACTTCTCTGATGGCTGTTCAAGCTGCATCTTCCTCTTCCCTTTCTTCCTTTACTCGTTGGTGGATTTATGATGTATTCTTGAGTTTCAGGGGCGAAGATACTTGTCAAAATTTCACAGCCCATCTCCATCAAGCTTTGGATCGAAAGAAAATAAACACATACATAGATTACAAGCTCCCAAGAGGTGAAGAAATCTCAGAAGAACTTCTCAAAGCCATTGAAAGCTCAAGGATCTCAATTGTCGTCCTCTCAAAAAACTATGCGTCATCCACGTGGTGTTTGGATGAGTTGATGAAAATCCTAGAGTGTAAAAAAATAAAGCAACAAAAGGTTCTACCAGTATTTTACGATGTAAATCCAACAGAAGTACGACATCAGAGAGAGGGGTTCGGAAAAGCATTGGCTAAACTTAAAGAAAGGTTCAAGGATGAGTCAAAGGTGGAGAGATGGAAAGCAACCCTAACAGAAGTGGCCGGTTTGTCTGGATTCACTTTAGGAGATAGGTATATTACTTCTACTCACTAGTATGCCTTCATTTAAAAACAAAAATATGATCATAATATATCTTTATAATACAAGTCTATGTATGTGTGTATATCAAAATTTAGGAACTCATCATTAAATCAAAAGCCTCCTGCTTCTTAATGAGCCTAATCGAATTTGAGAATGGAAGCAAAAAAAGTTCATTAAAATAGATCATTTCCATTTGCTTCGTACTAGTTCATTTTCTTTTGTTTCTTTATTGTGAAAATTCTACCTTATTATTCTTTTGATTTTTTTTTTCATTGTTAGGACCGAACCAGAATTTATTCAAGAAATTGTTCGAGAGGTTTCAAGATTAGTAAATCATAAATATTTAAATGATGTTGCCAAGCATCCAGTTGGAATGGAGTCTAGAGTGTAGGACGTCCATAATAAGCTTCAAAGTGTGGGAATGAATGATACACGCATACTAGGGATCTATGGATGTGGAGGAATTGGTAAGACAAATCTAGCTAAAGAAATCTACAACACATTTATCGACCAGTTTGAAAATTGTTGCTTTCTTGCAAACGTGAGAGAAACTTCAAAGCGTGAGTATGGTTTAATTCAATTGCAAGAGAAACTTCTTTGCGAGATCCTTGGAGACTCAAGTTTGAAGGTTCGAAATGTTGATGAAGGAATTGGTCTCATAAAAGAGATGCTTTGGAGTAAAAAGGTTCTTTTAGTTCTTGATGATTTGGATCAGTCGGTCAAAGTGAAAACCTTACTTGGAGGATGTGATTGGTTTGGTTTAGGAAGTATAGTCATTATAACAACTAGAGATGAACATTTATTAACTAGTAATAATGTTCATTTACGATATAAGGTGAAGGAATTGGATCACGATGAAGCTCTTCAACTGTTTTGTTGGAATGCCTTCCAAAACAAAAATCCTAACCATGATTTTGTAGAACTCACAGAAGATATACTGCGTTATGCTGGGGGCCTTCCGTTGGCTTTAATGGTGGTAGGCTCGAGTCTATATGGTAGAGATATTCATTATTGGAAAAGTGCTTTACAAAAGTACAAAACAATTCCTCACAACGATATTCATCAAAAACTTAGAATAAGTTATGATGGCTTGGATGAATTCGAGAAGAACATTTTCTTGGATATTGCATGTTTCTTTACAAAAGAGCAAAAGGAATATGTTACTAAAATACTTGATGGTTGTGATTTCTTTGCTACCTGTGGCATCGAAGTACTAGTGGATAAGTCTCTCATTACCATTGATGAGTGGGGCAAATTAATCATGCATGACTTACTCAAAGATATGGGTAGAGAAATTGTTCGTCAAGAATCACTCGAAGAACCCGAGAAACGTAGTAGGTTGTGGTTTCATGAAGATGTTCGTCATGTATTTGAAGAAACTAAGGTAAGAGTTGCATAAAAAAAACACCTTTTATCTTTTGATTATAAAATTGGATTGATATTACATATACGGACACCCATTTATCTGTATGAGTACATCTACCATGTATTCATCTCATAATAGGTATTTTGTTTATGAGTAGAGTGCCTTACATGAGGAGGAAAAAAAGAAAATTTCCTTTTTAGTATCCTTCTTTTTTCTTGTATTGAAAAATAAAATTAAAGGTAAATGTGAAAGAAAACATGGACATTTTGTGTTTGATCACTTAGCTTGGGACATTCTAAAAATAAAAATCAAACATTAAGTTTACAAAAGAAAAAGAAAAAGAAAGTACATAAACAATATATAAAAACAAAATTATGATTCTAGCAAGGTGGTAAAATATGTAGAATTTTCTGCTCTAATTTTGTTTGCATTGTCTTACTAGGGAACAAACAAGATTCAAGGCATATTGATAGAGTTTCCAAAACAAGAGTTGATAGATTTGAAGCCTGAGACTTTCTCGGCGATGAGAAGGCTCAGGATATTCATAAATCGTAATGCACGCTTTTCAAAAGGGCCTAATTATCTCTCAAATGAGTTAAGAGTACTTGATAATTGGCACAGCTATCCTAGTCATTCTTTTCCGCAAAACTTTCATGGAAAGAAACTCGTCGTTTTAAAAATGGATGATTGCTTCATCAAAGAATTGGGAGAAGGATTGAAGGTACTGTTATTTCTTTCTTTAAACTATATATATATGTGTGTGTGTGTATATATATACTGTAAATTTTCTACAAGCTAACACATTTTTCCTTGTTTTGTTTTGTTTTTTACAGAATTTCCAGAAGTTGACTACTATAAAATTCTCTAAATGTAAATTCCTAACAAAGATTCCTGATGTGTCAGGGCTCCAAAGTTTAAATAGATTGGACATTGAGTATTGCAATAACTTAGTTGAGGTAAATCAATCTATTGGCTTCCTTGATAAACTCGTCGAATTGAAAATTGTATATTGCCAGAGCCTTACTAGTTTTCCAAGCTCCCTCAAGTTGAGATCTCTAGAAATGCTTATTCTTTCTTATTGTGAAAGGTTGCAGAAGTTTCCTGAAATTGAGAGTGAAATGAAATGTTTAACATATGTTAAACTAGAACACATGACTGCTATAAAAGAATTGCCTTCATCTATTGGGAATCTTACTAGCCTTCTGGATTTACAAATAAGCGATTGCTACAAATTAAGGTATATCCCTAACAACATTCGTCAGTTGAAGCATCTCCGTTGTCTCATTCTTGAGGGTTGGTTAGATGATCAAAGCCAATATCACTTACCCTCCTCCACTGCAGAATTGTTCCCGTCATATACTCCTCCAATGAATTCAATAGTGTTTCCGAAACTAGATTTATCGAGAGCTACCTTCTATTCCACCTTGGAAGTTTTAGATTTATCGGGAAGCAATATTGTTGTTATCCTTCCTGAGTGGATCAGAGGATTTATTCTATTACGGTTACTTCAATTGTGTCATTGCGAGCAACTTAAAGAAATCTTAGAACTTCCTGCAAATATATCTATGGTAAATGCTAGGGGATGCATTTCATTGGAGAGTTTTCCTGAAGTATCAAATATGTTTGAATTCAATACAAGCAGTCATAAAATATGTTCGATTAACTTGAGTGGATGCCAAAAAATGCTTGTAAATCCTCTACGGTTTGAGGTATGCTCTCTCTCTCTCTCTCTCTCTCTCTCTCTCTCTCTCACTCTCACATACTGTGTACTACCTTTGTCTACTAAAAATTATAATGCTAGCTAGCTTGTTGAACAGGAATATGTAGAGGACCTGGATGAAGATTGTGAACTAATATTTGCGGGAAATAAGATTCCAGATTTGGACTACCATTGCAAGCTGAAGAAGACTCGAAATAGTTATTTATGTGATGGGATAAATGTTGATTTGGTGTATTCGGATGAGATAAAAGGATTCATTGCATGTGTTGTTGTTCTATCCGATCCCTCCCAAATGTACTCTTTCCTCAGTAATATGCATATCGATATCTACTATAATGGTGTTTATCAATATACCAGTACGCATATAAGATATATTAATCCAAGTAGCTCAGATAATGTGTGGTTGTATTACCACGAACTAAAAGGAGAGCATTTCAAATCAGTGGAGGGAATTCTGCAACTTAAGTTTGATGGGGACCAAGGTAGAATCCCAATTAGAAGTTTTGGAATCCGTGTGGTATGCAAGCAGAAGGAGATCAATACATTACAAGACGTTGCACGTTGGAGTCCTTGTGTTAACGTCCAGCCTTCTTCAAAATTAATAATTTCTGGTTTAGAGAATGAAAGCGAAGATGAGAATCCAAATGAAGATTTGGAACTTGGGGTCCATTTGGTAGAGAAGGATGAAGAGAAGGCAAGAGATCATGATACCGATGTGCTCCATGAAGATGTTGATGCCCATTTTGATGCATCCAGTGAAGTAATTGAAGGTTGGGTAGATTATTTAATGGATGGTAAGAGGCGTCATAATGAAGATGATTGCAACCTAGAATTCAATTGGCACCCTCAACAAAAGAGGCAGCATTCCTCAACTATGGGCATTAGAATAACAGAATTAGAGAATGACGATGAGAATCCAAAGGAAGATGTGGATTTAGAGCTTAAAGTTGGGTTGTAATTAAAAGGTGCAATCTTCAATTTTGTTTATTAAAATATTTTTATTTTAATAAAAAATTAGATAGTTTAAAAATAATTTAAATAAGAAATTTTATATAAAAATCTAAGAAAAACTTTGGTTTCGTCTCTATTATTCTTAAAAAATTTCCTAACCTTTCTTATATATATTGTGTAGCCTCCCTTTCCTTCAAGCTCATGCACTCCCTGAAGAAGCTACAACTTGATTATTCTTTGGAATTTGTCATCTCTCCTTATAATTCAGGTTTTGTGCCACCTTTTGGATGGAGTTATTTGGATTTTTGTGCCTCTTTTGTTTTTATTTTTTTATTTTTATTTAGATTTTCACTTGATTTATGCTTTTGAAAAATGTTGTGTAATGTAATAATACATATTATTTTTATTTTTTTGTTTCATCAATAATAATTTAGATTATCACATTTCTTAACAATATTTAGTGACAATTGATTCGAGTGATGTACAGTTAGTGTAAAATCAATCAAGGGATTTGATTGGCCTCTTAGATCTCTCTTTTAATTAAGTTTTTTAGGAGGATATCGGTTAATATGCATATATTTTTGGGTAGTTTGCTGATAGAAATGGGTAAAGATCATAAATTGATTTATTAAGTATTATGAGCTTGCATTTGGCTTGATTAGTGAGTGAAGGTGTTTCTTGGATCCAAAAATGAAAAAATTAATTATAAAATTTAAGAAAAAGTCTAAAAGCCTAGGTAGTTCATTTGGCCAGTATAAAATAGAAACAAGGGGTGCTGAGTGAGGTCATGGATTCAATCCAGTATGAGTGAATAAGTGAGGTTCATCAGCGTGGTAAGATAAATACATGAAATTAGTCCAATCAAATTTATTCATGACTAGGTTTCTTTTGGAAATGGTTGAATTTTGATTGAGATTATTTTTTGATAAGTAAATAATTGAGGTGATTTTTTATCAGAGAGAAAATCCATGAGAAGTGAGAATCTCTTTGTTTTTTGTCTGGACATGAGTTTAGCTTGGACCACATGTCATCACTCCACTTAATAATTTTGATCAGTTGAGCAGTTGCAGATAAAGAGAGAGTACTTGTAAAGAGAGAAGCTGAATTATTAAGGAATGAGGAAGAGCTTTAAAAGAGAGAGATAGATTTGGAAGGAGTTGGGACTCCACAACAATCAAGTGGAGCTTCAAAGGAAGAAGCAGACATGTGGCGTTTCGTGTGTATTGATATCAAAGCGAAGCCCCAACTAATTGGGATACATCGACCAACCAGTTGATGATTTTGTTATTAGATACTTAGTGTTTGTAACATAGACAAATTATTGAAAAATCTGTTGTTAGTGACTTTATATTGTTGTTGAAAGAAATCGTCGAATGTAGTACTTTAGTGACTTTAAAAAACTATGTTAATTAAATTGGATTCGTTTCCACCAAAATCATGTCCAAGTAATTTTCTGCAGTCAACCCAACAATTAGTCAAATACATATCTCAATCCGCTTATTATAATGAATATGGTGGTGCTGTCCCGTTCAAAAAATATCTGCAATATTCATGCATTTGATCCTTATCCCCATCAATTATTCTCTGTGGAAACAAAGTATGGAGCTGGTATGAAGATAAAAAGCATTAAAATGACCCCGCTTGTCTATATTCCAACAGATGTGCTTTCTCTATTTTTGAATGTATATATAATACATATAGTAATAGCACACCACAACACTAGCCATTATGCAGATGTTTTTTTATAAAATATATAAAGATATTTTCCGAAAAAGAGTGACAGAGTTCATGAGTTCAACAAGTTTCTTTAGTCAACCCAACCACAGAGTTTGCATCTTCAGATTCCTACAACATTAGCCAAATTCATAACTCAATTCATCTTTCCCTTCCTACAATCATTCCCAAATACATAAAGAAACTCATCTTCAGCTTCCTACAATCATTCCCAAATACATAAAAGAAATGCAACTTCAGCTTCCTACAATCACTCCCAAATACATAAAGAAATGCATTTCAGCTTATACAAAAACACCCTAACAGAACATCGTATTTAGATTCTCAACTCTACTTTACGTTGTTGTTGCACCATCTCAGCTAGCATTCTTTTTTGCTTTACCTGATACAATCAAACTCAATTAATTAACAGTTTGCATAAAAGTTTGCAATACAATCAAAGTAGTTTCAAATACTCAATATGTCAAAATCCAACATGGGACCAGCAAGTAATCCCACTTCCTAAAGTAAGCAGATACCATATATACCAACATAAATACCAACACACATCTTCTCAAACCAACACACAAATTAAATATACTATCCCATGCCACCAACACACAACATCCCAAGTTACCATGGCACAACTTCCATATAAGAAAATTCATCAATCTGGAATGAAAATTCATTGTCTGACAGTTTTGAGATAGGATGAGTTTATCAGGCTAATGGCAAAAAAAGAAAAACTGGGGCAGCAGTTTTTAGCAAAAAAATCTGCTCTATAGACAGACATTATTAACAGGGTTTTGAAGGTGATATGGCAGCTGCATATTCATCAACATATGTGCTGCAAAATCTGCTGCTAGAAATATGCTAAAAATATGCTGCATTTTTATAATATAAAAATATGTTGCTAAAAATTTGCTGCAGCCTGCATTCAGTCAAAAAATTCGCTGCATTAACTCAAAAAATAAAAAATAAAAAATCTGCAGCATTCAAAACCTGCTGCATTAACTCAAAAAAAAAAAAAAAAAAAAAAAATCTGCTGCATTCACTCAAAAATATCCTGCATTCAAAATATTCTGCATTCACTCAATAAAAAATCTGCTGCA
This sequence comes from Carya illinoinensis, assembly GCF_018687715.1. Lineage (NCBI taxonomy): Eukaryota > Viridiplantae > Streptophyta > Magnoliopsida > Fagales > Juglandaceae > Carya > Carya illinoinensis. The sequence continues at coordinate 28,764,463 of NC_056767.1, forward strand.
TTCACTCAAAAAAAAAAAAAAAAAAATCATCTGCATTCACTTGAAAATCTGCTGCATTAACTCAAAAAAAAAATCTGCAAGTTCACTCAAAAAAAATCTGCAAGTTTCTAGTTCAGCATTCATGCAGTTAGGTGTTCGCTATCATATATTTCTGGTGTATTTGGGTTGTGCCCCTTTGCACTTTGAGTAAAGTTTACCTTATCAAAAAAAGTATTTGGAGTCGGCTATAAAAGCATCTGATGTCACTTCTCTATACAAGTTGGTACTTCTATCAGAGCATATGCCTTCATGCCCTTTAACCCACAGTCAATTTGACCTTTTCCATAACCTTGTAAATTTGTAATGGCTTCATTAACAAATTAATAGGGGTTTTCATAGTAAAGCCCAGTAGATAATATGTCCAGCAAAATCCGATGATGGAAAATTCAATAAATACTTGAGGCTTTTCTCCATGGCTTTGCAACAAAGATAATAAGCTATGTTAATACATATAGATAAATGTAAAAAGATTAATTGTATATTGAACAAGAGATTATCCGTCTTAGACTTCTTCATTCTGATTTCTCAACTCTGTTATACTAGGCAAGCTAACCTTAGATAATTGCAAAAGCTTTCCAACAAAATCTTTATATAATCTGAAGCAAAACTACCTACGATATATATATATATATATTTTTATTAACCCTACAAATTCTTAATATATTATCTTAGGAAAGGAAGCACAACATCTTGGAAATGGGATAGTGGAGTGGAAAACCCTCTTTACCTTCTCAATGACCCGACGGCCCAGGTATTCTTCACTCCTACCTTGAGTCTCAGCACGCTGAGGCACTGGATACCTACAAACATAGCAACGTACCCAGAAGTTGAATCTAAAAAGCATATAAAACCTAAGAAGGGCGTCCAGAATTATAGACATACATGGGCGTAGCCGCAGCAAGCCGGACTTGAAAAAGAACAAAAAAATAAAAAATAGAAGACAACAACTCTGGTTTATACCCGACCCGACACCTTCATAACAAGTTAACAACTCAATCCAAACCGACCGTTAGAACAAAATCAGGTCGAACCCGTATGACCCACTAGCCTTTAAAAAAAAAAAAGGTGCTTGGGGTCGGGGGGGGGGGCGAAATGCTGAACTCTTTCTTCTTCATCGGGTCCAACCAATGCTCCTCTGAGTCAACCCACTCCCAAATCAACCGAGTCTCGACCCACACCCTCAGGTCCTTGTGCAGAACGAGTCTCAACCACACCCATACCCTCGAGTCCAACCAGTTCTACTCCGCCATGGTCCAGACCATCGACGCTCCGGTCTCGACCGTTTGGTCCTTGGTCTAACGATTCAACAAATCAATGCCACAAATCAATGTTGTACATCTCACAGGAAGCTTCGAATATCTTTCCAAAGAGTTAAGATGGCATGCAATACAAAAGTCTCACACAAATCGTGGTCAGTTTGAATTTAAGAGACTGCAACAGAGGGCATAAGAGATCCACTAGAGATCGAAATTGGGTAGAGATAGAAATTAAGAGAGAGAGAGAGAGAGAGTAACCTGTGATGGATCAAAGTATGAGAGAGTGGGGTAGATCTGGACCTCGTGGAGAAGCAACAAAGGGGATGAACTGCGACTACGAGCTGTGACGACCCACGGCGACCACAAACTGTGACGAAGAACGAAGATGACGAACGGAGAGGTGGCTAGGGTTTGGGGAGGAGACCTGGAGAAGGAAAAGTCTATATGTAACCGCAAGATATCCCCTTTGCGGCCTCGCGTCTACGTGGCATAAAGAAAACGATGCATTCTTTCGTACAAAATCCCTCCCTATTCTCTCATCCTTCTCCTTCAATTTTTTGCTTGTTGTTTCGTTGCATCACAGCAACCTCGCTGCCTAGCCTCATGTCAACCACCGAGAGCTTGCCAACTTTCCAGTAGCCTCCACGTTTTCCTTCCTCAGCTGCAGGCGAAGCCAATGCCACCATCACACATGGAAGCTAACGCCATGGACCACCGTCTGGAATCAACCATCTACCGTTGATCTTCATGCCAACTGCTCCTCCACGGTAAGACAGAACATGACCAATTAACTTTGTTTTTACTGGTAAAAAGCAGAGCAGCTTTTACATTAAGCAACTTCTCGGCAAGCTGCCCATCCTCCTCTTGCCGTATGTTCACCGTCGCCCAGCTGCAGGATATGGCCAGTGGAGTAAAGAACAATATTTTCTTGTGTATTAACCAAGAAAATCCAAAACCCAAAACCCAGTGGAGTAAAAAACCATGGATTTGTTTTATCTGGGTCAATGGTAAAGAGACTAACCCATTGGGGCCGAAATCGTGAGATTGAAGACGATAGAATTAACGTCTCAGTGAAGGAAATTCTGAAATGGGATTCATCAATTTGTCGAAAAAGAATGCAAAAAAAAAAAAAATTATGGATTTTTCTTGAAGGGATTTTTCTAAGGATGAGGACAATATCTGAGAAGCTTCTTGTGGAGGTCAACAAGTTGGTCTAGGCCTTGGAGTTGGAAGGTCCCGTTTCTTCGGTGTGTTTTTATTGAATCTTGATACGGTTTATTGAGTGACTTCAGTAGCGTTTTCAATCTTGAGAGTATTTCAGGAGCTTTTAGTTCAAGGTTCTAGATACGTAGGCTTCTACTGTAATGTGAACTGTGAAGCCCATGAGTTCATCTTTCTCATAGGAACTCACTGCTTAGTTTGTGCTCGCTTTATGCAGCAGATTTCCAAAACCATCGAATGGATAGAAGATTAATTTATTTATTAAAAAAATCTCTATCAATCAATATCCCAAGAACTAAAAACATACATTTTTGTAATAAAAATAAAGATACTTAAACTAAACATAAAAAGACTTAATACTTCTCATTGAAGTGTGCCCAGAAACAAGAAATCCATTAAAGAAGAACAAAAGACTAGCTACTGTGAAATCCATCAAAGAAGACCCACAAACAAAAAAATGATCGTATATGTACCCAGGAAAAATGCCCAGAGAAATGCCGATGAAGACCCAGTAATGCTGATAAAGACCCAAAAAATACCCAGAAGAAATGCCGACTAAATCTCTCACCCACCCTGTTGCGACTTAGAGCAATGGGTACGTGATGACGGCGACCTCAACAATCGGATGGTTTAAGAGACAGAAGACGGCACGTTAGCGACGGCGTTCGATGTCTCTGCTTTTCATGATTTCTCTGCAATGTTTCATCAAAATAATTTCCTTCCTCCCGCAGCTTGTTTCTGTTTTAAGCTTATTATTTTATTATTATTATTTTAATTGCCACGTCAGTCCCAGGGCCGCGGCGGGGTTATTCCCCGGGGGTATGTAGCAGTTCTGCCTGGAGAACTTGATTCAAAATGTTATTCGGTTGATCAATTTCGACCGATATTAGGTGAAGCCAACCCGTTATTACAACTTGATCTGATGAAATCGACTTTTGTCAAGTGGGCCACTTTCGAGTCTTGCGGACGGATTGGCCCAAGGCCATTTATGCACAACCCTACTCTTGAGTACCAGACACAGCATTGAGAAAGTAAGTCCAAGGTTGAGCAAGTTTGGACAAATATCAGGGCAGTGTGAAAATATATCAACGTCCATGTCACCAAAAAGTTTTGTGAGTGTGATATAAAAGAGAGGTTCTTTAGCCTTAAAAGACTCAGGGAATGATGCAAATATCATGAAAGGAGGCACTTCCATATGCATCCTTGATTATAAGCCAACCCATCAACATGGCTCCACACCTGTTTAATCAGATATTATTTTTATATTTAAAACCAAATTCTAAAATTTAAAAGGAGAAAAAGGACACATTGTGTTTATTTTTCAGATGTGTACTGTAGTTTTCAGATTTCCACAGAAATTTCAAGTGATCTTCATCTTTAATTAATCCAGGATTAGAAGAATAGTAAATACTTATAGATGATGTACAATATGAGTTGCATCTATTGCTTCATGTTCCACTGGCCGGTTACTATCCATTCTTCTTGACCTATTTTGTATTAAATTAAATTAATATGAGCTTAATTTCAAATCATCTTGTTTTATTTATTTATTTGTTTTCCCCTTCTGTATGTGTAACTTTTTTTTTCAAATGTGCCATTGGTTATTCAAATTCCTACGAGTTGCATTTGGATAGAAGAATTTGGATCTAGATTTGAATTTGGAATTGGATTTCAAATCAACCATGATTTCAAATCTAAGAACTTAAAAACTCTTGAAAGCTTATAAGGCTTTGTTACAAATCCAAATCCAAATTTTGGATAAAATAATGTGCCCATCACGCAATGTAAGAAGTGAAGGGTGGGAGATGGAAGGGCTAGAAGAATTATGTGAACAAATGAATCTAATAGATCAAGAAATGGCGACTATTGATTTGAACAAAGATGAAACAGAGGCGGTACAAAAGAAAGGTGAAAAATGTTTGATCGGGAAAGTATGCCTCAATCATACAATAAGCAAGTCAATTATATCTTCTACTATGGCTAAGAGCTGGAAGTAAACTAGCCATTTTTCAGGAAGTGGGGACGAAGATTCCTATTCATTATACGAAGATTCGACGGAGTATCACAGGTTTGGAAAATAAACTTCGATCACAAGTCCTTGTGGGTGCAATTATACAACCTACCTCTAGCGAACATGAATAAAGATACTGGGGAGGGGATCGGTAATTCGATTGCAAAAGTGGAGGAGGTAGATGTGGAGGAAGACGGGATCGGATGGGGGAAATGTCTTCGAGTAAAAAGTGGAAATCGATCTTACAAAGGCACTTGCTAGAGGCAGAACAATTAATGTGAATGGTTCCAAGGTGTGGATCCCTCTGAAGTATGAAAAATTACCACGGCTATGCTTCACGTGTGGATGGATAATTAATGATGCTTGGTTGTGTAAACAATAGAAAGAATTAGGGGTTTGCAAAATTCTGAACCCTTCGATTCTGGCTGATTTCTGTCTGATTTCGACTCCGACGGAATCGGAGGGTTCGGAAATCAGAGTCAGAATTGGAGTAATTCCGACTCCGTAATGGAAGTCGAAGTTGGAATCGGTAACCCACTGGTTCTGAATTCCGACTCCGACTTCTGACTTTTTTTAAAAACAAAATTCAGATGCAAAACGACGCCATTTTGCATCTGGATTTTGTCAACCTATTGACTGGAACGGCGTCATTCCATTTAAATGGGAACGACGCCATTTTGAATCAAGGCTAAATGCCCTCCGAATGGCCTTTCTTCCTCACGGCTCACTTGATCATCTCTCTCTCCTCACTGTCCTCAGCACTCAGCAGCTTAGACTCATTATGAGACCTCTCACGCCACACGACGCCACAACCCCCCACCGACCATAGTCTGTCGTACATTGCCAGAGGTAGCCGTCGCCGCAGTGCCCAAATCCTCCCAGTTTTTCCCAATCGGTAAATTTAAATTTTAGGATTGCAAATTTACTCCGAATTTTTTATATTATTTATTTGATAATTGGAAATTGGATTGTCTATTATTAGTCATTTTTTATTATTCTGTGAACGAAGTTGGCCGTGAATGTATTGAGGAACCGTTTGTGATTTTGAACCCCTTTTTTGTTTGTGATTTTGGACTTTGAAGGCTACCTATTTGTGGAAATGTCACAAAGAAAAAAAGGTTTGTGGATGCATGTGTAAGCTGGCATTGATGGAATGCAGTGGATCTCATGAATTTGCAGTGTACTTGTATTGGTCATGAAAACATGGCTTATTTAATTAAATCCACTTGATTGATCTTCCATTATAGGTGCTTCTTTACACCATTTATCTGTACAACTACAACTTTAAATAGTTTAAATAATCTCTCTTCCAAAATTCATATAGATTTTGAATATATACTAATGTTAGTCTTTAAGTTATCTTCTTCTTCTTCTTCTTCTTCTTCTTCTTCTTCTTTTCATTTTAAAGTGTGACTAAATATGATAAGATCACGACGAATAATGTATATTGTTTTTCAATTCTAAATAATGTTTCTGTTCGAGTATAAATATGTCAGTTAGTTTCTCTAAAGAAATTAAAAATCTTGATCCTATATAGATAACAAATAATATATTTAGTTTTTTATATATATATATATATATATAACAAAGCATACAACTTCATTCATCAGAAAATAATTACAGGAGGGCATCATGCTCAATGATATGTGAAACAATATCAGGAAAAGAGTTTTACCAAACCATTAAGTCATGTCGATGCCAAGAATACTTTGCCAAACAATCACTTGCAGCATTCTATGCTCTACTACAATTTTAGGAAATTTTTTTAACATATTCTTGATCTTAGATACTAGATTTCCCCAAATAGACCTCGACTCCTTTTTTTTTTTTGTAAGCTCTTGAACAACCAACAAAGCATCGATTTCCACTCGAAGCTAATGAATTTCCAATGGAAAACATAACTTCTGACCCCTTAACAAAGCTAGAAGTTCAATTTCCATAGGATCAATGATCTCATGCTCAGGTTTATTAGCTGTAAAGAGCACCTTGACGGTCTAATCTCAAAGAATCATTCCCACACTAGATCTACTTTGATCATGAAATAGGGCTCCATCAACATTCAACTTTAGATATATTTAGTTAATATATTTATTTAATGATCAACCCCAAAATATATATATATATATTTAATAATTTTTAGTCAAAACAAGCTTTTATATATTTCAAGAAAATTGAAAATAAGAATGAAATCTATACAAAAATACCTCAAATTAATAAAAACTAAAGTTTCAACTTTCAAGTACCAAGCTAGCATCACATACAAAAACAAAAAAGAGAAATATTAATAGAGTAGAAAATACATATTCAAACTCCATTCAATAAAATAATTCCTATTTGTTTAATTGAGAAATACTAAACAATAATAAAATCTATATAAAGTGAGCTTTTATTAAACAAGGATAAAATAAATTTAAAACAAGATGGTTATTTTATAGTTGGAAGTCGGAATTCCGGCATCGATCGGAGTTCAATTCTGAGCGGAATTCCAAATTCCAAATTCCGATCGGAATCAAACTCCGATTCCTTTCAACAGAACTCTATAGGCAGAACTCAATCGTTTGGGGCAAATGGCAGAGTTTCATAGAAAGATACTGGAGTGGCAGAGGGTAGAAGAGAAGTTATAAGAATTAATGGATGGCAGATCTAAGAGAAGGTTTTAACAGTGGTGATAGGCGGAGGTGTTAAGCTTGAGAACAGATAGATCATCGGGAACCACTCAAAAGGTAGTGGAGACTGAGAAGGAAGGAGTGGATAGGAAGAAACTAATGCGGGAAATAAATCAAAAAGGAAATTCAAACTTGGGGTAGGTCAGTATTTGGTGGAGAAAATATCGGTGTGAATTTTTTTTTAAGTAAATCTTTTTAAGTGATGGTGTGAATTTAAAAAAAAATATTTAAGAATATAAAAAAAAGAATGAAAAGAAAAATTAATAAGAAAAGGTACATTCGATGAGAATTCGGGAGTTTTTTCGATACCTGTAACATCACTCATGGTGGAAAAGATATTGCTAGAAAGGAAGGGGAGAATCAAATTGGGCTGGTGGGCTTAAATTTAGGGTCCAGTTATAATGGAGATTTAATGGAGGAAAATTTTGTTTAATACAACACTAACAAAGCCAAAACACCATCTGTATGGGATGTAAAAGAGGGAGGAGCTGATATGCAAATAGGGGAAAGCAAACGGGAAGGAGCAGGGGCAGAGAGATGGAAAAAAAGGGCGAGAGAAAATGTTATGTTTTCTATTACTCTATTGAATTTGGGAAAGAAAAGATATTTATTAGATGTGGTAGAGAATGAGGTTAGACAGACTGAATCCAAAAGAATTAAAAGAGGGAATTTTGGTCCAGTGAATGGTACTAAAGATTAATTGGCGGAGGTTGCTTGAGCAACTCTGCCAATACCAATGAAAACCTTAAGCTGGAACTGCTAAGAGCTTGGGAATCTTTAAACCTTTCAAGACCTTTACTTCATGGTAAGTGTTAAGAAGCCCAATTTGGCTTTTCTCATGGAGTCCAAACTTAAGTCACAGAGAGTAGATTTTTTGAAAAATAAATTAGGATATGAGGGATGCTTTGTAGTGGATTCAATGGGTAGAAGTGGGGCTCTAATGTTGCTGTGGAAAAAAGAATTGGGGATCAAGATTCTCAACTACTCACAAAGACATATTAGTGGCTGGGTAGTGGATGAAATTGAGAAGTGCATGTGGATATTGACTGGATTTTATGGACATCCAGAAGTGGGTATGGGGAAAGAAAGTTGGGATCTATTGGAATCCCTTAAAAACACTAGACCAACAACTTTGGTGTGTTATATGGGATTTCAATGAAATTTTAACACAAAAGGAGAAACATGGAGGGAGGCGAGGGAGGCCTAGAAGTGAAGGTCAGATGGAAATGTTTCAAAGGGCATTAGAAAATTGTAGCTTGTATGATTTGGGGTGGAGAGGATGTTTATATACCTGGAGTAATAACCAAATTGATGCTTCATTTACAAAGGGAAGACTAAATAGAGTCGTAGCAAACTTAAAATGTTCTGAATTTTATAGAGATTCTATGATGGATATCTTGGCAGCATGTAGTTTTGATCACAAACCTATTTTATTACATTCGAGTAAGGGGCCAAATAGAAAATTTGAACAAAGAAGGAAGTTTAAATATGAGAACAGTTGGGCACTCGAGGAAGATTGTGGAAAAGTCATTGAAGCTTAATGGAAGAAAGTGTTGCAAAATTCAGTTCCAGTGAATAGAGTACTAAGAAGATTACAAATTTTGTAGTTCTACACTTAGTAAATGGAGTAGACTTACTTTTAAGAAGAAGGAGGTAGAGATCAAAGAGAAAACTGAGCTATTAAGACAGTTGCAGCTAAATGAAGGGACATCGAATATTGAGGAAACAAAGAATCTATAAAGAGAGTTGGGTATTATGCTAGAACAAGAAGATCTAAAATGGAGACAACAAGGAAAAACACACAGTTATCAATAGGGGACAAAAACACAAAATACTTTCATGCTTGTTCAGTTGAAAGGAGGAGCCATATACAGGACATAAGAGATACTAATAACAACCTGCAGATAGAGAGGGAGCGAATAGAAAGGCTTTTAAAGATTACTTTGAAGGAATTTTCTCCTTAACTTCTCCTTCAACAGACGAGATAGCAGCTTTGTTGGAAACTATAAAGGTTAGAGTAACAAAACTGATGAATAATGAACTAGGAAAGATATTTATAATAGAAGATCTTGAAGAAGCACTTAGCCAAATGTCTCCACTAAAGTCACCTGGGCTAGATGGTTTTGGAGCAGGGTTTTACGATCAACATTGGAGCATTGGAAAGGAGGAGGAATACACTGCAACTCTTGATTTTTTGAATAATGGGATTATATCACCAACTTTGAATTGCACATACATTTCTCTATTCCCAAATGTAAATAATCATGAGGTAGTGTAGGATTTTAGACCTATTAGTCTTTGTAACATGCTCTATAAGATAATATCAAAGACTATATCAAATAGGCTTAAAAAATATTAATATATGGGGACATAGATGGTAGCCAAAACCATCAACTTACTGTGTCCAATCCCCAGTTTCTTCATTGTAGGGAATGGTAAGCAAATTAATATATGGAGGACATAAATGGTTGCCAAGACCATCAACTTACTATGTGCAATCCCCGGTTTCTTCATTGGGATCAGATGCAAAAGTGAGTGAGTTAATCTTGGAAGAACTGAAAGTTTGAAATGAAGATGTGGTAAGAGAAAACTTTAACAATGAAGAAGCCGACATGATATGTAGGATGGCTATTAGTGGTAGAGGCACGGAAGATAAATAAATATGGAATTTCAGTAAAGATTGTAAATTATAGTTAAGAGTGCTTACCATGTGGCTCAAAATATAAGACGAATGTTAGTGGGGGAGAATTTGAGAATTAAAGTAGCAGAAAAGAGAAGGAAGAAAATCTGGAAAGCAAATGTGTTTGGTAAAACAAAGTACTTTCTATGGAGGGCAAATCATGTTGAAGAAAGTTGTGTGGATACAGTAATCTGAAAAAATAAATGTGACTTTGAAGCTTGTAGAACACTATCTTTAAGGTGATAATTGCCCCCACTCAAAAGAGTTTGCTATCGGGTTACAAGCAATTCATCTCCAGGATACAACAAAGTCAACAACTGCAGATAGCAATTCTGAAGTCTTTCCTTTAGAGTTTCTTTATAAAATTGTGTAAGAGACTAAAAAAATGAGAGAATGGAATGAATAAATTCATCGGTCTCATCCTCTATTTATAGAGGGTGAAGTGACACCATGTGAAAAATTATAACTCTTAACTTGTGACTTCTCAATAGGTAGTTATAGTTTAAAGGTCATGTTATTTCATTTAGAGACCAAAGAACACGCCTGGTCAAGTGGTTGGACACCACTCTCCCTAAAGGGAGGTCACTGGTTCGAACCACACCTATTCAACATTTCTGTTGAAATTATTTTGAAGCACACCAAGTAGGTCATCACACGGGCCGGTTCGACCTATGCGTGGTGCCTCTTCGGCCCACTGTTGGGGAGCTTGATCAAGCATCCAAACACTAAGGGTCTTATCCTCTCCATGTTGCTCCTCAAGTGACCAATAGGACTCATTTGCTTGGTGTAGATCACGTGTGACCCAAATGAAGCTTGGGTGATATGAGGCTAGGATTCAATGGTGGGAAGTATGGATGGTGTTTGGGCTAGGTGATCAAGGGTTGGGTGATGATGGTGCACGGCTAAGTGACCCTTGAAATGCTATGCACCACTTGTGTGCTAGGGTTGGATGAAGGGTAATCTTGGCTAGGGTTTAGTGTAGGTTTCGGCCAAGGCAATAATGGAAGGTGGCTAGGGCTTAGGTGGCAATTAAATCTTCTACAAGTTAGGAATTGTGCAATTCCTAAAAAGTAGGGATTGAGATCTTGAGATCTAGATTGACAAGGGCTGGCTGAAAATGAGTGTGATGGATAAGGTTCATGTGTTTTAGTGGGAAAATGGAATTTGAGTGAGTCAATCAAGGGCTCTTGACCAATCACACAAATTATGGGAAATTAGGATGAGAGAAAATAGGATCTAGGGTTTTGGCCAAGCCAAGGAGGCTATGGCCAAATGGTGTATGTGAGATCTAGGGTTTTGTGGCTTGTTTGGTTATGGGAATATGGAGGTGGCGTGTAGGGCTTGATGTAAGGCTAGGGTTTTGTGACTTTGGGCAATTGAAGGTGGTATGTAAGGCAAAAGAACTAGACTGGCTGAAATATGTGTTTGGGAGATGGGAATCTTCAAGAAACTTCAAGGAAATCTTATGAACATGTGAAAAACACATCAACACAAGAGATCTTGCAAACCACAACACAAACCGAAATGCCAATGAAGGATTCGGCTTCTCCACTCCAAATCAATCAACAAAAAGATAAAATAAAGAACAAAGGAACCAAACAATCTTTGATTCATGAATTGCACAAAGGATTGAAAGGAAACCTCAAATATATTAAAGGATAAATCAAATCACACCTATTCGCGAATTGCAAGGTTTGATCCTCTCCTTGAGGATTCACGAATTGCACCCGAAAAGAACCCAACTTCAAGAAGCACCGAAAATAAAGAACTTCCAAGCCTATGACCGGCCACTCAATATTTAAAATGATAAAAGATCCTAATGAAATGTCTAAGAGTCCTATTTATAAAGTTTACAAAGTGGAAACCCCCAAAAGGTCCCTAGGTAAATTAAAATAAATAAATAAAGAAAATGAAATAATAATTAAACATATAATTAAATAGGATAAATAAAAATAATAAAATGGATAAATTAGCCATGGTGGTCGTGGCATGCAAGGCCCATGGTGGGCTATGGTGGTGGATGGCTCACGGCTAGGCTAGTCATGGTTCTGTCTGTGGCTCGCTGCATGGCATGGCATGGTGCCATGCGTTAGTCAAGTGGTGGCCACGACATGGCGCTGTGCATGGCCTGTTGATGGTGGGCATGGCATGGTGCCAAGTTTAGGCCTGATGGTGGGCACAGGGTGATGCTGTGCTGCTACTGTGGTGCCCAGTCAAGTGGCTTGGGTGGTGGTCTTGCATGGCCCGGGCTAGTGGCCTAGGCGATGAGCATGCATGGCCCACTGATGGTGGGCACGTTGCTAGCTTCGCTAAGTAGTGCTGGGGCCTGTATGCATGGGCACAGATGCACGCTCAAGGGCACGTGCAAGCCTGCACACATGGTCTGCGCATGGCCAATAGCCTCCATGGTTGCCCACTGTGTGTCATGATCTAAGCCAAGGCATGCAAGTAGGCTAGCCATGTGACTGTCTTGACCCTTCATGAGTCATGTCGAGGTATGGTCCCGGGCAATTCTCCTGTGGGTTGTGACATTCTCCCCTTCAAGCACATCCTTGTCCTCAAGGATCAACTGTGGAACCCTCGACACCCTTTCATCGTCTCCATGATCTACCTCCAATAACGAACTCCCCTCGTGCCTACTCAAGGCGTCCGCCACTTTGTTCTTCTTGCCCGGTTGGTAGATGATATCATATTCATATCCAAGCAACTTCACCAAGAACTTTTGTTGCTTGGGTGTCACTGTTTTTTGTTTAAGCAAATGCCTCAATGCTTGTTGATCCGTGACAATGGTAAACTTTCTTCCCAACAAATAAGGTCTCCACACCTTCACGGCATGCACAACTGCTAGCATCTGCCTAGCATAATCACTCCAAGCCTTTTTTCATAGGTCCAAGTGCTTTAGAAATAAAGGCTATTGGTCTTTTTTCTTGAACCAAAATAGTCCATATCCCTTTACCACTAGCATCGGTGTATACCTCAAAAGGCTTTTAAAGTTAGGTAGCGCTAGCACGGGAGTGGTCGTCATAGCCCTCTTCAACTCATCAAAGGCCTCCCTTGCCTCTTGGGTCCATGCAAAATTGTCCTTCAACAAGGATGTAAGTGGCTTAGCAATAAGCCCATAGTTATTCACAAACCGCCTATAATAGCCGGTCAATTCCAAGAAACCCCTCTATGCCGAAATGTCATGTGGTAGTGGCCAATCAACCATGGCCTTAATCTTCCTTTGAATCACTTTCACCCCCTCCCCCGAGATGAAGTGACCAAGGTACTCAAGTTCCTTCTCCATAAAGGCGCATTTGGAAACCTTAATGAAGAAGTTGTGCTCTTCCAAAATCTTCATCACAATTCTCAAGTGACTCTTGTGCTCTTCAATAGTCTTGGAGTAGACCAAGATGTCACCAAAAAATACCAACACAAACTTCCTCAATAATGGCTTGAAAATTGTGTTCATGGCGGCTTGGAAAGTGGATGGAGCATTACATAATCCAAATGGCATAACAAGGTACTCAAAGTGCCCGGAATGTGTTCTAAAAGCTGTCTTGTGTATGTCTTCACTCTTCATTCTTATTTGATGGGAGCCCGCCCTCAAGTCTAACTTGGAAAAAATTCTTGCACCATGAATCTCATCAAGCATCTCATCCACTGTTGGGATAGAGAATCTATCATTCACCATGGCCTCATTTAAGGCTCTATAATCGGTACAAAACCTCTATGTCCCATCTTTCTTCCTCACTAGTAGCACGGGAGAGGAAAATGGACTAGTACTTGGCCTTATCAAGCCATTCTTCAACATATCATCTACTTGCCTCTCTATCTCCCCTTTTTGAAAATGGGCATAACGATAAGGTGGAACATTCACCGGCTTCTTTTCATCAACAAGCGCAATCCGGTGATCAAATAGTCTAGATGGTGGCAAAGTGGAAGGCACCTCTAGAACTCCCTGATGGTTTTCCAAAATTTCTCTTACTTCCACAGGCAGCCCCTCTAATTCATCTTTGTTGCCTTCTTTTTCACTCTTTTCCACATTACACAAGTAGTCTTTATTGGCCACCATAATGGCAAAACAATAGGCTCCACCCTTGCACAACTTCTCAAACATGGTGGCCTCACAAGACTTGATTTCCTTTGGTGTCAATGTTGTCCATACTCTTTTCTTTGACCTGATCTTGAATTCCGTGGTCATCTTTCCATAATCATTTATCACTTTCCCAATGCTTCTAAGCCAAGCGTTGCCCAACACAACATCAAGACCCACAAGTAGCAAAACATGAAGATCGGCTACAATCCTCATACCTTGTATGTTCATCTTTACTTCTTTGACAAGCCCTTAACATCTCAACTTGTCCTCATTGGCTACCTTCACCTCAAATGGCTCTATGGCACACGACCTTAACCCAATCTTGGTGACGATATTGGTGTTGATAAAGTTATGGGTGGATCCATTATCCACCAATAGAGTCACCTCAAATTTTCCTACTCATGCCATAACTCTCATAGATGTGGGTCTAGATACACCCGAAATGGCATTCAAAGATAACTCGGCCTCCTCTAGTGGCTCACTAGATTCGGCCTCTTCTTGTTCCGACTCTTCACTACTTGTCTCCACATGGCCATCCTCTTCTACTTCCTTTGTTTCATCTTCAAGCAACACATATGCTTTTCCGGTATTACACTTGTGCTCTTTGCTCCATTTTTCACCACATTTGAAGCAAAGGCCTTTCTTTATCCTCTCTTGGACCTCTTCTCTAGATAACTTTTTCACTTCATACGGCTTTAGGTTTGATACACTCCCTTACCCCTCCTTACCTTTCCAAGTAATTTTGGTTTGCAAAGGTTTGGAAACTTTGCTCCCTATGTCCTTAGAATGACGCTTCTCAATGTGAGTGCTCTCCTCTAATATTTCGGCCATTCTCATAACTTCTTGTAAACTTCTAAGTTGTTTCAACTTTATCTCCTTGGCAAGCCAAGTTTTCAACCCATCCACAAAAGTACCAAGTAGTGTTTCTTTAGACAAACCCCTTACCAAGGTTTGGAGTTGCCGAAACTCATCAATGAAATGGTGTATTTTTCCCTCTTGTTTCTACTTTGCCAATTGCCCATGATGGTTGACAATTGGTGAAGGCCCAAATTGCATCAAGAATTCCTTTTCAAAGGCCGTCCACAGTAGGCGCTTCCTCTCTTTATCATCTTGATCACAAAGCTAACACCACCACTTACTTGCTATTCCTTCAAGATGAAAACATGCTGTAGAAACTCTTTCTCTTCGTGGAACTTCATACACATGGAAATAATGGTCCACCTTGTCCAACCATTCATATGGATCCCCCCCATTGAACTTAGGGAAGTCCACCTTTGGTCTCTTAGGTACCCGATCATAAGCCCGGTTTTCAACTCTATCATCATAGTGGCGATCATCACCATTTCTTCTACCATGATGTCTTCTATCTCTCTCATGGTCATGGTGTCTTTTCTCAAATCGATTGTCATGGCCCAAAGGCCTCTCTTCCTCATGCTCATACTTGGCCTCATGGTCATCGTCATGCCTTGGAATCTCATACCTCACCCCTTGGTATTCTCCTCTCATGCTTGGGGTTCTAGTGCGATTCCCCTCATTATGGATCCATCTCTTCATGGCCACATGATCGTTCTCAACACGACCTCCTCTTCTCATTTCAACTCTCGGTGGCTCATGCATAGACTCGGTCAAATTTGTTTCTACACCATCGACAAAAGCATCATGCCTTTGTCCATTAGTCTCATGGCATTGCCCTTGGCCTTCAACAAGTCTCCTCTCCAATCTTTCTATGCTCTCATGTGTCTCTCTCCTTATGGTATCCATGGCTCTTCTATTTTCAAGACTCTCTCGAGTAGTGGCATTCAAGGTCATCCTTAGTTTGGCCATTTTCGACCATGTTAGTATTGACCTCACTAAGAATGCCCATGACTTTGGAAGTATGCCCTTCAAGCATCTCTAGATGTTCCCGGTTGGAACTCCTCTCTCCTTCAGCTTCTATATTGATCCCGGACATAGTGCTTGCAAACTAGCTTCTTAAACAACTTGCAAACTGACTTGCAAACTGAAAAATTATGTTTGGTAAAGCTTTGACAGCAACTTGGACTCTCTTTGGATAGCAGAATAGTCCTCAGAAGTCCAACCTTGAGTTGCCCACCTTTGTGGATGGACAACCCCTCTTGCACAAGCACAAGTCCAACCACGGGTCCTCTACCTTCAAGGATGGCCGACCTCTTCAAGTAACACTACTCCGACCTCCTCAACCCCCAAACTACAATTTCCATATTCACAAGGGTTGAGTTAACGCGTCATTTACCTCTTGAAGAAGTGAGAACTTCTCAAAAATTCCACCAAGAAAAATTCTCATGATGAGACTCTCAATGAAAGCACCAATTTAGTGTTGGGGACCTCGGTCAAGCCTCCAAACACTAAGAGTCCGATCCTCTCCATGTTGCTCCTCAAGTGACCAATAGGACTCCTTTGCTTGGTGTAGATTACGAGTAGCCCAAAGGAAGCTTGGGTGAGATGAGGCTACGGTTCAATGGTGGAAAGTATGGATAGTGTTTGGGCTAGGTGATCACGGGTTGGGTGATGATTGTGCACGGCTAAGTGACCCTTGAGATGCTATGCGCCACTTGTGTGCTAGGGTTGGATGAAGGGTAATCTTGGCTAGGGTTTAGTGTCGGTTTCGGACAAGGAAAAAATGGAAATTGGCTAGGGCTTAGGTGGCAATTAGATCTCCTACAAGTTAGGAATTGTGCAAATCCTAAAAAGTAGGGATTGAGATCTTGAGATCTAGATTGACAACGGCTGGCCGAAAATGAGTGGGATGGATAAGGTTGATGTGTTTTGGTGGGAAAATGGAATTTGAGTGAGTCAATCAAGGGCTCTTGACCAATCACACAAATTATGGGAACTTGGGATGAAAGAAAATAGGATCTAGGGTTTTGGCCAAGCCAAGGAGGCTATGGCCAAATGGTGTATGTGAGATCTAGGGTTTTGTGGCTTGTTTGGTTATGGGAATATGGAGGTGGTGTGTAGGGCTTGATGTAAGGCTAGGGTTTTGTGGCTTTGGGCAATTGAAGGTGGTGTGTAAGGCAAAAGAACTAGACTGGCCGAAATATGTGTTTGGGAGATGGGAATTTTCAAGAAAGTTCAAGGAAATCTTATGATCATGTGAGAAAATACATGAACACAAGAGATCTTGCAAACCACAACACAAATCGAAATCCCAATGAAGGATTCGGCTTCTCCACTCCAAATCAATCAACAAAAAGATAAAATAAAGAACAAAGGAACCAAACAATTTTTTATTCACAAATTGGACAAAGTATTGAAAGGAAACCTCAAATATATTAAAGGATAAATCGAATCACACCTATTCGCGAATTGCAAGGTGTGATCCTCTCCTCGGGGATTCACGAATTGCACCCCAAAAGAGCCCAACTGCAAGAAGCACCAAAAATGAAGAACTTCCAAGCCTATGGCCAGCCACTCAATGTTCAAAATGACAAAAGATCCTAATGAAATGTCTAAGAGTCCTATTTATAGAGTTTACAAAGTGGAAACTCCCAAAAGGTCCCTAGGCAAATTAAAATAAATAAATAAAGAAAATGAAATAATAATTAAACAAATAATTAAATATGATAAATAAAAATAATAAAATGGATAAATTAAACATAGTGGCCGTGGCATGCAAGGCTCATGGTGGGCTATGGTGGTGCATGGCTCATGGCTGGGTTAGTCATGGTTTGGTCTGCGGCTCGCTGCATGACATGGCATAGTGCCATGTGTTGGTCAGGTGGTGGCCACAGCATGGCGTTGCGCATGGCCTGCTGATGGTGGGCATGACATGGTGCCAAGCCTAGGCCTGATGGTGGGCACAGGGTGATGCCATGTTGTTGCTGTGGTGCCTGGGCTTGGGTGGTGGTCCTGCATGGCTAGGGTTGGTGGCCTGGACGATGAGCATGCATGGCCCAAGTTAACGGTCTAGGCTATGGGGCTGTAAGACATGGGCTAGAGCCGTGCGCTGGATGGCATGCCTGGTGGGCATGCCACTAGCCTTGCCTGCAAGGCATAGGCTGGAGCCGTGCGCTGGATGGCGTGCCTGTGAGGGCATGCCATTAGCCTCGCTAAGTGGTGCTGGGGCACGCATGCATGAGCGCAGATGCATGCTCAAGGGCACGCACAAGCCTGCACACATGGTTTGCGCGCAGCTAGTAGCCTTCATGGTTGCCCTCATGGTTTGAGCTAAGGCATGCAAGCAGGCTAGCCATGTGACTATCCTGACCTTCCAGGGGTCGTGTCGAGGTGTGGTCCTGGGCAATTCTTCTAGGGGTTGTGACACCCACCTCAGACATTGTGTCTATTCGGCCCATGTGTGGTACCTCTTTTGCCCAATCATCATGTCTCTTCAGCCCAATCGGTTCATCCCATGCGTGGTATCTCTTTAGACCAAGCATTATGTCTCTTTGGCGCAACTTGTTCTGCCCAAACATTGTGCCTATCCAAATCCAACACTTCACTTATTTCACAAAATAAATGAAAGTGTATTTGTGGAGTTTTGAACTCTTACCCTTTCATTTGAAACAACACATCACTACCACTGAACCAATGCATTTCTTTGTGATAATGGTTCACTAAAATATATAACAACCCAAATTCAATAAATTTCCATATTTAATATCACAATCTATAATAAAGATAACAATCCCCTACTTAGATTACGATATTAAATTTTCAGTCAAATATTGATATCCTTATGCATACAAGAAGGTATCTCTTGACTTAAACCTTCAATTAGTGTAAGTATCTCAAATTCTTAACAAAGTCAATGGTGGTCTAGACTTAAAACCAATACTCTATATGTTAAGAACGGAAATACCACACACATGATTCCATCCAATTTTAGTGAGATAACTCACCAATTATTTGAACTAATACACATGCTCCATCCTGACGTTCATGAACATTTACAAAAGTAAACCTTAAACTTTTGCTAGAAGTTATCCCCACCTCTAATGTTTATATAGGTAAAGTTCCTTTCATGTCTCTGTTACTTCAGACAGAGACATGAAAGCTCCACAACTTTATGTCGAATAACAAATTCCTCAGCCATTCTGCCTCATTGCCTGCTGCCGCCAAGGCTACAAATTCAGATTCCATAGTAGAATGTGAAATACACGTATGTTTCTTAGAAGCCCATGAGATAGCTCCACTACCAAGGCTGAAAACCCAACCAGAAGTAGCCTTATTATCACTTGCACTAATAATCTAACTAACATCACAATATCCTTCTAATACAGCAGGAAAATTTGTATAATATAGTCCCAACGACCTAGTTCTTTTAAGGTACCCAAGGACTCTACCAATTGCTTTCCAATGCTCCGTACTAGGATTACTTGTATATCTAGAAAGTTTATATACTGCAAAGGAAATATTTGGCCTAGTGCAATGCATAGCATACATTAAGCTACCAATTACACTAGCATATTCCAACTAAGCAACTGCTCTACTAGCATTCTCAGTTAATTTAAATGAAGAGTCATATGGGGTATTTGCTTCTTTAATTCCTATATGTTGAAATTTAAGAAGTATTTTCTCAACGTAATGAGATTGACATAAGCATAACCCTCACTATTTTTCTTTACTTTGCCCACCAAAATAGTGTCAACTTCATTAAGACCCTTCATTTTGAACTTTGAAGATAAATACTTCCTGGTTTATTCCAAACATAAGTTAGTCATCCACATAAAAACATATTATTACACCATAACAATCAATAAATATAAAATAAATACATTTATCAGCATTATTATGCCGAAATCCATGAAATAAAATTATTGAATCAAATTTCTCGTGTCATTGTTTTGGTACTTGCTTTAATCCATACAATGACTTAATTAATTTGCAAACTTTCTTTTCTTGCCCATACATAACAAATCCTTCTAGTTGTTCCATGTACACCTCTTCATCTAGTTCACCATTTAGGAAACCAGTTTTAACATCCATTTGGTGTACATATAAATTATATATTGAAGCCAGTGCCATAAGCACTTTAATGGATGTAAATCTAGCCACTGGGGCATATGTATCAAAATAATCCATGCCCTCTTTTTGTTTAAAACCTTTGGCTACTAATCTGGCCTTAAAAGTTTGAAGAGACCCATCTGTATTGTATTTTCTTCTAAATACCTATTTACAACCAATAGGTTTTGATCCAGGAGGCAAGTCAACTAAAATCTGAGTATTGTTTGACAATATTGAGTCCATTTCATCATTTATAGCCTCTTGCCAAAATGCAACATCTCTAGAAGTATTAGCTTCTTTAAATGTTTTTGGATCTTCTTCTATATTTAATAAAATGGGTATTTTATTTAAAAATTCATCTCTATTTCCTTCCAAAAGGAAAATAATGGCCTGAGATGATACAAAATCTGGATCCAAGCTTTTATCTTTTTTGACTCTTTGACTTCTCCTAGGTCTAGCCAATGTGTTAGGAATTATACAATTCATTTTCCGACTCAAGTTAGATTCTGGTGTTTGAGTAGCATCTGATACTACTTCGGAGTCATTATAGAATTTATCTTCAATAAACTCTACATCCTTTGATTCTACTATAATGTTAGAATCCAAATCCAAAAGTCTATATGCTTTTGAATTCTCAGCATATCCTATAAAAACACTCTTGATTGCCCTTGGACCTAATTTTGTTCTTTTTGGGTCCGGAACTCTATAAAAGGCTAAACAGCCTCATACCGTTAGGTACTCCAGATTTGGTTTCCTACCTTTCCACAATTCATATGGTGAAACTTTGAATTTCAAATAAGGTATTCTATTATGCAAAGAACATGTTGTGAGCAATGCTTCACCCCTACAAATTAAAAGATAATTTTGCATTCAATGTCATAGCATTTAACATATCAACTAGTGTCCTATTTTTTCTTTCTGCTAAACCATTTTGTTGTGGGGTATAGGGTGCACCAGTTTGATGTATTATGCCATTCTCCTAATTCAGTAGGAAAATATTCACCACCCCTGTCACTATACTATCTTAATTTTTTTTTCCTTTTGATTTTCAACAACAGACTTATAATATTTGAATATATTAAAGGCCTCATCCTTACTTTCCATTAAGTATACATATGTATATCTTGAAAAATCATCAATAAAAGTAATAAAATATCTATTGTCTCATCTAGTTAAAATACCATTTAGTTCACAAATATCAGAATCTACAAGTTCTAATAATTGTGTATTTCTGTATGTTTTAGGGAAATGTTTCTTTGTCATTTTTGCTTGAATGCAAATTTCACATTTAGCACCATGTCCACGATTATATGGAATTAAACTATGTTTATATATAAACTTTAAAGATTTAAAATTCAAATGTGCTAAACGATTATGCCACAAAGTAGAACACTCAATAATATAAGCAGAATCAGAACTTATTTTATTAATACTTAGTTTATACATTCCATCACAAGAGTACCATTTTTCAACAAACACTCTCCCTTTGGAAAGAATTACACTATCAGACTCGATTACGGTCTTGACAACTTTTTTACAAAGCAAATTTGCAGATACAAGATTTTTTTTTTATTTTTTTATTTCTGGGATATGAAGAACATTGATAAGAATAAGTTTCTTCCCAAAAGTGAACTAAAGTTCCCTAGTTCCTTTTCCCACAACTTTTGCAGAGTTATGATTTCCCATTAGCACTATATGTCCATCTGTTGTATCTTCATAATTTTTGAATTGAGATCTCTGATTGCAAACATGGACGGTAACGCCTAAATCATATCACCAATCAGATGACTCGGTTGTTATAGCCATATTTAACTTTGTAATCATCCTAATGTGCATTTCAGAGACCATGACCACAATTTCTGAAGTCTCATTTTCAATCAGATTTGCACTATTGGGATTACCATTTTCTTTCTCGTGTTTCTTCTTGCACCTACATTCATGCTTAAAGTGCCCATTCTTTCCACAATTGTAACAAGTTTTTGTTTTCTTTGACTTGTCACCATTGTTGGAATAATCATTATATTTTCTCTTGTTTCCTTCAAAATTACCCTGAAACTTATTTTTCTTGTTAACAAAATTCACTTTAGAGCCATTTTGAGAAAATAATTTCTTATCACGAATTCGAGTTTCCTCTTCAATTCTTAAATGTTTTTGAATTTGCTCTATAGTGAAATCTTCTGTTGTTATTCCAACGTGGAGGAAGTTTGGCTATAATAGCCTCAACTTGCAAAGGTTCAGAAACTTCAATATTAAGATTTCGAAGTTTATTCACCAAAACTTACAATTCATGGACTTGATCCATCAAAGAAGTATTATCATTCATTGTAAACTCAAAATATTTCATAATAAGGAATTTATCTGTACCTTACTTTTCGGTTCTATACTTGAATTCCAATGCCTCCCAAATCTCTTTTGGCGACTTGATTGATGTAAATAAGTTGTAGAGATGATCACAAAGCGTATTCAGAATGTGCCCTCTACATACCACTTCATCTTCTTCGTGCTTCTTGAGTTCTGCCTTGATTTGATCATTATTGTCAGATTTGGGTTCTGGAAGTACTAGCAAGTTTGAATCCAAAACATATGAAATCTTTCATGTAGTAGGAATGAACATCAACTTGTCTTTCCAGTGAGTAAAATTCATTCCATCAAACCTATCTAGTTTGACAAAGTCTTGATTCATCATCTTGAAAATCGCCATTTCATATTTTGATCCCATTGCGCCATTCTCACCTTAAAATTGTTGAAGAAAGTTGTGTGGATACAGTAATCTGAAAAAATAAATGTGACTTTGAGGCGTGTAGAACATTATCTTTAAGGTGATAAGCGCCCCCACTCAAAAGAGTTTGTTATCGGGTTACAAGCAATTCACCTCTAGGATACAACAAAGTTACGACCTGCAGATAGCAATTCTAAAGTCTATCCTTAAGAGTTTCTTTATAGAATTGTGTAAGTGACCAAAAAAATGAGTGAATGGAATGAATAAATTCGTGGGCCTCATCCTCTATTTATAGAGGGTGAAGTGACACCATATGAAAAATCACAACTCTTAACTTGTGACGTTTCAACTGGTAGTTATAGTTTAAAGGTTATGTTGTTTCATTTAGATAGCAAAGAACATGCATGGTCAATTAGTGGTTGGACACCTCTCTCCCTAAAGGGCACTGGTTCGAACCTCACCTATTCAACATTTCTATTGAAATTATTTTGAAGCACACCAAGTAGGTCTTCACACGGGCCCATTCGACCCATGAGTAGTGCCTCTTCGGCCCATCCCAAACATTGTGTCTATTCGGCCCATGCATAGTACCTCTTTGGCCCAATCATCATATCTCTTCAGCTCAACCTGTTCGACCCAAGCATTGTGCCTATCCAAGTCCAACATTTCACTTATTTCACAAAATAAATGAAAGTGCACTTGTGGAGTTTTGAGCTCACATATTTAATATAATTGTTCACTAAAATATATAATAACCCACATTTAATAAATTCACATATTTAATATCACAATCTATAATAAATATAACAAGTCCTAAATCTCTTCCTACCAAATCGTTACTTTTTAAAAGGAAGATTGGTGAAAATTCCAATTGTCCTATATGTCGAAAGGTAGAGGAGACCATAATACATGCTCTATGGAAATGTCCAGCTGTGAATGATGTGTGGGCAGAGGTTGGAAGTGTAGTGCAGAAATGTGCAATTATTGGAGATTAAGAGCAGGTCTGGAAATTGAAAAGCTAGATGAAACGATTTCCATCTTGAGAGGCATTTGGCATAGAAGAAATAAGGTAGTCTTTGAGAATCTCATTGATAGTCCATCAAAGGTGATCAATGCTACCATAGCAAGTCTAAAAGAGTACAAGGAGGCTCAGGAGAGGAAGGGTGTGAAGAAGAGTTGTGAGGAAACAAGAAGAGAGAAGCAGTTACGGAAAAAACCTGAGGAAGTCTTTTTCAAGGCCAACTTTGACGCTACAATTAATGCTAAAACTAGAGAGTGGGTTTCGGAATTATTATCAGGAATAGTGCAGGGGAAATCATGGCTTCCTATTGTGACCAACTTCATATGGTGCCCCAGTCACTGATTGTAGAAACTTCAGCACTGAGGAAAGCTACAAAGTTGTGTTTAGATTAACTTCGTAAGGTGGGTATGCATTGTTGGGTAGAGGATGGACCAAATGCGATAGCTAGTATGATTACAACTGAAATGTTATGTATTGATTGAGTGGTTATGAATAAATTCAGCTTCATTTTTTTCAAAAAAAAAAAAAAAAAAAGGTGTGCTGCATCATTTTTTCTCTTTGAACATGATCCAAGTAAAGAATTTAAATTTTAAACATCCAAATCCAAATCATCCTCCTAAATCCTTGCATCCAAACGCACCATATGGATTGCCGAAAGGGCATTGGCTTTTTTTAAATATTTCTTTAACCTGTCCTAGTTGTGCGTATATAGGTTTCATATCTATTCCTTTTTAGATCTATTTCTATTAACTTTTGTTTAGTATTCTTAATTTATTTGTTTATGTGGAAAAATATGTGCCAAAATAAATTGTTAGTATTCTTAATTGTTTAAAATAAACCCACTTATGTGTAATAAGACGATGGTACATTAATATTTTTTAGGAAAGTAATTCATATTTAAATTTTTTCCGAGTATTAACAATTTATGAGAATCCTTTATATGTAATTACACGCATAAAAATAATTATGAGACCCTTCTTAAAATTCTAATCATTAAAAAATTACGTGATAATAACATAAATAGAATTTATTTAATGAAAAGTATTCCTAAAATTTCAAAACAGAAAAGAGAAAATATCTCAACTCTCAAAGCATCCTGACCATATTATTTCCATTTAAAATTATATTTAAAAAAAATTATTTTCTCATCATCATATCTCAATGACATTCAAAACAAAAATGAACTCCACCAAAGCCGGAAATGATAGGAATTCAGCTTGTACTAATCATTTTGACTTTTTATATTAAAAAAATTATCGTAAATAGTAATAAAATAATTTATAAATAGTAATGAAATAATAGTAAATAGTAGTAAGTTATTTGTGGATAATTTACAAATAATCAAGATTTCTTCAGTAAGAATACCTGAAGAAACTTGTATTCCCAAATAGTAAGATCCATCGTAAGCTAATTAGTAATGAATACTGCGCACGCTAGTTGAGATTGGGGCTTGGAAATAACTTCTAGAATTGCGGTTAGAGCGTAGAAGAAAAATGTCTGAAATTGATTATGGGAGGGAGCCTTTGCGTCCTTCACATATGAATCTTATGACGTTTCTTCATAGAACGATGCTATGTGACGCGTATGGAACAAAAATAATGTTGGGGTTGGTCATGGTGTAGCTGTTCTAGAAATACCAAGAAGTGTTTTGTAATTACAGTTTAATAATTATTATAGATCAATCAACTCATTTTCAGATGTCTATTTTAGTTTCAAATTTCCACAGCAATTTCTACAGAACAAGTAATAATAAATACGTATGAATTTCTCTATATGCAAATTTCTAAGAAAAACTCCCGATATGTCGGGACTCCAGAATTTAGAGAGTTTGAAGATTATATTTTGTGATGACTTAGTTAAGGTAGATCAATATGTTGGCTTCCTTGATAGACTTTGTCAAATTGTCAATTACCAGTTGCAAGAGCTTTACTAGTTTTCTAAGATCCGTCAAGTTGGAATCTCTAAAATTCCTTGATCTTTTTAACTGCAAAAAGGCTGCATAATTTTCCTAAAATTGAGAGTGAAATTAAATGTTTGAAGAACATTAAATTAGAAGGCACTGCTATAAGAAAACTGCCTTCATCGATTGGTAATCTCATTAGACTTGTACATTTAAATCTAAAAGAGTGCGACAAATCAAGACATATCCCTAATAGCATTTTTTAGTTGCAACAACGTCTAAATATTCTCTCTCTTGATGGTACCTACTCAGATAAAATACAATATCCCTCCATTGGAGAACTACTCTAGTCACCACCTCCAATGAATTCAAGCATTTCAAATTATGGGTTCTCTCTCTCTCCCTCTCTCTCTCATATTGTGTACCTTTGTCTACTAACAATTATGATGCTAGCTAGCTTGTTCAACAGGATGGAGAGCATTTCGAATCAGTGGAGGGAAGTCTACAACTTAAGTATTATAGCATAGACAATAGAATGCTAATTAAAAGTTTTGGAGTCTGTGTGGTACGCAAGCATAAGGAGATGATCAATACGAAAAACGATGTATATTTTTTCGGGATTTTGCTGTCTCTCCTTATAATTCAAGCTTTGTGCCCGTATTAGTCTAATACTATTAGATAGAGTTACTTAGCTTGGAGTTTTGTGCCTCTTTTATTTTTATTTTTTTTGGTTGGATTTTCACTTGATTTATGCATTTGAATAATGCTGCTTAATACTGATTTGATTTACTTTTACTTTTCTGTTTCATCAATATTTAGATTTTCATATTTCTAAATAATATTTAGTGATTGTTGATCTAAAGCTACCTAGATCATAGGGCTACCTAAGGCTGCAACTCATCCAGCCCAAGCTAGTTTTGGGCCCAAACCGGCCTGACCCACGAATTCGGGACGGGATCTTGGTCTTTTTTCCCCACGTTATGAGCTCAAAATTGCCAGAACCCAACACAAGCTCCTCTGTTTTTGTTGGTCCTTTTTTTCCCCTACAAGAACTCCTTTGAGTCATGCAGATAGATATATAGATATATAAGTAGCCTGTAGGTGTACATATTCCCTGCATTAACAATGAATTAGCCTGTATTTAACTGCACTGAATGATTGAAGTTGGACTACACTGCATTTAATTACATTGCAGAATGCTTTATATATGCTACATCGAAACATTTCAATATTGAAGATCGTTTGTTGCAATAAAACCAAATCTTCTGCATTAATGACAAATTCCAGCACAAACTCTTTGATGAGTGCTCTACTAGTTGCCAAAATTCATAGAATAATGATTAGAGAAACAACTCCGATTCTTCGAATATTATTATTATTATTTTTTTTTATGGAAATATGCTTCAAGCATTCATTCATAAACGAAGTTACAACTGCGACTTATCAGTACAAGAGAACCAGACTATAAGTCAACTAATGCAAATGCTCAGGAGCTTCCTCGCACACAAAGTGGCGGACATTGTCTAAACTTCTAAACCTCTCATTCGAGAGAAAGCACTTTGTAAAAAACAGAATGACCAGCCCCTCCAACCACCTAAGGAGGTGGAGAAGGCATAATCCTTTTGGACAGAGTCCAAAAGACAAAAACTAAAACAACACAACTAAAACAACAAAGAACTACACTACACAACAAAACAAACAGCAAACCAAGCGCCAGCAAGAGCCCGACGGCACCCCACCCCAGGCGTCGGCATCAGGAGCCCAAGAAACAGCACGAGCACCCAGCTCTCGTACGGACGACAAAACCTCCACCAGAGGTCGGTCGTACGTCCGCCAGCCGTAGCATCGTCCGCCATACTCCATACGCACTAGCCACAGGTTGTGTCCAACCAAAAAACTCAACACTCCGCTTGGTATTAAGCAAGGAAACCAGATACAACCAAAAACCAAAAACAGAAGAAAAACAATAGAAAGCAGAAAAAAGACGGACAAAAAACACAAAGCAGTGGTGCGTGCGGAGCAAACCACTCTTAGAGGAGATCCGACGGTCGGTCGAAGGACACCCGGAGTCTTGGGACCCAGAAAAGTCAGGTTTTAAGTCAGCAGGTGGCTCCATGGTGGCGCGTGACAGCCACGCGCTATAGCAGGCCGAGTCTCTGTCCCACGCATGCAGGCTACGCGCCCCTCCGTTTGGCTCCGCATTCGGAGGTCTTGAAGATCGGCGGCTAGCCAACGTCATGGTGGGGTGCTTGTTGGCGAACGGCGGCTGGAAGCGACCCCGTTGGAAAACTCCCCTTTATTTGCCTGAAAAACACAAAAACAAAACGAAAGCGCAAAATGGAAAACCAGACAAAAGAAGGAGAAGGAGGGGGAAGGGAAGAGAAGGGGGGGGAGAGCTGAAGCTCCCACCCCCGTCGAACGCTCAGAAAAGGGAAGCTAGGGTTTGGTGTGATGACCCGCTTTTGAGTGTATTTTCGCTGAAATAATTATTTTTATTTTAATTAATACATTAGTTATTTATTTTAATTTATTTGCATTTTAAAATTGTTTTAATCTCTTTTTGGCGGTTTAGTTTTGTGTTCCGGAATGAGGATTAGACCTCATCTTTTTCCCTACACCTCTTTTCCTTTTTCTCTTCTTTTTCCTTTTCTTTTTCCTTTCTTTTTCTTTTTTTCTTTCTTTTCTTTTTTTCTTTCTCCCCCGCGTCGAGCACCCCCCCGGTTTCTCTCTCTTCTCTCTCCCTCACGTCGAAACTTCTTACCCCCGGTGTACCGCCATCTGGCCACCGTGTGGCTCACCGCCGGCACCATCCTCTTCGTCTCCCTCCGGCGCACCACCCCACCGATTTTCACCCCCATCCGGCCGGCAGTTTGGCCGGAAAAGCTCTCCAAAGGCTGCACGGATTTTGCTCCGATCCGCCGCCGTTGCTCCACCTCCGGCCACCATTTCTTCACCACTTCATCACCGGTCCCTTGCCGTCCTAACCCACCTATTTTTGGCCTCCAACGAACACCGGAACAGCTCCTACGAGCTAGCTTTCCTTTTTGGGAAATCCGGCCTATTTCCGGTGATTCCGCCGCCACCCACGGCCAACCACCACTTCCAATAGCTTCACAACCATCCCTAGACCATTCCCTATCAATCCCAAGCCCTAGTTTGTCCCCGTTCAAAAGTGGGTTTTTCACAACCCACGGCCACAGTGAATTTTCACTGTGACGTTGCTTTTTCGCCACCGTTTGCAACGCCTCGTGTTTTCTAAAATTGCCATATAGTGCTGTAAGTATTTTCCAAACCCTATTTTCAGATTTAAATATATATTGCTCTTTCAATTAATTAATCTGCTGGTTGGTTGATTCCGGACTGAGTCCGAGGAGTTCGGGGGTCGGATGGATGGAGGACGGAGTTGCTTGTTTATTTGTTTTATGTTGGTTGGTTATTTTATTATGCACTGTTATGGCATTACATGGTGCATGCATGTGTGTTTTTGTTTAAGTGTAAAAAGCCTGTGTATTGGCGTAATTGGACTTACGGGTGCGTGTGTATCACGACCCCAAGCCGGGATGGGGTATTATCCCGGTGAAGCTCCTCTGGTCACTCAGGAGCGGAATAAACTGAGTGATGTCCCCTGAGTTGTCGCTAGACGATGGGAGCGGGGGCTAGGGGTTGCTTGGCTACGAACGCTCCGGGCGTGGAACCGAGCATCGCCCTACGCACCGACTCTGTGGCCCTTTGCTGGTGAGGGCTAGAGGATGCTTGGCTACGAACGTGCGGGGCACGGAACTGGGCATCGCTCGTTAGGTGTCACATGTGTGGTGGTACTCTGCGGTGTGGCACTGGAGCCAGGGTGTGAGGATGACCCCTAGGGGAGGTCATGGTGCATACGGTTAATATGGATAATGGTTTGAGTCAGATAAAGGCCAAATGTGGCTTTGGGCGTGTTTTTCAGAAAGGATGTGTTTTTGGGCCAAATGGGTTTTTGGCGTGTGTGGAAAACTGTGTCTTTGGGTTTTGTGCATTGGGCATGTTTCATGCATATTGTTTGAGTTCTATATGTGCTTTTATCTGGTAGTGTGTGGGGTTTACTTACCTGTGGTACCATTTTTGGTTCCGTAGCTTTTGGTGCAGAGTTAGAGGACGAAGAGGAGGAGGCTGAGCCCGAGGATGCGGCTCCGCCGGGTTGCTGATGCTATGTTTTATGTTGGTTTAAAACTGTATTTGTGTTTTTGTAATATTTTATCTATGTATGTTTTAAACAGCTTGTATTACGTTAAGAAAATTCTGGTACTTAGTTATGACTTTCGTTATCCGTTGTGTGTTCTTCCGTGCACATTTGTTGCTTTTGCACACACTTGGCACTGTCGATGTCACCATCCGGACGTCTCGATTTCCCCGTGTTCGGGCGTGGGGATTTGGGGGCGTCACAAGTGTTATCAGAGCGGTTTGGCTCTGGGTAAAACCACATGTCCCGTAGGCAGTACCAGAATGCTTTTTAAAGTTGTGTTTTAAAAATTATGTTAAGTATAGTTGTTTTATTTGTTTTATTTGTTTGAGCTTGTTTGTTTGTTTGTATTTATTTAGTTATGTTTTTGCAAGCTGGTTTCTTTTGTTTCTTGCTGTTTTGTGGGTTTTGTTTTTGTTGATTTTATGATGGTTTTATTTGTTTTCTTAAAGGAGGGTCAAGTGTGGTGTTGTGGCAGGAACATAGGGAGACCAAGGAAATCTACCCAGGAACCACGGGACAATACCTCCAGGGATGACTCCCTAGCCGAAGCAATACGGCAGATGACAGAATTTATGCAGCAGAGTGCGAGGTCTCAACAGACAGGGCCTTGGCCACAACAAGGACCTTGGCCACAACAAGAGGGTCCCTGGCCACCATTAGGAGGGCCTTGTCCACCATTAGGAGGGCCTTGTCCACAACAAGGAGGGTTTTGGCTACAACCAGGAGGTCCTTGGCCATATCAGGAAGGGCCTTGGATGTATCCAGGAGGGTCTAGTAGCATGGTGCAAGCCGGATGCACCTATGAGCCCTTCCTGGCGCATATGACTCCACACTTCACTGGAAATGAGGATCCACTTCAGGCTGGAAAATGGATCAAAGATCTGGAGAAAACTTTTGAGGTGTGTGGATGCACTGAGGCACAGCAAGTACTCTACGCCAGCTATCTCTTGCAAGGTACCGCTTCTGATTGGTGGGATACCAAGAGGGTGTTGTTGGAATCTGAACTGGGATCTTTCGCTACGGTGACCTGGCAGCGTTTCAAGAAGGAGTTCAATGACCGCTTCTTTCCCGCATCAGTAAGGAAGCAAAAGGCAAGAGAGTTCACAAATCTGGTCCAAGGGGGCGCGACAGTGGAACAGTACGCCCGGAGGTTCATAGAACTTGAGCGATTTGCTCCTCACCTTGTTGCCACTGAGGAGATGCGAGCAGATCGTTTTCAGGAGGGGCTATGTCATGACATACGTCGTATGGTGGTCAGCCATCGGATATCCACTTTTCAGGAATTAGTGGATGTGGCCACCCTTGTGGAGCGGGAAAATAATCTGAGTGTGGGTTCCCCTCCAGGGCATAAGAGGCGGAGTTTTTCTGGTGAAGGAAGCAGCTCGGGTTCGCCCCAGAAGTTTGTTCAGCGGACCGGAACTCGACCTCCAACGTCCTTAGGTGTTCGTATGGGAGGACGGGTGCCTATTTGTGGAGCTTGTAATAGAGCTCATGAGGGCGAGTGTCGGATGAGTAGCGGACCCCAGTGTTACCAGTGCAGCCAAGTGGGACATATCGCTCGGGATTGCTCCGTCAGAATTCAAGAAAGCCGTGGAGGTAGACACGGTGGAAGAACCAACCCGAGACAAGCAGTACAAGCCCGGGTTTATGCTGTCACACCCGGAGAGGTGGATGATGAGGCACCAGCGACCCATGATGCTGGAGTAATTACAGGTATGGTTTAATTTAATTTTAAGTTGGATTTAATTCTTGGTGTATGTGGTTTATTCTTTGCTTTTTGGATTTCATGGGTTGATGTGTTTGGTTCAGGAAGAGTCCGTTTGTATGAGTTTTATGCTTGTACTTTGTTTGATTCCGGTGCTTCATGGTCGTTTGTATCTTCCACGTTTGCTCGGGTGTGTAATTTGGTCACGGAACCGTTGCCGAAGTCTATGGTAGTGGCTCTACCCGATGGTGAGATGGTGTGGTGTTCCAAGGTTGCTTTGGGATGCCCGTTAAATTTTGAGGGAAGGTTCTTGGATGCGGATTTGGTGGTGTTCAAGTTGTTGGGCTTCGATATCATCCTCAGGATGGATTGGCTATACCGATATTCTACGAGTATTAATTGCAGAAGTCGGATAATTAGCTTTCAGCTTCCAGATGGTGATTGTCTGGAATTTGTGGGGAGTAGATTAAAAGAAAAACCGATAATTATATCGGCGATTCAGGCAAGACGAGAGATTGCATGGGGAGCGGATGCATTCTTGGTACAGATGGTGTCCACGCCGTCTGAGAAGAAGTCTTTGGCAGACATTCCAGTTGTGGAAGAATTCCCCGATGTGTTTGTGGATGACTTGCCCGGACTACCCCCTGTTCGGGAGATGGAGTTTGTTATAGACTTGGAACCTGGAGCGGCTCCTGTGCATAAAGCTCCTTATCGCATGGCACCGGCTGAATTGAAAGAGTTGAAGACTCAGTTGCAAGAACTGGTAGAGAAGGGATTTATTCAGCCTAGTACGTCGCCGTGGGGTGCACCAGTTTTATTTGTTAAAAAGAAAGATGGAACCCTCCGTATGTGCATTGATTATCGGGAATTGAACAAGGTGAGCATCAAAAATAAATATCCTCTCCTGCGGATAGAGAATTTGTTTGATCAGCTTCAAGGAGCAGCCATGTTCTCTAAGATTGATCTGAGATCGGGATACTACCAGCTGAGAATCAGAGACCAGGATGTGCCTAAAACTGCTTTCAGGTCGAGGTATGGGCATTATGAATTTAAGGTGATGCCGTTTGGGTTAGCTAATGCCCTTGCAGCTTTCATGGATTTAATGAATCGAGTGTTTCGACCTTATCTGGATTCCTTTGTGGTAGTATTTATTGATGATATGCTGATTTATTCCCGAGATGTTGAAGAGCATGTGTATCATCTTAGTCTGGTACTTGAGAGGTTGAGAGAACACCAGCTATACGCCAAGCTCAGCAAGTGTGAATTCTGGTTGGAAGAAGTTAAATTTCTTGGGCATGTAATTTCCCGGGGCGGAGTGGCTGTTGATCCTAGTAAGGTAGAAGCCATTTTGTCATGGCAGCGCCCGACTACAGTGCGCGAGGTCAGGAGTTTCTTGGGGCTGGCCGGGTACTACCGAAGATTTGTAGAGGGTTTTGCTCGCCTATCCGGACCTCTCACAGCTTTGACTCGGAAGAATACAGAATTTGTTTGGTCAGAGAAATGTGAGAGAAGCTTCCAGGAATTAAAGAACAGGTTGACGACGGCAACAGTGTTAGCGCTCCTAGAACCGCATAAGCCATTCGTAGTCTTCAGTGATGCGTCTAAGTTCGGTTTGGGTTGTGTCCTTATGCAGGAAGGACGGGTTGTAGCCTATGCATCTCGTCAGCTAAAGGACCATGAGAAGAATTATCTGACGCACGATCTAGAATTGGCTGCGATTGTTTTTGCCCTTAAGATCTGGCGGCACTTCTTGTATGGGGAAGCTTGCGAGGTATTTACTGATCACAAGAGCTTGAAGCATTTGTTTTCCCAGAAAAATCTAAATATGAGGCAGAGGCGATGGCTGGAGCTAATCAGTGACTATCAGTGTGAGATCAAGTACCATCCGGGGAAGGCTAATATAGTTGCTGATGCTTTGAGCCGGAAGTCACATTTGGAAGATGAAGCCGAGCCGTCAGAATTGGAGTCATTGCTTTTTGGGATGAGAAGGCTCCTTATAGAGAGTTCGCAGCAAGTAGAGATTTTGTCTTCAGTTCTTGATATTCGGGTAACTGATTTTGAAGAATTGAAAACTCTCCAAAGAAAGGATCCGAAGCTGCTAAACATCAGGAAAAGAGTCCAAAAATCTCGAGGGTCGTTGCATTATAGCATGGATAATGATGGGATACTTCGGTTCCGAGATCGCAGAGTAGTCCCAAAGGACTCAGATTTCAAAAAACGGATCATGGCGGAAGCTCATGCGGCCCCATATTCAGTTCATCCTGGCAGTACAAAGATGTATCGAGACTTGAAGAAAAATTACTGGTGGGATAGAATGAAGAAGGACGTTGCCTTATATGTGGAGAAATGCCACACATGCCGTCAGGTGAAGGCCGAGCACCAGAGACCTGCAGGTATGCTCCAACCCCTCCCTATTCCTGAGTGGAAGTGGGATGACATCACGATGGACTTTGTAGTGGGTTTGCCAAGAACGCCTAGTGGGAAGAATTCTGTTTGGGTGATTGTGGACCGGTTAACGAAGAGTGCTCATTTTCTGTCTGTTAATAACACCGACTCTTTGGGTAAGTTGACCCGTTTGTATGTCAAAGAGATAGTGCGGCTACACGGCGTACCAAAGAGTATAGTGTCGGATCGAGACCCGAGGTTTACGTCGCAGTTCTGGAAGAGTTTGCAGGCAGCTTTGGGTACTAAGTTGAAGTTCAGCACTGCTTATCACCCGCAGACAGACGGCCAGTCAGAGCGCACCATTCAGACCCTGGAAGACATGTTGCGGGCATGTGTCATGGAATTCCAAGGAAGTTGGGAAAACCATTTGCCGCTCATCGAGTTTGCATACAATAACAGCTTCCATGCGACCATTCAGATGGCTCCCTATGAAGCTCTTTATGGGAGAAAGTGCAGGTCGCCCTTGTGTTGGGATGAAGTTGGGGAGAGTAGGATAATTGGACCCGAAATAATTCAAGAGATGCAAAGCCAAGTCTGGATCATTAGAGATAAAATGGCGGCAGCTCAGAGTCGCCAGAAGAGTTACGCTGATACCAGGAGGAGAGAGTTGTCGTTTGAAGTTGGTGATTGGGTTTACCTTAAAGTCTCTCCCATGAGAGGTGTTAAGCGTTTTGGTAAGAAGAGGAAGCAAGATCCGAGGTACGTCGGCCCTTTTCAGATTCTGGAGAGAGTAGGGTCCGTCGCTATAGAGTTGCTTTGCCAGATTATTTTGGGGATGTTCATGATGTCTTCCACGTATCATCCCTGAAGAAGAGCTTTGGACAGCAAGAACCACGCTTCGTCGACCCAGCGGGTATTCAGTTGCAACCGGATCTCACTTATGAAGTTGTTCCGTCGCAGATTTTGGATGGGAATGAGCAACAGTTGAGGTCCA
Source organism: Carya illinoinensis (assembly GCF_018687715.1). NCBI lineage: Eukaryota > Viridiplantae > Streptophyta > Magnoliopsida > Fagales > Juglandaceae > Carya > Carya illinoinensis. The sequence goes on from NC_056767.1 coordinate 28,799,324, forward strand.
AGACGATACCTTTGGTTAAAGTGGCTTGGGGAGATCCGTTAGCTCAAGACTTCTCTTGGGAGCGAGCAGCGGACATGAGGGAGCAGTATCTGTATTTGTTCGAATAGAGAAGGTATGTATCTTAATCTTGATCACAGTTGGTTTATGTGCTTTCTTGTGGCTTGCTTTAAGTTGGTGGTTGATCTGCAAATTTCGAGGACGAAATTTGTTTTTAAGGAGGGGAGGATGTGATGACCCGCTTTTGAGTGTATTTTCGCTGAAATAATTGTTTTTATTTTAATTAATACATTAGTTATTTATTTTAATTTATTTGCGTTTTAAAATTATTTTTAATTTAATTGATGTTGTGTTTTATTTCTTTTAGTTGTTTTGTGGGTTTTAATCTCTTTTTGGCGATTTAGTTTTGTGTTCCGGAATGAGGATTAGACCTCATCTTTTTCCCTACACCTCTTTTCCTTTTTCTCTTCTTTTTCCTTTTCTTTTTCCTTTTCTTTTTCCTTTCTTTTTCTTTTTTTCTTTCTCCCCCGCGTCGAGCACCCCCCCGGTTTCTCTCTCTTCTCTCTCCCTCACGTCGGAACTTCTTACCCCCGGTGTACCGCCGTCTGGCCACCGTGTGGCTCACCGCCTGCACCATCCTCTTCGTTTCCCTCCGGCGCACCACCCCACCGATTTCCACCCCCATCCGGCCGGCTGTTTGGCTGGAAAAGCTCTCCAAAGGCTGCACGGATTTTGCTCCGATCCGCCGCCGTCGCTCCACCTCCGGCCACCATTTCTTCACCACTTCATCACTGGTCCCTTGCCGTCCTAACCCACCTATTTCCGGCCTCCAACGACCACCGGAACAGCTTCTACGAGCTAGCTTTCCTTTTTGGGAAATCCGGCCTATTTCCGGCGATTCCGCCGCCACCCACGGCCAACCACCACTTCCAATAGCTTCACAACCATCCCTAGACCATTCCCTATCAATCCCAAGCCCTAGTTTGTCCCCGTTCAAAAGTGGGTTTTTCACAACCCACGGCCACAGTGAATTTTCACTGTGACGTTACTTTTTCGCCGCCGTTTGCAACGCCTCGTGTTTTCTAAAATTGCCATATAGCGCTGTAAGTATTTTCCAAACCCTATTTTCAGATTTAAATATATATTGCTCTTTCAATTAATTAATCTGCTGGTTGGTTGATTCCGGACTGAGTCTGAGGAGTTCGGGGGTCGGATGGATGGAGGACGGAGTTGCTTGTTTATTTGTTTTATGTTGGTTGGTTATTTTATTATGCACTGTTATGGCATTACATGGTGCATGCATGTGTGTTTTTGTTTAAGTGTGAAAAGCCTGTGTATTGGCGTAATTGGACTTACGGGTGCGTGTGTATCACGACCCCAAGCCGGGATGGGGTATTATCCCGGTGGAGCTCCTCTGGTCACTCGGGAGCGGAATAAACTGAGTGATGTCCCCCTGAGTTGTCGCTAGACGACGGGAGCGGGGTCTAGGGGTTGCTTGGCTACGAACGCGCAGAACCGGGCATCACCCTACGCAACGACTCCGTGGCCCTTCGCTGGTGAGGGCTAGAGGATGCTTGGCTACGAACGTACGGGGCACGGAACTGGGCATCGCTCGTTAGGTGTCACATGCGTGGTGGTACTCTGCGGTGTGGCACTGGAGCCAGGGTGTGCGGATGACCCCTAGGGGAGGTCATGGTGCATACGGTTAATATGGATAATGGTTTGAGTCGGATAAAGGCCAAATGTGGCTTTGGGCGTGTTTTTCAGAAATGATGTGTTTTTGGGCCAAATGGGTTTTTGGCGTGTGTGGAAAACTATGTCTTTGGGTTTTGTGCATTGGGCATGTTTCATGCATATTGTTTGAGTTCTATATGTGTTTTTATCTGGTAGTGTTTGGGGTTTACTTACCTGCGGTACCATTTTTGGTTCCGTAGCTTTTGGTGCAGAGTTAGAGGACGAAGAGGAGGAGGCTGAGCCCGAGGATGCGGCTCCGCCGGGTTGCTGATGCTATGCTTTATGTTAGTTTAAAACGGTATTTGTGTTTTTGTAATATTTTATCTATGTATGTTTTAAACAGCTTGTATTACGTTAAGAAAATTCTGGTACTTAGTTATGACTTTCGTTATCCGCTGCGTGTTCTTCCGTGCACATTTGTTGCTTTTACACACACTTGGCACCGTCGATGGGTTGGTGACCCGGGTTGTCACCATCCGGACGTCTCGATTTCCCCGTGTTCGGGCGTGGGGATTTGGGGGCGTCACATTTGGCTTTTCGTTCGGAGGTTTTTCGCTCTGAAGGGAAATGAAAGTGCTTCTCCGAATATTATTATAAGTGGCTGAAGTTTGCAACACTCAAGATTATGAGAGCCCAAAGTTGCCTTAATTTATAGGGTCCTTCCTATACTCCATTATCGTGTATGCTCCCACAATAAGCATATGCAGACAATAAACAAAAGATAAAAAAACGTATCAAGATTATTCAAGCATATGTTTGTGTGTGTGGAGTAGTCTATTTTCTCAAATTCAAGCATCTGGAAGTGACTCTTCCTCTGAAATTCTGGCCCAATTAGTTAAATGCATTGGCCCAATCAGTACTCCATCAGTTGTATTTGGACGATCTGCTTGCAATGGTGAACCGTGAGTTTTTGGAGGTGTATGATCCGAAATGGACAGCCTATAGTGATTTCGATGAAACTTTTAGGCAACTGAAAAAGGAAGTTGAAGCTCGTGCTGAAGATTTGAAGAGATTAAAGGAGGTGGTGGGCAAGCCTCTAAATAATAGTAAGAAGCAAGGGCAAATGCAAAATGGCTAGATTTCAAGGAGTAAGTAACAAAAAGAGTGAAAGTACTTTCCCCAATGATGGTGGGGATGGTGATAATACGAAAGGCCACAACTTGGAGAATGGGCACTCCAATGGTAACTATGCTCATAATGATGATTCTAAGGTGAATGGTGGTGCTAGCAGTATAGAAAATGGGAGCTCTGATGCTGGGGCTTTTGATGTAAATAAGCTTCAGAAGCTTAGAGCTTAAGGTGGGAAGAAAGCCGAAACCCTTGTTAGCAAGGGCTCTAAGGCAGAGACAGAGAAAAAGATAACAAGGAAGAATAGAGTTAGGGATGATTCACCTCCTCAGGCAAAATTGGATTTCACAAATGATGTGGGTGGGAATGGGGACAATATAGAGGTTGTTGTAGTTGATCATGGTGAAATTATGATGGACAAGGAAGAGTTTTTTAGCAGTGAAAGCGAGGCTGAAGATGATGAGGAAGTGGGTCCGCAAGCCTGAAACTAAGAAGAAGGGGTGGTTTTCAGCAATGTTCCAAAGGTTAGTTCATTAATTTCAATCCTTTGGTTATTGTGTGTGCATGTATGACTTAATTTAGATCATACACGTAATTTTATTTTTATAACTTCCATTCACTATCTGCAGTATTTGTAGTTTTAGGCATAGTTAGTTGAAGGATATTGCTTGAGTTTTTCAACAATGTCTTTCTTCATGAAAAAAAATATGATACTGAGTACTTGATCTCCATACAGCAATTCAACATAATGTTTTGGGCCATAATTTAGTTTTTATATCATTACTTCCTTTAAAATCTACTTATTTTTCAATGTACACAGACAGTGGCATTAAACCGTAAATGAAGTTTAAGTGCCTAAGTTTCCCTTGAGCAGTTCAAACAATTATGTTATAAAATAAATAAATAAATAAATTATCTCATGGAATTATTGGGAGAAATCACTATTTTCTTTGTAGTGATTTATTTATCTATTTTTCAAAAGCCTGGGGTGTACAAGTAGGCTTCCATGAAGTTTATCTTGTTGATGGCAGAAATTTCATATTTGTTTTTGTAATTTGTAAGAACCTGGGGTGTACAACTGTAAACTTCAGGCTTTTAGGCATTAAAATGGACTGTCACCTTACCATTGCATTTTTTGTTGAAATCTATCTTGACATTACCAGATACTTGCCTCATTAATTATTCACTTTCGTATGTTCAGTATTGCGGGCAAAGCAAATCTGGAGAAGTCAGTCCTGGAACCAGCTTTGAAAGCTCTCAAGGATAGGCTTATGATGAAGAATGTGGTATGTTTTAGTGATCTACTATGTTTTCATATTTGCTTTATCTGTACTTCTCAAATACACTTAGCCTGCTACTTAGAGCTCCTTGTTATTACATCGCAGGCTGAGGAGATAGCAGAGAAACTCCATGAATCTGTGGCAGCGAGTCTTGAAGGGAAACAGTTGGCTTCGTTTACAAGGATATCTTCAACAGTGCAGGTTTGTGAATCCATCCCTCTTTTTTTTAATCTCAACTGCTTCGCTTCTGATCATCATTTGATTCTTTGTGATGAGATTGAGACCCTGGCACGAAACAATGACTGCAGGCAGCAATGGAAGAAGCTCTTGTTCGTATTTTAACTCCTAAGTGCTTTATTGACATATTGAGGGATGTGCATGCTGCAAGGGAACAAAGGAAGCCTTATGTTGTTGTTTTTGTCGGTGTTAATGGAGTTGGGAAATCTACTAATCTGGCCAAGGTAAGCCATCTCTTTTTTATTTTTCTACTTTTTTTTTAACATAAATGGAACTGTGAGACTTCCCCAAATGATATTAAAAAAATATTTAATGTTAAGATTTAATATAACTAGCCTCTACTCCTGTATCGTAGAGGATGCATGTGCATGTGTATTTGCATACATTGGTCCTGTGAGCACACTTATTATATTCTATGAATTTTGAGTGTAGAGTTTCTTTTAAAAATCACTTTGCAGGTTGCCTACTGGCTTCTGCAGCACGAGATCAATGTCATGATGGCTGCTTGTGACACATTCTGATCTGGAGCGGTTGAGCAGCTGCGGAGTCATGCGTGCAGGTATCGCGCTTATCTGGTATTATGTTATAAATGTGTGCTGTTATCTGCTATATGTATCATACTGACTTTTATAGATAATTAGGGCTATGTGTTTCACTGACATGTTTGTTTTTACTCCATCATGGCCATTTGATACATGTACTCCATTTTTTAGGATAATGAACCGTTGATGAGAGCACTCTCAAAGCTTATTTACCTTAACAATTCTGATCTGGTCTTGTTTGTTGGAGAGGCACTGGTTGGAAATGAGGCTGTTGATCAACTTTCAAAATTCAATCTGGTATGACTTCTAGATTTAGGATTGTCATCTATTGTTGGGATCTTTTATTTATCGAGTTATTTAAGCTACACTTGTTTTGTATACAGAAATTAGCCGACCTTTCAACTTTAGCTTGGCCAAGACTGATAGATGGGATCTTGCTGACAAAGTTCGATTCTATTGATGATAAGGTAGTTACTCTTCAAACAGCAAGGAGTTTGAGAGTTTTGATTGCTTGATTTGCGTCCATTGTGGTCGGATGTGTACTGTCACAAACAGATCTCAAGAAGCTCAATGTCAAATCGATTGTCAAGACCCTCCTTAAATGAGAATCTATTGGTTTCATTCTTCATGGTGTGCTGTGTGTCTGTCTGTCACTTGGGAACATCTATGTTGTTGCCGAACTTTCTGTGCCATCCCATATGAGCCCATGACCTTGTTCGAGGTGAATCAGTCACTTGCATATGTTGCTTGTATTATAGTGAATCGTACGTGTTCCATCTCTCTCTCTCTCTCTCTCTCTCTCTCTCTCTCTCTCTCTCTCTCTCTGTCTCTCTCTCTCTCTCTCTGCGCACTCTAGAGATTGGTGCTTGGAAATAACTTCAGAATTTCGGTCAGAGCATAGAAGAAAAATGTCTGAAATTGATTATGGGAGGCAGCCTTTGCGTGCTTTGCATACAAATCTTATGATGTATCTTCATAGAACGATACTATGTGATGCGTATGGAACAAAAATAACGTTGGGGTTGGTGTTGCTGTACTAGAAATATGACGAAGTGTTTTAGTCAAGCATTTCTCAGGAATGGGGCTTTTTTTTTTTTTTATTATAATAAGGGAGGAGGGACCCTCCGTGGTATATTCAAAACCTCACATGTGGCGGAGGAAAACCATGGATACAAAAAGAAACTCCATATATAACCAAAAAACCAAATACAAAAAATCAGATCAACCATCTCGTATATAACACATGAATTAGAAAATCCAAAGGCACATAACACATGAATTAGAAATCCCCATTCAATGCTATCGTACGCCTTCGCCATGTCGATTTTAATGAGAACATTACCACCCCGAGTTGGCTTATGAATGCCGTGTGTCATTTCCTGTGTCAGGCTTATATTGTCAAATATGCTTCTTCCAGGGATAGGCGCACCTTGTTCCGGTGAAATAAATCGAGAGAGCAGTGGCGAGATACGTGCCACTAGAATCTTTGTACAAATCTTGTAAAAAACTGAGCACAAGCTGATAGGGCGGAACTTTTCAAAACTCTTCAGGTTAGCAATCTTCAGAATAAGTACCAGAGATGTAGTTGCAAAAAATCTAGGTAGAGGATTACCTCGAAAGAAGTCATGCACCGCCTCCACCACTTCCACAGATATAAGTTCCCAGCAGGATTTATAAAAACTAGATTCGAAACCATCCGGCCCCGGGCTACTATCTAATGGAATAGAGAACACTGCATCTTTCACCTCTAGGATCGAAGGAAGCTCCATGATCTTCTTATTCTCCCCCTAGGTAATCACTGGTTCAACCAAGTTTGATAAATTCGGGAAGTTGCAGATATGATTGGTGCCCAAAAACTCCTTAAAGTACTGCACAGCCCCCTCATGGACTTCCTCCGGAGTTCTTAGCCAGCGCCCATCACTCAGCCTCATTTCCCTTACCACCTTGCCATTTCTTGCATTCATAGCACGGAAGAAGGATACATTTGCCTCACCTGATTTTAGCCAACTTTGCTTCGCTTGTTGAGCCAGATGAGTCTCCTCTCTTTGAACCCACGTATCCAATTCCAGTTTAGAAACCATTAATTCCAGATCAATCTCCTCATTAAACCCTTCTTGCAAGCTTTCTTCCAGAGCCTCCACCCGATCCTCCAGGGCCTTTATGTTCTCTGTAGTCAGACCGAAAACATTTTTATTCCAAGCTCTTAATGCACATTTCAGAGTTTTCAATTTCCTGGCCAGCCGGTTCATTCCTACTCCACCACTCTCCACCACCCAAGAACGGCTCACACAATCCCGAAAATTTGCATGAGACTCCCACATCTTCTGATATTTGAAGCTGGTAAATCCATATTTTGAGTTATCATTTTTCCACCATGCAATCATGGGGGAATGATCGGATGATAATCTAGGAAGGTATTTCATGGAGGCATCTGAACACCTTAACAGCAAGGGGGTGTTTATCAAAACTCTGTCCAATCTTGCCCAACTTCTTGACAGACCATGTTGTCCATTACACCATGACAGCGTGTTTCCAGTATGGTTCATTTCCACTAAGCCAGAGTCCTCTATAAAGGAATTAAAATCAGCCATTGCCCCTGCATGTCGAGGTCGACCTCCTTTATGCTCCTCATCCTTTCGAATAATATTAAAATCTCCAACCACCATCCAAGGGTCTATTCCTGGATTTATACTGCAAAGATTATCCCATAAGGTTCTTCTCTGTAAATATTGGCATTTCGCATAGACAAAAGACATTATGCAATAGTCATTACCTTCCTCTGCTCTAATTGTCAGCGATTGGGGGAATGTCTTCAATACATTAATTTTTACACCTTCAGCCCAGAAAATCCAGATCTTTCCCCCATTTGCTTCATTCGACACACTACCCATCATTTTCATATTCATTTGTAACCGGCACATATGACTATCATTAGTAAATGGTTCAGCTACCACCACAATTCCTGGTTTATACATCCGTACTAATTTTCCAAGCCTTTTCCTCGAGGTCCCAAGACCCCTAATATTCCAATAGAAAATTGGTTTAATCATAGATTCAATTTTGAGGGCTTGCTTTTAGCCCGTTTAGAACTCCTTAGTTTAACACTCCCACTGCCTTCTTGTTGATACTCCCTTTCTTCCATGTCCGATAATGACTCTGGCACCTTTTGTAAATGATCCACCTCAGTATCCATTTCACCATCCGAAGCACCAGCTTGTTCCCTGGCCTCTTCCTCATTTAATTTATCTTTCTCATAGCCGTTTCCATCATGTAGCACCTCCAATTGACTAGTAGCCTCTTCCTGCAATAGCGCTTCCATAACCCTCTCAGGACTTGTCCTCACCATAACTATATTTTCCTCTTGTGCCCGGTCTTCAGAAAATAGGGGTTCACTTGTTCCTTCATCCTGAGACTTTTCTCCAAGTTCCTCAATAATTACTAGTATCGGGGCTTGGTTTCCCATCACAGGGGTTTCATTTTGTGTTTGGTCCTCATTCCTGACATCATTGCCATCCCTGCAGCCCCCCTCATTTTCCCTTGTTTCATTCGGAACTCCTTCCAAGCTTAGAATTGCTCCTGTTTCTTTTACACCACCCTCTTTTATAGATTTGTTTTGAGCCCATTTCTTCTTGCTTTGGTCATCTTTCAGCTGCTTACTTTCACTCTTTTTACATGTTTTAGAGTTATGCCCCTGCAAGTGACAGTTTTTACAACCGGTGATCACCTCCTGGTACCGACTAGATGGCAATCGGTGATCACCGATCCAGAATCCTGGAATAGGAGATTGAGCAGCGTCCATCTCCACACATACCCTGGCACCATCTGTGCGTGTGGCACATCTCGTGCTGTTATCCCTTCTCAGATATCGACCAATCGGCATCAGCAAATTACGAAGGAAGCATTCGTGGTACAGGTTTGGAGGCAGCCCTGGAAGGAACACCCAAATCGGGACCATGGAAGGTTCATGCTCCTCTGTAAAATCAATGCTCCAATTGAAGATTCGGTAAGGAGACCCCTCAACATCACAGACCTCACGGGAAAAGGCTTTAAGATAATTGGGTTCACTGGAGAACCTCACAAAAACATTTCGTGGTCTTCTCATACTAGATACTACCGGTTGCTTATTTAGACCCCAACGACATTTGATGAAGGAACGTATCACGTCTAGCGATGGTCTTTGGTGTAGGAATTTCATCACTAAAGAGAAATGGAAAGGCTGAGCTGATTTTTCAATTTCCTCCCTCGAAAACATTATGCAAATCTCCCCATCGATAAGCTTCGGCGGACGAATCGGAATCTCCACTTCTGGAAGCGGAGACGGGGGTTGATATACCAACTCTGCAAAAGTTCGTTGCCTCCCAGCTGTTGCCGAAGAGCCCAGGAGGGGCTCCGCGGCAGCCATCAAAGCTTTGAGGGAACCCTAGCAGAGAGAAAGTTTCGCCTCTGTAGAAGTCGCTAGCAGTCGCTAGGAATGGGGCTTAATTTGAATGTAGACATGAGAAATGTTTGATACATAAAAGATTTCACAATCGTCGTTATGAGGAACGATCAGTGATGAGCTCTCCATCTTACCGAGTTGCAATTCATTTTTACTCCATCTCCTCTTTTCTCGGCAGTTCTCTCTTCTTTCCCCCAACTCCATTTTTAACAAGGTAAAGGAAATAGAGCAGGTTTTGAAAAGAAAGAAAGAATTGCTTGTCTGTAGTTTGTCATGCTGCAATGCATTGTTTTACCAATCTGTATCAGCAGTTGTAGTAACTATCTTGGTACAAAAAAGTAGATATAATTCTGATTAAAAGCCGTAATTCAATCCAAAATGTATACTGAAACTAGAAAATAGTTTGGACCATATTCTGACACACTGAGCTAAGAAGAAACGCCCTTGCATACTTACATTAGTCAGTGAAAAACATAATTAACAACACCACACTACAAAACATAGACAGAGTTCTGCAAACAATATTTGTCATTTGTTTGATTTTGTTATAAATCACATGTCATCTATAAGTGAAGTTCTGTACCACATTATGTAAAGGACTGAAATTTATCAACTGGACAAGTGCCTGAGGACTTTTAAGGGCTTTGAGTGCTGTAAATTATATATGTATATATATATATATTTATATACGTATGTATATATATATGTATGTATATATTAATATATATGCTGTAAATTTTCTACAAGCTAACATATTTTCACTTGTTTTGTTTTCATTTCTACAAAATTTTAGGAATTTGAAAACTATGGAATTATTAAAATGTACATTCCTAACAAAGATTCCTAATGTGTCAGGCTCCAGACTTTAGAGAAATTGGACATTGATAATTGCAATAACTTAGTTGCGGTATATCAATCTATTGGCTTCCTTGATAATGTTGTCAATTTGTCAACTGGGAATTGCCATAGCCTTACAAAATTTCCAAAATCTCTCAAGTTGAGATCTCTAGAATACCTTAGACTTTCTTGTTGCGAAAGGCTGCAGAAATTTCCTGAAATAGAGAGTGAAATAAAACATTTAACATATGTTCATCTAGAACACGTGGCTGCTATAAAAGAATTGCCTTCATCCATTGGGAATCTTACTAGCCTTCAAAATTTAGAAATAAGAGATTCCCAAAAATTAAGGCATATCCCTACATTCTTCAGTTGCAAGATCTACGTTTTCTCACTATCGAGTGTCAGTCAGATTTCGATCCTTCCTCACGGATGCTATCACAAATATTAGATTGGGTTTAGTTACTTGCCTTCTATTCCACCTTGGAAATTTTAGAATTAATGGGAAGCAATATTGTCGTTATACCTCCTAAGTGGATTAGAGGATTTGTTCGATTATGGTACCTTGGATTGTACGATTGTGAGCAACTTAAAGAAATATTAGAACTTCCTCCAAATATAACAAATGTAGACGTTAGAGGATGCATTTCATTGGAGAGTTTTCCTGAAATATCAAATAAGTTTGTATTCAATACAAGCAACTTTCATAAGCTAAATTGGATTAACTTGAGTGGATGCTATAAAAAGCTTGTAAATCCTCTACGGTTTGAGGTATGCTCTCTCTCTCTCTCTCTCTCTCTCTCTCTCTCTCTCTCTCTCTCTCTCTCTCTCTCTCTCTCTCTCTCTCTCTCTCACACACACACACACACAGAGTACCATGTACCACCTTTGTCTATTAAAAATCATGATGCTAGCTTGTTCAATAGGAAAATCGAGAGGACCATCTATGTTGTTACCTTGTATTTCTAGAAAATAAGATTCCAGATTAGGATTACTGTGGGAAGCTAAAGACTCCAATTGGTGAGCTTAATGGATTCATTGCATGTGCTGTTGTTTAGGGAGAATTTGATTCCTCCATCAATAATATTATGAATATCGGGATCTACTATAATGGTGTATATCAGTCTAAAATGTTTCCTCCATGTTTTAGAAGTGGCTCAAATGTTGTATTGTTGAATTACCACAAACTAGAAGGAGAGCATTTCAAATCAGTTGAGGGAATTATGCAACTTAAGTTTATAGCAAACAAGCTAGTAGATTCCTAATTAAAAGTTTTGCAATCCGTGTAGTAAGCAAACAAAAGGAGATCAATACATTGCAAGATGTTACAAGTTAGAGTCCCTATGCTAACGTCCAGCTTTCTTTAGAATCAATAATTTCTGATTTAGAGAATGAAAGCGACGGTGATAATCTAAATGAAGATTTGGAACTTTGGGTCCATTTGGTAGAGAATGATGAAGAGAAGGCAAGAGATCATGATACAAGTGTGCTCCACGAAGATGTTGGTGCCCATTTTGATATGCATCTAGTAAAGAAATTAGAAAAGGTAAGAGGTGTCATGATGAATTTGATTGCAGCCTGGAAATCAATTGGTACCCTCAACAAAAGAGGCAGTAATCCTCAACCACGGGTGTCAGAATAACAGAATTAGAGAATGACGATTAGAATCCAAAGAAAGATTTGGATTTACAGCTTAAACTTGGGTTGTAATTAATTAAAGGTGCAATCTTTAATTTGGTTGTTGCTTTGCTACCTTCTTGAGATAGGGATTAGATACAAGAGCTTGAGAAGATGGAATCCGAACTGAACCAAACATATCGCTATCATTGCTACCGAGCAATTGTTCATGTGGAATTTTATAACTTTGAGGTAATTTTGTTTTTTTTTTTTTTGTGAATTCGTTATTTCACTACACAGTTTTTTCACTCCAACCAAATAGACCCATAACTGTTTGTGTACATGAAATGAAATTCTGTTTCCCACTCTTTTAAAATTAATGGGTCTGTTTGTGCATGCATACAGAATTTCATGTGTTTATCATTTATAATAGACGAGAGCATCTTACTTCAATTTAAAAAAAAAAAAAAGAAAGAAAGAAAGAAAAAAAAGGCTTACTTTATCCGTCAAAACTTTTTTCTAATGGATTTTATGATTTAATTGCATTATTCATTTCTCCGTATCTTTCTTTTCTAATGGATTTTATGATCGTTTGTTTTCAGAGATGAGATGAAATGAAATAAGTTGAATAAAATATTATTAGAATATATTATTTTTATATTGAAATTTGAAAAAGTTATATTGAGAGTTAAAAAAATTGAATTATTTATTTTATTTTATATAAGAATTTGAAAAAGTTGTAATAATTAAGATGAGATGAGATGAAAGTTTTGTAAAAGTAAACAAGGTCAAAAATGCAAATAAGATTTGTGCATAAACGTAACATTTCTCGTTAGCAAAGCATTATAAGCTGTTGCAGGCTTTTCCTGAATATGATGTAGTGGTTGTAACACTCCAAGTCTCCAAGGGAGGGCCCCAAGTCATATATGGACCTATATTTCAATTTGACTAATCAACGTGGGATCTACATTAATTGACCTGCGACTCAAGACTGAATCTTTGATACTCTTTGCTATTTTGCTACCTTTAAAGCAACCAAGTTGTAGATGGGGGGAGATGCATGGGCTGAATCATCGCATGCAATTACTAAACCAAACATTAATTAAGGTACAATCAATCTTCAGTTACTCTTCCATGACTTCATGTTTTGCCGTCTGATTATCCAATATTATTCTTGACCTATTTACATTGAATTAAATTAATATTAACTTAATTAATCTCGAATCATCTTGTTTTATTTTATATTTATATGTTTTCCCTTTTGTACGTGTAACCTTTTTTTTAAAAGAAAAATCATTTGCTATTCCTATTTCAATTACTATAGGATTTAAAAGGTGCTATTTCAAGAAATTTCATTTGGGTTGACAAATGGGTGTTCACTTTTTTTAAAAAATAATAAAAGAAAAGCTTCTTTGAAAAATTCTTTGAAAAAACCAAAACAAAAGACACATTTTTTATTTTAGATAGCATATGGGAATCTATTTTCTAAAATAATTTTCATCTCATCTCATTTTGTTTCATCTCATTTTTTTTGTAAACATCACTCAAACACAAATGTTTTCAAACTAATCATTACAACCTTTTCTAACTATATTCATTACAATTTTCCAAACTTCCAAACAAAAAATAAAAAACAATTCAACTTTTTTAAACCACAAAATAAAAATAATATTAAAAAATAATATTTTAATCATAGTTTAACTTTATAATATTTTTTATTCAATTTTTTCTCTTTCATTTCTCAAAACCTAATAAATATTTAACTCAAACTATCTCGTGACTACTTATAAATTATCTTACTACTATTCCCAAAATTTTCATTTCATCTTATTTTTCAAAATCCAAACACCCAAATAGCTGGACACATCTTAGGTCTCGTTTGGTTATACGGATGAGATGAGATGAGATGAGATGGAAGTTGAATAAAATATTGTTAAAATATTATTTTTTTAATATTATTTTTATTTTGAAATTTGAAAAAATTGACTTATTTATTATTATTATTATTATTATTATTATTATTATTATTATTATTATTATTATTTTGAATCAAAGAAACCTTTATTCAATATAATCAATCAAATAAAAGGAATAATACATGAATGACTATCCTCCATTCTAACTTCATCCTCATCACTACATAAGCCATACTTGGCTAAAACATGAGCAGCCATATTAACATGCCTCCTCACATGGACAATTTCCCAAGAAACAAATTGAGGCAAAATACTCTTGGCATCCCATAACAGAACACCCGAAAAGTGAGATTCAGAAGAATCAGATTTTAATGAATTAACTACATTAAGTGCATCTCCTTCTAAAATGATCCTCCTCAATCCTATCTCTTTTGCAAAACATACTGCTTGTAGAGCTCCTTGAGACTCAGCTGTGAAGGCATTAGTGAACATAAATTTCTGCATGCTTCTAGTTGCAACTACCATTCCTTCAAAGTCCCTTATGACAATGCCAATACCAGCCTTACCAATATCTTGCTTAATTGCAGCATCCCAATTGACTTTTATAAACATCTAATGGTGGAGGAATCCAATTCGAATTATTACTTGCACCTGGATCTCTAGAGACAGGCTGAGACACTTGGCTGTCATAGAAATTTGTCAAAAGTTGCTGAGCCTGCTGCAGAACCTTCATAGGATGGGTGAAAACTTCTTCAAAAATGAAAAGGTTTCTCCTCTGCCATATCTTCTTTGCTGTCAATAAGAACTTCTCCAATAACTCATGCTCTAAACATCCATCCATGTATATTAACAGCTGCATAAAACTAGTACTAGTAAATATGCTTTTCTGAACTTGCCTTGAGAAATCACTCCAAACATCCTTAGCTGCTGGGCAATCCCACAAAACATGAACAACTGTTTCTGTATTTATCAAACACAAGGGATAAGCTGAAGTCTCCACAATTTTCCTTCTAAACAGATTATCCATTGTTGGCAAAGATTCTAAACAAGCCCTCCATACAAAAACTTTAGCTGCGTTAGGAATATTCAGCTTCCAAAGCTTAATCCAGAAACTTTTATTAGCATTAGAACTCGACCCCTGCCCTCTCTCCCTTTCCACCATCTCCATATGTAAATGATATGCACTCTTGACAGAGAACATACCATTATTAGAGCACCTCCAAATAAGTCTGTCAGGGCAGTTAAAAATACTTAGAGGAATCTTTGACTTCTTCGAGCTCATGCATGCACTATCTGGAGAAGCTACAGCCCAATGATTCTTTGGAAGTTGCCGTCTCTCCTTATAATTCGGCTTTGTGCCCCGTTTTAGATAGTGTTATTTGGGGTTTTTGTGCTTCTTTTATTTATTTATTTATTTAGATTTCCACTTGATTTATGTAATATAATAATTCATATTATTTTTATTTTGGCATTTCATCAATCAATATTGAGATTATCACATTTCTTTACAATATTTAGTGACAGTTGATTCAAGTGATTTACAGTTAGTGTAAAACCAATCGTGGGGCTATCGATCTAGTTTTATGTTGAGCTGAGTGGAGTTGGAGATAATTACTCGAAAATCTCTTCTTTATTGGCTCCTCTTTCCTTTTATTGTTGCAATTTCTTGTTCTTGCTAGTATATATGAGGAAAGAACGTAAGTCCGTACGTAACAATATATTGCTAAATGAAATTGCATGTCCTCTATTCGTTAGCGTTTATGAAGTTGATATCTTGTTTAAAGATTAAGAGCTGACTTGTTTGGTATGTTTTTACTTGAAGTTTTTTTATGAGATTGAGTAATATCATTGTGGTATAGGGATCAGTAGTGCTTTGTTTTGGAGGGTTATAGTTGCAGTAGTGACAGGAATGCTTTATTTGTGAGAATTGAAGGTAAAACAAAGTAGATATGATAGAGAATCAGAAAAATGTATATCTGAATTGATAAGTGAATGACATTACAAGCATAAGAGAGCAGAGTCCAAAATTACAGCAGCAGTACGTGTTGGCAATGAAATTAGGAGTTATTGTCAACCAAATTCATGGTGGTGATGCATGTCAACCATGCAAGCTTGTGCAAGCCCCTTTATTGCTGTTCACCTTCCTTAACACTCCCCCTCAAGTCGAAGTAGATATTAATTAGGGGTGAACCGGTAAACCAGACCGAACCTATTTGATCCTATATCGGATTCGGTCTAGTCTGATATCAGTTTCATTTTTTTCAAAACCGGTTAAAATCGATTCGGTTTTGATTTTTCATTTTTTAACACCAGTCCAAACCGGTTCATATATATATTAGTTAATTTTTTATATTACATAAAATTTTTTTTATCCGATTTTTTAGATTATATATAATTTTTATATAATTATATATAAAATAATTTTTTACTATATAATAAATTATTAATTAATATAATATTAAAATTTCAAATTTATAATAATTTCAACCGGTTCTGTACTTTGGGCCTGTTTGACTCGGTAAATGATCATGAGATGGGCCTAGAACCAAGACTATTCTTATGAAGTTGATAATTCACAAAGAAGGAATAGGGTAGCCATTCAACTAAAAGGCCGAGGAAACATACCTGAACAATCATATGACTATGTGAACCTAAACACTCACGATCAATTTGCTCATTGAATTTTTCTTTTTATTAGTTTTTTTTTTAAATTTAAATTTTATAATTTTCAGTATACCAACAACTGACAAGTAAAGGAATAAAACTTTCTTAAACACCGCTATCATTTTTCAAAAATTAAAATTCAAGAAATAACTAAATAATGGAAGACCTATGATTGAATGGTCAAGTGAAGCATACCTCAGGATGCGATTGAGGCGTGGACCAATCGTGTGACCCCAAGATAAGAATGCCTCGGGATGCACCGACACTTTATCTGCAAGAAGATGCGTATGTACCACTTCCATGATAAAGATTAACTTATAATTAACATTCCACTCAATTGAGCTTAAATAGTGCATGGCCTTAATGGATGTGAAAACACAAATCGAGTAGGGTTCAAAGCAGCTACGGGCTTTGGCGGAAGAGAGTTTTGCATTGCAAGTCATATATAGAAGATTGAGGCTGGAGCCCAAATCAGTTTCAGTTTTGTCATCTTCGACGTGTTTGTTGTGAGGTCCCATAAAGCTCTTCGGTGGGTTGATCATAACCCCAACCCAAACAACCAAAACTTGTGTGCTACTCCACTCAAGTCAATTCCTCGTCCACCCCAAGAGAATAACCAATTCACATTCTTATAGCACAATTCAAAGATACAATTGGAAGATTTGAAATTTAAGGAAAATGTGAAACTAGCTAGCTATATAATGCATGTCTGGGTTCAATCTTGAAACATCCAATAAAGAGCTAGCTCTCTCACTACTACCATTATTTTTGTTTGAGAAATTAATGAATGCATCAAGAAAATATGCAGAGATATATGAGTAAACATTGAGGTAATTTGATAAGTAGTATGCAGCTAAAAATATTGTTTGTTGTGGCCCAGTACGCCAATTGATGTATCGATTCTGGTGCCAATGTATTTTTTGAACAGTCCAACTTGAAAAAGAAATTAGTAAAGTTGTGATATCTCTGAGGATATTGAAATTTCCTTATTAAAATTGTGATATCTCTAAGGATATTGAAAGTAGACCAATGAAAGAATTTGAAGGGCATTTGTGACCACTTGGCTCACAAAGTTCTAATTTTTTTGTTGTTATAGGAACGTGGGTGGGACCAAACTTGCTGGTTTCTTTCTCATGTGTATATATGTTTTTTCTCTTTCTGTGATGATTCTTCTTCTTTTATTTGGTTCAGTCACATGGTAGTGTACCACCACAAATTCAATCAACGTACCAATAATTGATAGGGATAAGGTTTATCGAGTCGACTCGAACTCGTTTGTGGGAAGGTCTCAAGCTCGAGTTCGAGTTGAGAGTTTAGCTTATCGTTGCCATGATTTGAGTATTTCTCAATATATATATTTATATATTTACTAGTTTCGGATGACTATTAGGCCGGGGGAGTTTCTGGGTCAGTTCTTCGGCATGGATGGCTTGCCTTGTGAAATCTCTAAGTAATTCTCCCTCTATAACCCTTAACCCGGGGTGGGATTTTGGAAATATTTGACCATGTCATGAGCACTATCATTTTGGTTTTGGGTAATTTGTTTTATGTGTGGAAACCCAAAGCATAACTTCCTGGTAAGTTTATTTCTTTCTCTTTTGAAAAAGGCCTGCAGGGATATTGCATCTGCCATCTACCAGCTAAAATAAGAAGTTTCCAAGAAGAGTATATATCATATGTATTTAATTATATATCTCAATGAAAAGTACAGCAAGGAATTAAGTTGCCAAGAAACTCCTTCCGTCTTTCTTCGAAGTTGCCAAAAGGTGAGGATCGTGTGTTATTTATTATTCATTTCAATGAAAGGTACCTCAAAAGAAGATGCCAAGAAACCTTTTTCATGTATTATTTATTTCTTTTTTATAACAAACGCGTCTCCTTTTTCCTCTTTAAATATCACTTTTGAAGACGATGTTGACTCAAAAAGTCATACCGATGTATTTTTTGAACAGTCTAACTTAAAAAGGAAATTAGTAAAGTTGTGCTTTTCTGTATATATTGAAAGTAGACCAATGGAAGAATTTAAAGGGCATTAGATGGCATTTGTGACCACTTGGCTCACAAAGTTGCAATTTTTTTGTTGTTACAAGAACGTGGGTGGGACCAAATTTGCTGCTTCTTTCTCATGTGTATATATGCTTTTTCTCTTTCTGTGATGATTCTTCTTCTTTTATTTGGTTCAGTCACATGGTAGTGTATTACCGCAAATTCAATCAACGTACCAATAATTGATAGGAATGAGGATTTGATAGGCACCGCCTGGGTAGATGGCCCATTGTTTTATGGCATTAATTATTGCTTATTTATCTCATTTGGTTATACAATTCAAATAAGATACTTTATAAAAAATTAAATAAAATATTTTTATAATATAATTTTTTAATATAAAAAATTAAATTATTTATTATATTTTATGTAAAAATTTTAAAAAAAATTATAATAATTATATCATGATTGCACCTTCAGATTTGCCTTAATGTATTTTCTTTATTTATTCATTTAATTTACCGTCCACCCAATTAGAAAGCAATGGTTAAAACACTGCACATGACAAACGTACTAGGTACCCAAATTAACCAAATTCTATTCACCACATGATCAACAAGTCCCATCTTTTATACACACGTGTGTATATATATATATATATAATTATAAGAAATTCTATTTGCAGTCTCCACTTAAAGATTGCACAGGTCCTTTATTAAATGAGAAAAAATATCATTTTAGCAGAGATATTTTTGTAATTTTAAAAAAATTTAAAGATAAAATTACATAAACTTACATTGCAGTTCCCAAATAGAAAACTATAAGTAGCATTGCTCATATATTATATGTGTGCACGTGCGTGTGCACGTTTGATGATAATGATTGCAACGCAACTTTTAACTTCTCGATTTAAGGGTAGTCATCTACATATAAGTAGTAATAAATCCCCTACAGTTCTTTTAGAACCACCGTTCATTAGTTTGTAGTAAGGCACAAACCTTTTTTTTTTTTATTTAAAAAAAAACATTGAAGAGACTTGTATGAGTACTGAAACTTATATTTAGCATTATAATTAACCAAAAAGAAAAATCAATTTCCTACATTGATAAGATAGCGTAATGCAAGGAAGTTTATCGAGTCGAAGTTTCCAAGAAGAGTATCTATCATGTGTATTTAATTATATATCTAAATGAAAAGTACAGCAAGGAATTAAGTTGCAAGAAAACTCCTTCCGTCTTTCTTCGAAGTTGCCAAAAGCTGAGGATCATGTGTTATTTATTATTCATTTCAATGAAAGGTACCTCAAAAGAAGATGCCAAGAAACCTTTCATGTATTATTTATTTCTTTTTTATAACAAACGCTTCTCCTTTTTCCTCTTTAAATATGACTTTTGAAGACGATGCTGACTCAAAAAGTCATAGGCCAGTGGGTTTTGGGGAAGAAAGGAGAGGGGTGTGGGTCTGGATGACCATTTATTTTTCTCTGCCAAAATTTTGAAATGAGCTGGATCTGAAGCTTTTCATTTTCAAAGTAAATATGCCAAACCTTTCGGCGATTAGGCTCAAAATTAAGATGCGTGTATATGTTAGAGAGACCTTCAGAATTGAAGGCATAACTTTTCAGCGATCTTTCTGATTGTACATATAGTTAATGTGAGTAGGGGTTCGCTTTTAAAGAATTAAGAACTTTTCTTTCTCTTACTTCTGGAGAAAGACCAAAATAATAATAATAATAATTTTGTTAAGAATAATTCTATTTGAAGGTCTTTATACCGTAACATTCATGTGAAGTAATTTGATTAAAAAGATAAATTTTAAAATTTGAATCTTATAAATCAAATTATATTATGCGACTGATAGTGTGTGGTGTAAAGGCTTTTAAATAGTACTACTCTTTTGTTAATATAATAAAATATTAATACTAATATATGATTTGTTATTTTTACCATTCTATTTAAACACTCATTGCCCTCTGCTCGGCTAACAAGAGGAAAATCATTCAAGCATCACTTGCATGCCACCAATGGAGATGATCCTATTCGATTGCATGATCAAGTTGTTTTCACAGGAGCCAACTTGATCGATCATCATATTAGAGATTATAAGTTCATAAAACTCGCCCATTCTCATTTTGGGCCAAACAAATCTACTAATTCTTTGATTCTAGTTATGTAAGAGGGGTTATAAAAAAAAGGAAAAAAAAAAGTTAGGTAAGAGGGATCTTGAACTAAGAAATATACTCTAGAAGCGAAAAAAGATTGCTTATCAAATTCGATGGTCCACTCTCTAAAACTCCTATACGTATAGTATTAATATGCTAAATTTCACATAATGAGTCCACCTCTATTCAAACTTAAACTCTCCAATTCGGTTGGCCAATTGGAGAATATTTATCTTTTTCCCCTGCATTCTTAATAGGATTATTTTGTTATTTATTTCAATGAAAGGCACCGCGTGCAAGGAAGTGGCCAAAAATCCTCATCTTTCTTTGAGGTTGTCAAGAAGAGGAGTCTGAGTAATTTATTTATTATTCGAAAGGTATAGCATGCAAGAAAGTTGCTTATAATAAACTCATCATATTTAATTTAAGTTGTCAAGAAGAGGGCCAACCCTGTTTAATTTATTACTTATCTCAACGAAGGTACCGCAAGGAAGTGCTCAAGAAACTCCTCATCTTTCTTTGAAGTTTCCAAGAAAACGACCCTGCCTGATTAATTATTCCAGTGAAAGGTACGGCAAGGAAATTGCCAAGAAAGTTTGCAACCTCATTTTCCTTCGATTTCGTGTGCTGCTTTGACCACCTTGTAACCATCAAGAATTCCCCATCCATGGAAAGCGAATAAATAGTCACCTCTTGCAAAGATTTAGAATGCTACAGAAACCTACAAACTCACTTCCAAAAAAAAAAAAAAATCCCCATTTTTTCTATTCATTTGGACTTCTCACTTGATTTAATCGAATTATATATATATATATATATACATATCATCTAAGCCACATAAAATGAAGAAATGATGATAACAAAATAGACGATGAATAATTAGAAAGTGTTACAAACTACAAATTATAATCCGACTTGAATGATATATACTACATACTGAATTTAAAATGATGCATGGTACATTAATTTTTTTTAGGAAAGTAATTCATATGTAAACTTTTACCAAGTCTTAACAATTTATGAGAATCTTTTATATGTAATTACACGCATAAAAATAATTATGAGACCCTTCTTAAAATTCTAATCATTAAAAAATTACGTTATAATAACATAAATAAAATTTATTTAATGAAACATATTCCTAAAATGTCAAAACAGAAAAGAGAAGATATCTCAACTCTT
Source organism: Carya illinoinensis (assembly GCF_018687715.1). Lineage (NCBI taxonomy): Eukaryota > Viridiplantae > Streptophyta > Magnoliopsida > Fagales > Juglandaceae > Carya > Carya illinoinensis. The sequence goes on from NC_056767.1 coordinate 28,820,983, forward strand.
AAAGCATCCTAATCATATTATTTCCATGCATTTATAATTATATTTAGAAAAAATTTATTTATCATTCATTTTCTTATCATCACGTGACATGCAAAACAAAAATGAACTCCACCAAAGCCGGACATGATAGGAATTCAGCTTGTACTAATCATTTTGACTTTTATATAAAAAATTATTATAAATAATAGTAAAATAATTTATAAAATGACCCATTAAGCAAACCATCAGAATACTATAGGCAGGACTCTACCACCATACCTACGCGTGCACCGTAGGCGAGAATCACAAGCGAGACTCTATCACCGTCTCTGCTTACCACCATCCCTACAGAGATAAAAATCGACCAAGAGATGTTAAAGCTTTCTAATGAAAAATGAAGAAATTGTCCATGATAGGTTTGGAAGCTAAGTTGAGATACAAAATTATCATCTCATCATTATAATTTTTTCAAATTTTCATATAAAATATAACAAACAATTTAATTTTTTCAAATCACTATTCAAATTATTCAAATATCAAAACAGTAATAATATTAAAAAATAATATTTTATTAAACTTTCAACTTTTATATAAAATTAAAAATTCTCATCTTACCAACCAAACCTACCTTTAAGGATTAAAGACTTGCCTCTTTAATTTTTTTTTAAATAAAAATTATAATTCCTGAATTCGGATTATGGATTTTTCAAATGGACAAGAGTTTTTCTTTTTCTGAACTGAATTTGAGAAAGATTCATCCAATTTACATATAAATAATACGTGACCAAAATAGAATAAGATTTTTTACGTTCACCCAAAAAATCTCTTTCCTTTGCAAATTATATAAGTCACATTCTTATCTTCTTAAATGTCACCGACAACCTGAACATCGATCCTGACCACGCATGAGGCTAGGAAAGTTCATGGCAATTTAATTCTTATCTTTTGAAAAAAGCTTTCATATTCTTATATATCTTATCCAATTCTTGGCCATTGGTTTAAAGTTTCTTTAAGAGCAGTCTTATCGGTATATTTAAATCTAAAAGTAAAGTCATTTTTTACTTATTAAACATCAAAATCGCTTGCATTGGATTATACAATAGTAAATTTTATAACTTTTAGCTAAAAGAAAATATCAAATTTAGCTATAACTATACATTAATTATCAAATCTTTATTTTATTAATTTATTATAACTCCTTCTTTCTTTGCTCGCATAGATATATCCCAGTAGCTTTAATTTCGTCTTACACCAGACTCAGTAGCTTTAATTCATGAGCTAAATAAATTAAAAAATTAAATATTTTTTAATTAAACTTAAATTCATGATAAAGTTAAATAAATTAAAAATATCCAAATTAAATATTTTTTAGGTTAATATTATTTTATTACTATATAATGAATAAATAAATAATCTAATGTAGAGATTTGATGTGAATGAAATAGTCAAAGTTAAATTCATCACATATTATTTTATTATTATATAATAAAAAAATAGTTATTCTAATGTGGAGATTTATGTTAATAGAATAGTCAATATCTAAATTCATCTTACATTCATCAAAAATGTCATTTACATGTGCATAATCCAATAACAATGTTTTAAGTCAATATCCTAATGGCGATGTTGGCAATTATGACGGAAGGCTAGACGTTACCAATTTCACTCGTATGATTTTGAGTCTTCTTCTTATATATGATTCATAACGTGTTACAAATTATTAAGTTGGTAAGCCATATTTAAATTATCTGAATCCATAAAAAGGTGGTAAGCCATATTTACCATTACTCTTTTGTTATTTGTCTCAATAAAAGGTACCACCCACTTGTGGCCCAGAAACTCCTCATGATCTCTCTTTGAAGTTGCCAAAAAAAGGACGTTGCCTTGAAATTCCTTATGAGTTTAATAATTATTGTATCTCAATCAACTCATTTTCAGAGACATAAATGTCAAGTGATCTTCATTTTAACCCAGGATTAGAACAATTAACAATAAATACATATGAATTTCTCTATATGCAAATTTCTAAGAAAAATTCCCAATATGTTGGGACTTTACTAGTTGCAAGAGCTTTACTAGTTTTCCAAGATCCGTCAAGTTGGAATCTCTAAAATCCCTTGATCTTTCTAACTGCTAAAAGCTGCAGAATTTTCCTAAAATTGAGAGTGAAATTAAGTGTTTGAAGAATATTAAATTAGAAGGCACTGCTATAAGATAACTGCCTCCATCGATTGGTAATCTCATTAGACTTGTACATTTAAATCTAAGAGAGTGCGACAAATTAAGGCATATCCCTAATAGCATTCTTTAGTTGCAACAACATCAAAATATTCTCTCTTGATGGTACCTACTCGGATAAAATACAATATCTCTCCATTGGAGAGCTGCTCTAGTCACCACCTCCAATGAATTCAAGCATTTCAAATTATGGGTTCTCTCTCTCTCTCTCTCTCTCTCTCTCATATTGTGTACCTTTGTCTACTAAAAATTATGATGCTAGCTCCCTTGTTGAACAGGATGGAGAACGTTTCAAATCAGTGGAGGGAAGTCTGCAACTTAGTATTATAGTATAGACAATGGAATGCTAATTAAAAGTTTTGGAGTCCGTGTGGTACTCAAGCAAAAGGAGATGATCAATACGAAAGATGATGTATATTTTCTCGGGATTTTTCCGTCTCTCCTTATAATTTAAGCTTTGTGCCCGTATTAGATGGAGTTACTTGGAGTTTTGTGCCTCTTTCATTTTTTTTGGTTGGATTTTCACTTGAATTATGCATTTTAACAATGTTGCTTAATAGTAATTCGTTTTACTTTTATTTTTCTGTTTCATCAATATTTAGATATTCATATTTCTTAATAATATTTAGTGATTGTTGATCCAAGTAATTTTCAGTTGAGTGTAAAATTGTATGGCTACCTAGGGCTGCAACTCGTCTGTAAAATTGTATTTACAAGCTCCTCTGTTTTTTATGGTCTTTTTTCCCCCCCACAAGAACTCCTTTGAGTCATACATACATACATACATATATATATATATATGTAGCCTGTAGGTGTACATATTCCCTGCATTAACAATGAATAATCCTGCATTTAACTGCATATAATGGTTACAGTTTGACCACACTGCATTTAATTAAATTGCAGAAGGCTATATATATCTTGCTCATAAACCTGCATTCAAACATTTCAAGATTGAGGATCATTTGTTGCAATAAAACCAAATCTTCTGCATTAATGACAAATTCCAGCACAAACTCCTTGATGAGTGCTCTACTAGTTTCCAAAAATCATAGAATAATGATTAGAAAAACAGCTCCGAATATTATTATAAGTGGCTGAAGTTGCAGCACTCGACTTTATGAGAGCCCAAAGTTGCCTTATTTTGTAGGGTCCTTCCTATACGCCATTATCGTGTATGCTCGCTCCCGTAATAAGCATATGCAGACAATAAACAAAAGATCAAAAAATGTATCAAGATTATTCAAGCATATGCTTGTGTGTGTGGAGTAGTCTATTTTCTCAAATTCAAGCATCTAGAAGGGACTCTTCCTCTGAAATTCTGGCCTAATCAGTTAAATGCATTGGCATCCTTGAAGCTACATAACACAAATAATTAAAGTTCACCCCAAAGGCAGAGCAAGGACCAAATGGCAAGCGGCAGAGTGAGCTTTGAAAATGATGAAGAGGTAAAGGAAATAGAGCAGGTTTTGAAAAGAAAGAAAGAATTGCTCGTATGTAGTTTGTCATGCTGCAAGGCATTGTCTTACCAATATGATCAGCAGTTGCAGTAACTATCTTGGCACAAAAAAGTAGATAGATTTTCTGATTACAAGCCGTAGTTCAATCCAAAATGTATTCTGACACACTGAGCTAAGAAGAAATGCCCTTGCATACTTGCTTTAGTCATAGACACAGTTTTGCAAAGATTAGTTGTTGTTTGTTTGATTTTGTTATAAATCACATATCATCTATAAGTGAAGTTCTGTACCACATTATGGAAAGGACTGAAGTTTATCAAGTGCCTGTGGACTTCTAAAAGGCATTGAGAAATTAACTCCAAGGCAGAGTAAGTTTACACTGTTTGAAAATCTTATAATTATAGCATAATTTATTGTTTTGTGAAATTTACAGCGAGGAAGTTGTCAAGAAACTCATCTCTCTTGTAAGTTGCCAAAATAGGATCATCTGCAATTTAATCATTGATTATCTCAATGAAACGTACTGCAAGGACGTTGCCAAGAAATTCACTAATGAAAAGATGGAGTACTAGAAAATAATAATAAATTACTCAAATCCAAGACCCTAATGCATCCAAACTTCACAATCTCATTGCAAAGAAACACTCGATCGGCTATCTCTAGACCAATTCCTACTCAGAGGATGCAGAGAGAGGAGGGCATATTTTTCCACAAGACTAGAGCTGATTTTCCACATGCTACAACTTATTTTCCACAAGACAATCATTAAACGCCTTCAACTGATATTCTTCTTGTGAAAAAAGAAGTCAAGTCAAACAACAAAAGGAACCGAAAGAAGTTGCCGATAAACTAATCATTCTTTAACAAACGCGTATACTAATCATTCTTTTTCCGAAAGCAAATGAAAGTTACCTCAAAAGAAGATACCAAGAAACCTTTCATGTGTTATTTATTTTTTTGCTTATAACAAACGCGTATCCTTTTTCCTAAAGCAAATGAAAGTTAGCTCAAAAGAAGATACCAAGAAACTTTTGTTGTAGTGCTGTGTAATTATTACTTATTTCAATGAAAGGTACCGCAAGGAAGTGCCCAAGAAACTCCTCATCTTTCCTGGAAGTTGCCAAGAATAGAGCCTTTTCTAATTAATTTATTATTTATTCCATTGAAACCGCAAGAAATTGCCAAGAAACTCTCATCATCTTTCTTCATCAAACATGTATCTATTTTCTAATGCAACTTTCAACTTCTGAATTCTCAATTTAAGGAGAGTACTCTTTCAGTAGTAATCCGTCATAGATAAACAATTACTTCTCTGATGGCCGTTCAAGGTGCTTCTTCCTCTTCCCTTTCTTCTTTTACTCATAGGTGGAAGTACGATGTATTCTTGAGCTTTAGAGGTGAGGATACTCGTAACAATTTTACTGCCCATCTATATGCTGCTTTAGTTCAAAGAGGCATAAACACATACAGAGATGACGACAAGCTTCAAAGAGGGGAAGAAATCTCACAAGCACTTTCCGAAGCTATCGAAAGCTCAAGGATTTCAGTTGTAGTACTCTCAAAAAAGTATGCATCATCGAGATGGTGCTTGGAAGAGTTGGCGATGATCATCGATTGTAAAAAAACAAAGCAACAAATAGTTCTACCAGTGTTTTACGATGTAGATCCAACAGAGGTACGACATCAGAGTGGGAGTTTCGGAAAAGCATGGGCTAAGCTTAAAGATGAGACCGAGGATGAGACGAAGTTACAGAGGTGGAAATCAGCCCTTACAGAAGTGGCCAACTTGGCTGGGTTCCCTTTAGGAGGCAGGTATGTTGCTTCCACCCACTCTTACGCCTTTATTATAAAAACACAAAAATGTGATAATAATACATCTTAACAAGGCAAACCAAATCTGAGAAGGGAACCAAAAACGTTAATTAAATAGATCATTGCCATTTGTTGCCATATATAAAACTTTGAGTACAACTTCATTTTCTTTTGTTTCTTTGTTGTGAAAAGCCTAAAAACTCTTTTTTTTTTCTTTTTTTTTCTTTTTCATTGCCAGGAACGAATCTGAATTTATTCAAGAAGTTGTTCGAGAGGTTTTTAACGTAGTAAAGCCTAAATCTTTAAATCACATTTCCAATCATCTAGTTGGAATACAGTCTAGAGTACAGGACATCCATAATAAGCTTTCAAGTGTAGAAGTGAAAGACACTACACGCATACTAGGGATCTTTGGAGTTGGTGGAGTCGGTAAAACAACTCTGGCTAAAGAGATCTACAACTCATTTCTTAACCAGTTTCAATATAGTTGTTTTCTTGCCGACGTGAGAACTTCAGAGCAAGGGAAGGGTTTAATTCGTTTGCAAGAGACACTTCTTCGTGAGATCCTAGGAGACTCGAGTTTGAAGGTTCAAAATGAAGATGAAGGAATGGGTCTCATAAAAAAAATGCTTTGGAGTAAAAAGGTTCTTTTAATTCTTGATGATGTGGATCAATTATTCCAAGTTGAAAATTTACTTGGAGATCGTAATAGGCTTGGTGATTGGCTTGGTTTAGGAAGTTTAATTATTATAACAACAAGAGATGAAGGTTTATTAACCAATTATAATGTTCATTTACCATACAAGATGAAGGAATTGGATCACAATGAAGCTCGTCGGCTGTTTTGTTGGAATGCCTTTCTTTTTGAACCTAGCCAAGGTTTTGCAGAACTCACAGAAAATTTTTTGCGTTATGCTGGGGGCCTTCCATTGGCTTTAAAGGTGCTGGGGTCATATTTATATAAAAGAAAAGAAATTAAATTTTGGGAAGATGCTCTAGAAAAGTACAAAAGAATTCTTCCCAATGATATTCAAGGCAAGCTTAGAATAGGCTATGATGGTTTGGAAGAAAGTGAGAAGAATATTTTCTTGGACATTGCATGTTTCTTTGCAGGGGAACGTGAAAAACATGTTACTGACATACTTGATGGTTGTGGTTTCTTTCCCCATACTGGTATCCCAATACTAAGGGAGAAGTCTCTCATAACCATTGAGTATGGCAGAATAAACATGCATGATTTACTCAAAGTTATGGGCAAAGAAATTGTTCGTAAACAGTCAGACAAAGATCCTGGAAAACGCACTAGGTTGTGGTTCCATGAAGATGTTCATTATGTACTTGAACAAAATAAGGTAAGATTTACATAAAAATACATTTCATTCGAGATTGTAAAAATGGGCTGAGAAATACATATACACATGCGTCCATGCACTCATTTATTTATATGCATACTGCATCTACCACACATATCACTCGTAAGAGGTATTTTGTTTATAAGTAGGATTCCTTAATTGGCCGGTTACAATTAGACGTAGTTTTTCTGTCAATATCTTGAATTTTTCTTATATCAATAGGTAAGACTAATTAGTAAATATGTATAGACATGTACTATATATACATATAATATATATTTATATATATAAGCAAATTACTGATCCTAGCAAATGATAAAATATGAAGATCAACTTTATTATGTTCTGATTTTGTTGGTAAATTTATGCATTGTCTTGCTAGGGAACAAACAACATTGAAGGCATACTGATAGACTTGCCTAATGAGGATTTGATACACTTGAGTCCAGGAGCTTTCAAAAAGATGCCGAATCTCAGAATGCTCATAATTCGTAATGCACTCTTTTCAGAACTGCCTAGTTATTTCTCCAACAAGTTGAGGGTGCTTGATTTTAAAAACTATCAGGGTACATCTCTTCCATCGAACTTTAATGGAAAGAACCTGGTTTATTTAAGAATGACTATGTGCAAGCTCGAATCATTGGGAAATAAATTCAAGGTACTATTATTATCTCTCTCTCTCTCTTTTTAATAACATTGTACGTATATGTTGTAAGCTTTCCTCAAGCTTATATATTTCATTTCTTTTTATTTTGTTTTTTTTTACAGAACTTTCAGAATTTGAAATGTCTGGATTTGAAAAAGTGTGATTTCCTAAAAAGAATTTCCGGTATTTCGGGGCTTCCAAATTTAGAGAGATTGACCATTTCGCAGTGCAATGGATTAGTTGAAATTTCCGGTATTTCGGGGCTTCCAAATTTAAAGGAATTGGACATTTTGAGTTGCGTAAGATTAGTTGAGGTAGATCAATCTATTGGATACCATAGTAACCTCAAAAGTTTTCCAAGTTCCCGCAACTTGAGATCTCTGAAATCGCTTAATGTTGCTCACGTAAGCCTGGTGTCCTTTCCTGGAATTGAGCTGGAACTGAGATGTTCGACACTGATTCAATGGATCCGGAGCTCCACTAGTATAAAAGAACTGCCTCATTCTATTGTGAATGTCACTGAACTTCAACATTTTGATCTAAGTAGTCTCCGTCTCATTGGCAGCACAAAAGGAATTTCGTATTCAAAATTAGATTCCTTGACGTTTACCAACTGGTTCTCCAAAGTGAAAACATTATATCTAAACCAGGAAACTTTCGTTATCCTTCCTGGATGGATGGATCGATTTGTTGGATTGAGGGAACTCAAATTGATTAATTGCGAGAAACTCAAAAAAATCGAAAAACTTCCCCCAAATATAGAAGTGGTAGAAGCTCATTATTGCAGCTCATTGGAAAGTTTTCCAGATATATCGAAGAGGTTTGAATTCAATACCAGCAACTTGAGTAAACTACATTCGATTGACTTGTCTGGATCCTCTAAAATGGTTGTAAATGTTGGGAGTCATGTGGCAGCTATTCTAAGGCCCCAGGTATCTCTCTCTCTTTCTGTTTTTTTTTTTTTTTTTTTTGGATAGGTAACATTGCTAGGGATTGAACCCTGATTCTTGTACTGAGAAACCAAGGCTGGTGCAATCTGGGTCAAGGGCCACTAGCTCACACACATGCACACGAGTAGCTTTCTCTATATATAGAAATATGCATTGCTAAAAAGAATGATATGCTTGTTTAACAGGAAGAAGGGTTCGGCAAGTCAAGCGGCCTTCTATTTCCAGGAAATAAGATTCCAAATTGGTTCTCCAATTGCAAGGAGACTTCAAATAGTTGTTCAAGTGATATATTTATTGAAGTTGAACTGCTCAATCCTAGTGAGATTAAAGGAATCCTTACATGTGCTGTTTTAAACGAAGCTATTTCTAGTTCAATTAAGGTCAACTATGATGGTAGATATCTGGGTACTATATTCAATAGATTTTTTTTTTACGACTCAGACCATGTATGGTTGGCTTTCTACGATCTAGAGCCTTTTAACCTAGCGAAGGGAAGTCTGCAAATTCGTTTTGAATGCAATGAAGAATATGGAATACTCTTCAAGCATTGCGGAGTCCATCTGGTACGCAAGGACGAGAAGAATGCTAAGAGGAAGCGTGATGATGATTGTAACTTCAAATCCAATTGGTATCCGCAACAGAAGAGTTATTATTCGGACTATTCAGACTCAAAGAATGATGATGATGAGGAGTGCTATTCACACTCAGAGGATGACGATGACGAGGAGTACTATTCAATGGATGACAATTTAGAGGAGTACTATTCAATGGATGACAATTTAGAGGATGGCGACAAGGATTAAGATTTATACCATTAAAAGGTAATTTACATCATTAATATAATCTCTCTTGTTTTATTTTTTAATAAAAAATTATTACATACTTTCAAAATCAATAACTTGATATTACAGTATTAAGACTATCTTATCATTATATATTATATAATTAACATTATTTATTTAAATATAAATGTTAATTAATATATATACCATTAATATAAAATAATCTAATTAAAATTACTGTCTTCCCAAACATTCAAGTTTTCTCACCAATATAATTCATTTATTAAAAAATACTTCTCTTTAATAAAAATTCAGATTATTAAAAAAATAAATTAAATTATAAATATTATAAATTTATTCTTTAAACTTATTTTTAAAATGAGACTATATTTGTATAAAGACATAAAAACCTATCATCTCATGATCTATATTTCTTTACTAATGATACAAATTTTCTAACTTTTCTCGTCTTTATTGTGCAGCCTCCCACCGTGATCCTCAGGAATTCGCAGTCTCAGGCTTTGTGCCCTTTGTTAGATGGAGTTACTTGGAATTTTTGTCCTCTTTTATTTTGATTTTGATTTTTAGGTTTGGATTTTCAATTGATTTATGCATTTGAAAAATGTTATGTAATATAATAATTCGAATTATTTTTATTTTTCTGTTTCATCAATGTTTTGATTATCAGATTTCTTAACAATATTTAGTGATCGTGGGACTGGAGTGTCCCAAGTTTTGTTTTCTTCCCTCTCCCCCTTTCTCTCTGCTTCTTCTTTCTCAATCTTTATTTTCTTTTTTAGTTTCTTTCCAGTTCTTTTTTTTTCCCTTCGTTGGCAGGTTTTCTCAAAGATCCGAGGAGAAGTAGGTATTTGCTTTCTGTTTTTCGATTTCTTCGAATTCCCACTCTTTTTTTTCTTTTTTTACGTCATTTGTAGATACACTGATCCAACTTACGTTGATTTTTTTTTTTTTTTTGGTGTATTGATTGATGAACCCGATCTCGTATCGATTGGGATTTGATTGGCCTCTACGATCTCACTTTTAATTAAGTTTTTGAGGAGGACTTCGGTTAATCTGCATATATTTGTGGGTAGTTTGCTCATAGAAATACATATAAAAAAAAAAAAAAAAAAAAGGTTTGCTCATAGAAATGGGTGAAGATCAGAAATTGATTTATGAAGTATTATGGTCTATGTCATGTATATCATATGAGAATCCTTCCCTTAGATATGAGCTTGCATTTGGCGTGATTAGTGAGTGAAGGTGTTTCTTCGATCCAAAAATGAAAAAATAAATTATAAAATTTAAATTGAAATTCTTGTTTCCTTTTAGTTTTACCGGAGATTTGCCCCCCCCCACCCCCCCTATCTCCTATTTTCCAATCCATGTTTGAATTCCTGCTTCTTATATTTTAATGCTTTTCTGGATTCAATTACAGGGTATATACGACTATAGGAGAATGGTAGAGGAGCTACTAATACATGTAAAGAACTTGGAAATGCGCTCAAGAGATCACCAATTGACGCCTTGATCTGGTCCTGTCTTTTGGAAGAGCGGTCTGGTGCAGCATCATACAACTATGATGCCGCGGGTGCTGCTTGCACACTCAAATGGACCTTCCATAACGAGCTTGGCCTTGTATTTGTTGCTGTATATCAGCGGTTATCCTCCATCTGTTGTATGTGCAAATCTGCTCGCAATGGTGAAGCCTGAGTTTTTGGAGATGTATGATCTGAAACGGACAGCCTATAGTGATTTCGATGAAACTTTTAGGCAACTGAAAATGGAAGCTGAAGCTCGTGCTGAAGATTTGAAGAGATTTAAGCAGGTGGTGGGCAAGCCTCTAAATAATAGTAAGAAGCAAGGGCAGATGCAAAATGGCTAGATTTGAAGGAGTAAGTAACAAAAAGAGTGAAAGTACTTCCCCCAATGATGTTGGGGATGGTGATCATACGAAAGGCCACAACTTGGAGAAGGGGCACTCCAACAGTAACTATGTTCATAATGAAGATTCTAAGGTGAATGAATGGTGGTGCTAACAGTATAGAAAATGGGAGCTTCGATGCTGGGGCTTTTGATGTAAATAAGCTTCAGAAGCTTAGAGCTAAAGGTGGGAAGAAAGCCGAAACCCTTGTTAGCAAGGGCTCTAAGGCAGAGCCAGCGAAAAAGATAACAAGGAAGAATAGAGTTTGGGACGATTCACCTCCTCAGGCAAAATTGGATTTCACAGATGATGTGGGTGAGAATGGGGACAATATAGAGGTTGTTGCAGTAGATCATGATGAAAGGATGATGGACAAGGAAGAGATTTTTAGCAGTGAAAGCGAGGCTAAAGATGATGAGGAAGTGGGGAAGGACAGCAAGCCTGAAACTAAGAAGAAGGGGTGGTTTTCAACAATGCTCCAAAGGTTAGTTTATTAATTTCAATCCTTTGGTTATTGTGTGTGCATGTATGACTTAATTTAGAGCATACACGTAATTTTATTTTTACGACTTCCATTCAATATCCGCAGTCTTTGTAGTTTTAGGCATAATTAATTAAAGGATGTTGCTTGAGTTTTTCAACAATGTCTTTCTTCATGAAAAAAATATGATACTGAGTTCTTGATCTCCATCCTGGCGATTGTTGTTTCGACAATTCAATATAATGTTTGGGGCCATAATTTAGTTTTTACATTGTTACTTCCTTTAAAATCTAGTAATTTTACATTTTAATGCTAAAAGCCTGAGGCCCTGAAGTTTATCTTGTTGATGGCTGAAATTTCATATTTGTTTTTGTATTTTGGCAGAACCCATGAATCAACCGTAAACTTCAGGGCCTCAGGCTTTTAGCATTAAAATGGGCTGTCGCCTTACCATTTCATTTTTTCTTGAAATCTGTCTTGACATTATCAGATACTTGCTTCATTAATTATTCACTTTCGTATGTTCAGCATTGTGGGCAAAGCGAATCTGGAGAAGTCAGACCTGGAACCAGCTTTGAAAGCTCTCTAGGATAGGCTTATGACGAAGAATGTGGTATGTTTGCATTTTGGCTTCAGTGATCTACTCTGTTTCATATTTGTTTTATCTGTACTTCTCAAATACACTCAGCCTGCTACTTAGAGCTCCTTGTTATTACATCACAGGCTAAGGAGATGGCAGAGAAACTCTATGAATCAGTGGCAGCGAGTCTTGAAGGGAAAAAGTTGGCTTCGTTTACAAGGATATCTTCAACTGTACAGGTTAGTGAATCCATCCCCCTTTTTTTATTTTTTTAATCTCAACAGTTTCGTTTCTCATCATTTGATTGTCTGTGATAAGATTAAGACCCAGGCACGAAACAATGACTGCAGGCAGCAATGGAAGAAGCTCTTGTTCGAATTTTAACTCCTAGGTGCTCTATTGACATATTGAGGGATGTGCATGCTGCCAGGGAACAAAGGAAGCCTTATGTTGTTGTTTTTGTCGGTGTTAATGGAGTTGGGAAATCTACTAATCTAGCCAAGGTAAGCCATCTCTTTTTTATTTTTCTACTTTTTTTTTTAAACATAAATGGAACAGTGAGACTTCCACAAATAATATTAAAAAAAAACGATTGAATGTCAAGATTTAATATAGCTATAGCCCCAACTTCTGTATCGTAGAGGATGCATGTGCGTGTGTATTTGCATACATTGGTCCTGTGAGCACACTTATTATATTCTGTGAATTTTGAGTGTAGAGTTTCTTTAAAAAATCGCTTTGCAGGTTGCCTACTGGCTTCTGCAGCACGAGATGAATGTCATGATAGCTGCTTGTGACACATTCTGATCTGGAGCTGTTGAGCAGCTGTGGACTCATGCACGAAGGCTCCAGGTAGAACATTTGATTTTACAGCTTATTACCTGGCTATCTGGCTTCTTTACTCATAGAGGGTTTGTTTGTTGAATAAAAAATATGTAAGTAATACAAGCTGGACCGCTGTATTGTCACCTTTTTCTCTTGTAAGATTCCTATATTTGAGAAGGGCTGTGAGAAAGATCCTACCATTGTAGCAAAGGAAGCAATCCAGGAGGCAACGGATAATGGTTCTGATGTGGTTCTAGTTGATACAGTTGGTTGAATGCATTAGCTGGTATTATGTTATAAATATCTGCTGTTATCTGCTATATGTATTACACTGACTTTTATAGATAATTAGGGCTATGTATTTCTCTGCCATGTTATTTTTTACTCCATCATGGCCATTTGATACATGTACTCCATTTTTCAAGATAATGAACCGTTGATGAGGGCACTGTCAAAGCTTATTTACCTTAACAATCCTGTTCTCGTCTTGTTTGTTGGAAATGATGCCGTTGATCAACTTTCAAAATTCAATCAGGTATGACTTTTAGATTTAGGATTGTCGTCTATTGTTGGGACCTTTATTTATCGAGTTATTTAAGCTACGCTTGTTTTGTATACAGAAATTAGTGGACCTTTCGACTTCAGCTAGTCCAAGACTGAGATGGGATCTTGCTCACAAAGTTAGATCCTATTGATGATAAGGTAGTTACTCTTCAAACAGCAAGGAGTTCGAGTGTTTTGATTGCTTGATTTGCGTCCATTGTGGTCATCTGTTATGACTAATGTATAACTGAAATTCATGGCGTAGGTTGGAGCTGCACTATCAAGCATATTACGAATTTGCCAAAAAGAGGATAGTGCTCCTGATATAATATTAGTATACAAGTGTCTGTGTTTGAACAAATGAACTCTTAACCTTCTGTTACAATGGAAATTGATCAGCTTGAGCTTTGAAAATGATGAAGAGGTAAATTAGGAAATAGAGCAGGTTTTTAAAAGAAAGAAAGAAAGAATTGCTCGTATGTAGTTTGTCATGCTGCAAGGCATTGTTTTACCAATCTGTATCAGCAGTTGTAGTAACTATCTTGGCACAGAAAAGTAGATGATTTCTGATTACAAGCCGTAGTTCAATCCAAAATGTATTCTGACACACTGAGCTAAGAAGAAATTCCCTAGCATACTTGCTTTAGTCAGAAACACAGTTTTGCAAAGAGTATTTGTCGTTTGTTTGATTTTGTTATAAATCACATATCATCTATAAGTGAAGTTCTGTACCACATTATGGAAAGGACTGAAGTTTATCAAGTGGACAAGCGCCTGAGGACTTTGAAAGGGCATTAAGAAAGTAACTCCAAGGCAGAGTAAGTTTACACCCAATAATTAAAATCACAACTAATCAAACATTCTCCTCTGTAATGAACTTATGAACTAAAATGCAATACATTCGAGTTTTTTTTTTGGCTACCACTGCTCCACTAAGTGGCCATTAAAATCAATATTAGAAGCTTACTTATTTCATCAACTGCAGCAGCTAGCTAACATTTGTAGCTCATCTGGACAAATATCAGAGCAGTGAATGAAGCCAAAATATCCCAATGGCTGGCTTTGCCCACAGAAGGTCCCTCTTTTACTGGCTTTGAAGAGAACAGTACTCAAACATGATATCTGTTGTTAAATATATAAAAAGAACCCCCTGTTCAGCTATAAAGAAGTTCACTTCAATTGCTTACTGAATTGGATAATCCACCGGTTGAAAATCTTATAATTATAGCTTAATTTATTGTTATAGAATCGCATAAGTACTATTATGAGAGAGTTACAGAGAGTAAGTTGTCAAGAAACTCATCTCTCTTGTAAGTTGCCAAAAAATTCTATGAATGTTACACAAGATGCTAAGAAATTCTATGAATGTTTCATCCACTGACAGAGATAACTTCAAACAAATTCACTAATGAAAAGATGGGGTACTAGAAAATAATAATAAATTATTCAAATTCAAACTTCATA
The DNA here is from genome assembly GCF_018687715.1 of Carya illinoinensis. Classification (NCBI taxonomy): domain Eukaryota; kingdom Viridiplantae; phylum Streptophyta; class Magnoliopsida; order Fagales; family Juglandaceae; genus Carya; species Carya illinoinensis. The sequence continues at coordinate 28,836,019 of NC_056767.1, forward strand.
ATCTCATTGCAGAGAAACACTCGATCGGCTATCTGTAGACCAATTCCTACTCAAAGGATGCAAAGAGTGAGGGCAGGCATATTTTTCCACACAAGACGAGCTTATTTTCCACAAGACAATCATTAAACGCCTTCAACTGAATTTTTCTTGTGAACAATTCAAGAAAAGGAACCGAAAGAAATTGCCGAGAAACTAATCAATTTTTAACAAACGCGTATGCATACTTTTCCTGAAGCCACATATGCTTTTTCCACAAATAAGCAATAAGCAAGGCAGAGCAAGGACCAAATGGTATAGGGCATAGGATTAGAAAGGACCAAATGTTGCAAGGCATTGTTTCACCAATCTGATAGCAGTTATAGTAACCATCTTTGCACAAAAATGCAGAATTAGAACAAACGCAATCCGCCATACCAGACATCAGAACACAGTTCAGCAAATTGATGGCACCTACATAGATTTCTGATTACAAGCCGTAGTTCAATCCAAAATGTATATTGAGACTAGAAAATAGTTTGGACCATATTCTGACACATTGAGCTAATAAGAAATAGAGTTGTACAAATACATCAGAGATAATTAACAATACCACACTATAAATCAGAGATAGAGTTGTACAAAGAGTATTTGTTGTTTGTTATAAATCACGTCATGGTCTATAAGTGAAGTTCTGTACCGAATTATGGTAAGAACTGAAATTTATAAACTGGATAGTGCCTGAGGACTTCTAAAGGGCTTTGAGCACTAGACACAGCATTGAGAAAATAAGTCCAAGGCAGAGCAAGTTTCAACAAATATTAGGACTGTGAGTGAAGCCAAAATATATCAACGACGTCCATTTCCCACAAAAAGTTCTTTTCAGTTACATTATTTCCCCCATGATTCATGAGATTAAATGGGCCTCCACTACATATTACATTGTTTGAACTAATTTGCTAAGATCATTACAAGACACACATTGATTTAATCAAACTCCAATACACAACAATAAACTATGAAGCTTGGTCTTCTGTTTTTTCATGCTTCTTGGTCTTCTGTTAATTTAGCATGCTTCAAAGATTTTTTCCTAAGCTGCTGCAAAACTTGTAGCATAAGAAAGCAAGTATTAACTATAAAGCATTAATGTGAATTTATTAATTAATTAGAATGATCAGAAACGTGACCATTCTGCTTGTTATTAATAAGGATTGACCTCTCCATCTGTACATGATTATGAATAGAAAAGGTTATTAGAGGAAGTTTACAGTGCAAGTACTAAGAAGTAATACAACAGATATTGATAAAAGCAAATCAAAGATATATGACAAGGAAATAGATTTTTTCAAGTAGCTGGACTACTGGATCCTTGAAGGGATCTAGTTTATTTGAGGAATTGACCTCATCCATCCACCCCTTACAGGGACGAAAGTGCCATTTTAATATCATTACCAAATCAAATAACTCAAATGAAACAAGCAAGTGGAATTGTAAAATCGATAGAGGGAATTAAGCATCAAAGATGTGCTGCTCTAACTTACCATTTTATTTTTTATTTATATATCATCTCCCTTTAAAAGTTCTATTTTCTATGTAGATTCCAGAGACTCATGCTATAATGATTTTAGGGTATTTTTCTTGTTTATTAACTTGCACCCATATCTATGTCTTGCACAATTTTTTAGCAGATCTATATGATAAAATGGCAAATGGTATATATCATATCCAGGAGTACTATACTAGGTAGAGTGACACATGACACATAAATTGGCAAATGGTATCATATCAGATCAAGACTCACATGAACATTTAATGTTGTATGTATTACTCTTTGTATTAGATTATCCAATTCTAACACAGAGTCAATTCACTAACATTTACAGAGCCGGCTGGGCCTTTCTACAAAACAACTACTGATTAGTTAAGGCATGCTCTAGTAAAATTTTGGGAGAAAAATTCATAAAGACAACAGAGATTAAAGATGTTCCACAATAGCCATAGTACATGTTTATAATGAATGTTCCCATAGTAGCTGGCATGCACAATCTGGTGAAGATGTATCGCCTCTAACTGATCATCTGTGGGAAACATTCTTATACCTCTTTATTCCATCTTGTATTAATTGAATGGATGCATGCAGACCTTGGACCACCATGACCCTACACTTAATTTTTTTTTCTTACTAATGTGAGAGAGAGAGAGAGAGAGAGAGAGAGAGAGAGAGAGAGAGAGAGAGAGAGAGAGAGAGAGAGAGAGAGAGAGAGAGAGACTATAAACATTCATAATGCTAATAGTGCTGCAAAAAAAAAAAAAAAATTGTTTATGATCATCCTCTAAACATAAAGAAAAATGCAAAATGCAAAATTGTTTTTGTTTAAATCTTCAGATCTTATATAAGCTGCATAACATCGCCAAGAATGAAAGTTAGTTAAAATTTCAGATCTTCCTGGTATGATTATTAGTAGATTATTTATCAATTAAGCAACATAAATAGTAGCATGACTGTCCTCTTTTGCCCTTCTCATAAACTTTTCATTCTCTCCTATACCATACTAAGCATTTTTAGTGTGTGAAATCTGCAAAGCTCATGTTTAATATATCCAGGGACTTTTAAGAAACTCCAAAAAAGTCACAAATGGCATTATCAGAAAAGAAAGCATAAAGCAATGAGTACCAAGGAAAGTTTTAAGCTTATTGGAGCATAAAGCAATGAGTATCAAGCATAAAGCATAAAGCAAAGCAGAAGTTATATAAATTAATAGAAGAGAATCGACAATGGAGCCAAGGAAAAGAGCCACTCTCTGTAAAAGCTAAAAAGTTTCTTTAAACTTAAAAGCTTATTGAAAGGAGTTAGTGGAAAGATTCTAAAAATTAAACCAACAAAAGATGATATTACCTTTTTATGAAAGACTCTGCAGAAGCATATGATTTTTTACCTTTTATTCTTTCATCATGATATTACCCTCTAGCCTATAGACATGCATATACACATTCATATAGACAAACAAAAGATGTGCTTTTTATTTTTATTTTTTTTAATAAAATCATCCAATAGCTTATATACCATGCCTGGGTCAAGAGGTTGGAGAGTTACAGTTCGTCTGCGTCACATGTTTTCAGTTATCCCTGAAAAAGTTATTTCCTTCTGGTCAATAGTATATGAGATTTGAAATCAAATGAAACGTAATTGTTTGGAGCTGGTCTTTTTTCCCCACGTTATGAGCTCAAAATTGCCAGAACCCAACACAAGCTCCTCTGTTTTTGTTGGTCTTTTTTTCCCCTACAAGAACTCCTTTGAGTCATACATATAGATATATAGATATATATGTAGCCTGTAGGTGTACATATTCCCTACATTAACAATGAATTAGCCTGTATTTAACTGCACTGCATGATTGAAGTTGGACTACACTGCATTTAATTACATTGCAGAATGCTTTATATATGCTACATCGAAACATTTCAAGATTGAAGATCGTTTGTTGCAATAAAACCAAATCTTCTGCATTAATGACAAATTCCAGCACAAACTCTTTGACGAGTGCTCTACTAGTTGCCAAAATTCATAGAATAATGATTAGAAAAACAGCTCCGATTCTCTGAATATTATTATAAGTGGCTGAAGTTGCAACACTCGAGATCATGATAGCCCAAAGTTGCCTTAATTTGTAGGGTCCTTCCTATACTCCATTATCGTGTATGCTCCCGCAATAAGGATATGCAGACAATAAACAAAAGATAAAAAAACGTATCAAGATTATTCAAGCATATGTTTGTGTGTGTGGAGTAGTCTATTTTCTCAAATTCAAGCATCTGGAAGGGACTCTTCCTCTGAAATTCTGGCCCAATCAGTTAAATGCATTGGCATACTTGAAGCTACATAATCACAAATAATTAAAGTTCACCCCCAAGGCAGAGCAAGGACCAAATGGTGTAGGGCATAGGATTAGAAAGGACCAAATGGCAAGCGGCAGAGTGAGCTTAAAGGAAATAGAGCCAGTTTTGAAAAGAAAGAAAGGATTGCTCGTATGTAGTTTGTCATGCTGCAAGGCATTGTTTTACCAATATGATCAGCAGTTGTAGTAACTATCTTGGTACAAAAAAGTAGATAGATTTTCTGATTACAAGCCGTAGTTCAATCCAAAATGTATTCTGACACATTGAGCTAAGAAGAAATGCCCTTGCATACTTAAAAAAAATTAATTTTTTAATTGTAAACATCATTCTTTTTCAAAAAGAATGTGCAGCGCTTACATAATCTTTAACTGTATCTAGAATTACTTTGTCTTCAAACTTCAATCTTCCTTATGTGTAAATTAATACTATTGCAGTCTTATTGTGAAAAATATTATCGACATTGTTTGGTTTGGGGACTAGATATACAAACCATGAAGGTCTGAAGAAATTCATGAGAATGTTGCTCATTTCTTATAAACATGTTCAAGCTCTTGTCCACAGGCAAGTGGGATTATTCGTCAACACCCTCCCTCACATGTAGGTCAGCATTTTTTCTAGTTCTTGTCATGAGGTAAGTAGTGTGAACCTCCATTCGCTCTTAAATTGGTTTTACAAGATAGAGTTGTTCATTCCTTATAAACATGTCTAAAACCTTGTTCACAGACAATATGAGATTATTTCTCAATATCCTCCCTCATTTACAGTCCGATATTTTTCATGATCCTTGTCACGGGATAAATAGTGTAGGCTCCTATTCGTCCTGTGGTAGATTATGATATCATGAAAAAATTCATGTGCCTAACTCATTTTATAAAACAGATTCAATAAGAAATGATTGTTCTTTCCTTATAAGTATTAGGGGTGCTACCCGCACCATACAGTGCGGGGTAGCCCCCTCCCCGCACCCCGCCCCGCATGGTGCGGGGGTGGGGTTTTCCCATCCGTCCCCCACCCCCGAATCCCTGGGGCGGGGTACCCAGCCCCGCTAGGCGGGGTGCGAAGCGAATACCCGCCCCGCCCCGCTTCATTTTCATTTTAAAAAACTACTACTTTTTTTATATTTAAAAATTATTTATAGATCTAAAAGTGATCAAAAATATATTTTTAGATCCAAATTATAAATTTAAATTTTGTAAATATGACTATAATTTAAAAATTATGTAGTTTTTAAATTTGCTAGTGCATATTTTATGTAAGTTGTAGTGTAGTAGTTTTAAACTATATAGTTTTTAAATTTGCTAATGCATACTTTGTAAATAAATTTAACAAATTGTAATATATATATTTATATATACACATTGTAAAATATAAAGATATATTTATATTTATATATATAAACATATATTTATGCTTTTGTATATATATAAATATTTATGTTTTTATATATAATATATATATATATGTAGGGGGCGGGGCGGGGGAAATGCGGGGCAGGGTTGGGCCCTCCCCGCCCCCGCTAGGGGGACTAGATGCGGAGCGAGGTCCCCCGCCCCCGCCCATGCGGGGCTGTGTTGCCCGCTCCGCCATGCGGGGGCGGGGCGAACGGAGGCGGGGTAGCAGGGTGCGGGGCCCCACTGCCCACCCCTAATAAGTATACCCAAAATCTTGTCAACAGGTAGTACCATAAGAAGTCTCGGAGTCAAAAATTATATCTTCAACATGAAGGCAAACTTTGCCCACTCAAAAGTTAAGATCGTTGTTGTTATTTTATTTAGATCTGGTTTTTTCAATCCAATCAATTCATTTTGGCTTTTAAAACATGGTGAATGTGCTCTTTATGTTGAATAAATTCTGCGGGAAACCACATGACTATTTCAGTTTGGTTTTTGAAAAATGAAAACTTTGATCGATTTCGTTATTTCCTAAGAGGAATGGGATGAAGTAAATAGTGATGCAAAGCTTGCCAAAAGCACCAATATGATAATATCTAACAATCTATAATTTCCATATGGTTTCTTGCACTTTGTTTCACCTCCAAAAGACATTGGCTACTTAAAATTAAGAGAAATACTCTAGCCACAAAGGAATTATATAAAAATAATATCATAAACTGATTTAATTTGTTATGGTTCGTTAGATTGTAAAGTTATTTTTATTGTAAAGTAGATCTGACGAATCATATAAAACGACATCAATTTATAGGATTATTTTTGTATAATTTCTTTATGGTTGGAGTACTTCTCTAAAATTAATTAATGTTAGAGAAGACACACTTAAGTTTTTATGGCATTGTACTGCTCATCCCACCCCGACAATGCCATATACTTATTTTTAAAAAGATAAGTGCTACAGTTGTAAGAGATTTCACAAAAATAATTTTTCAAACTAATATGGTTTCATACAATATGTTAGATTTATTTTATAATAAAAGTAACTTTATATTATAATTACGATATCAATCTACATAAATTTATGAATTTATTTATATAAAATTTATTTATTGTTAAATTATTTCTCCTTTAAAAATCTAGAATGATCCGAAGAAGAATATGCGAGAGAACACTTCCAATAATTATTTTTAAAATAATTATAAACATATTATTATTTTTAATAAAACTTATTTACTGGGAGTGGTATAGCCTCTATTGGGCCCAAGCAAAAGATGGGGGCTGTGCAGACTCCATAATCTAAGTTGTTTAGAAATGAGTTCTACGAAACGGCTCAAGATTTTAAGGATTATTCATTACCAGTCTCAAAATGATGTAAATAATTTTATTTCAAATCCTCTATACTCTATATATATGTATTAAAAAAGAGCAGTGCTACATGCCGTCTGATTAGCACCGCTCATTGTTATCGTTAGTATATTTTAATTTTTTTTTTAATTTTTCTTTTAATATTTTTTAATATATTTAAATATTTTTAAAAAAGTATACTAATACAATTAAAATCACTTCCTTAATCATTAAGTAAAAATAAATTTAAAACATAAATTAAAATGACGAGTAGTACACTTGGGTGGTATACTTCGAGCGGCAAAGTAGTGTTTCTTATTAATAAATTGATTGTTCGTCTTGGCATGAAAAGTTAGTTGTGGTTAAAAAAAAAAAAACAATAGGATGAGTGGATTTTATAAAATTGAAAATATATTATCTTTTATATCAAATTAATTATTTTTAATTACATGTTTTTCTCTTAATCGTTATCATTTAATTGTTCTTGATGTGATATGAAATAATTAAATGATAAATAATAGATAATTAATTATTTTTCAATTATTTAATATAATATTAGAGAAAAAGATGATAAAATGATAAAAAAATAATAATAATTTATAAGAATTTTTTATAAGAATTTATAAAAATATCTAAAATATATATATGTTAATGTTAATCTAATAAAAAAAAATCTCTGAACTATTAAAAATCTCGGTGCAACAAGGTGTTTTTATTGAAGGTAGAATCATCATTGATAGTATTACTTTGGCTCAAGAACTCACTCATGGTTTACCCAGAAAAGTCTATGCTAATAATGTCATGCTTAAGGTCGACATGGCCAAAGCCTTTAACAGAGTCAATTGGCATTATCTCACTAGTGTTCTTACCTTTTTCGATTTTAACAAGGGTGTTATCTCCCATCTTCATAATTGCTTCTCCAATAATACTTTCTCTATTTGTTTAAATGGTACTCATTTTAGATATTCTACTTCAAGCTGGAGTCTAAGATAATGTGAACCTTTATCTCCCTTACTTTTCATTTTCAGTGAAGAGCCTTTGAGTAGAGGTCTCCGCAAGTTTATGGCAGATGGCCAGATTTCTTCCTACGCCATCCCTCATGGTTGTACCTCGATTTCTCATATTTTGCTTGTTGGTGATAGTTTGATCTTTACTAATGGCTCCAAAAATAGTCTCAGCACTCTTATGAAATTCATCTTCTATCATGAATGCATGTCTGGTCAAAAGATCAATCAATCCAAGAGTATTTTCTTACTATCCAAGAACGTTTGTCGTTCCAAAATACTCATTGTTGAGTCTACTATGAGCTTTCATGGGGGTGTCTTCCCTACTACTTACCTAGGGGCCCCCTCTCTTACAAAAAAATTCCTTTGTCTACTTACGACAACATCCTCGCCAAGATTTATAAGAAGATAGCTAGTTGGAAATGACATCTTTTATCCATTGGTGGTAAACTTTGATTAAATCGGTCTTATCCTTCATTTCGATCCATATCCTCTATGTTCCTAGTCTCCCAAAAGAGTCATTGATTCCATTTATAGATCTTTTGCTAAATTCTTTTGGGGTGACTTCGATGGTCATTCTAAGTAGAAATGGATCTCACAAAATCGTATTTGTCATCCAATTTCTGAAGGTGGTCTTGGTATCATGAACCTTTATGATGTTATCAATGCTCTTCATTGTAAATTGGCTTGGAGATTTCTGTCTTCTAATTCCATCTGGGCGAAACTCTTTTCCCAAAAACACATGAATAAAGTTCACTCTTTAGGTCTCATTAAGGCTAAATCTTTCCACTCTAACTCTTGGAAAATTGTTTGCAACTATCTGCCTATTATTTATTAGGAAAGGCAATGGAAAATTAGGGAAGGCACCCTAAATTTTTGGCATGATGACTGGGCAGGGAAAGGTTCTTTGGCCCAAAAAGGTTTCAATATCTCTAACCCTAACCTTCTTAAAGACATGTGCTCTTCCATAGGTTGGAACATTGAAAAGCTTATGGCCCTTGGTGACCATGCTCTCCTTCAGGAGGTTTGTATTTATCTGGTGAGAATTAAGTTGGGCCTTGATTCGAGAGTTTGGAAACACACCAATGATGGAAACTTTAGTTATAAATATGCTTGGAACCTTTTTAGGGATCACTACTCATTTTTCTCATTTGGTCCTTATATATATGGAATCATGTTCTCCCTATCAAGGTTTCTATTTTCGTTTGGAAATTATGACATAATGGCATTCTTCTAGATGATTAGACCCAACACTCTAATATCTTTTTGGATTCCAAATATTCTTGTTGCTCTGAGGGCTTTTTAGAGACTGCTAACCATGTCTTTGTAGACTGTGTCATCTCTAAACGAGTTTGGCACCAATTTTTTTTTTTCTATTTTTTGTTTCAATTTTCACCACCCTTGATAATTTGAGGAATCAAGTCACTCAATGGTGGCTTGCCTCTAGAGGCTCGGACCAATTTCATAATCTTGGTAGCCTTCGGAAGTCTCTAATTCTTTGGGAGATTTGGATTACAAGGAACAAAACTAGTTTACTTCTCTAGTTTTTCTTCTCTAGTTCAATTGCCTAAGCATATGCGTGGCTTGCATGCTCTCTAGCTTTTGACCTTGTCTCTAATTTATTATTCATTTATGGATCCTTTATAATCTTATTTTATTAATTTTCTCATTTCATTTTCTTTATGAGCTTGTTTTGAGATCTCATTGTAATCGTTCCCTTTGTATACGGTATTTCACCGTCATAAATAAAGGTTATCAATAAGATTAGAATCTCGTCCATCCATCTATCGCTCGACTCAGTTCACCCCGTACCCACCGTAATCCCGTCTCCACGTAATCCATCTATCATCGTAATTGAGTATTTTTCTCCCTATAATTTTTTTATTTTTTTATTTTTAAATAGAGTTTTGTTGTATACAAGCACAATTATTTACTAATCTGTGTAACAATACTAATTTATTCATATTTAAAATTTAAATTAACACTGTTTTCAATAAAATCTACTTTTTGACCAATTACATTATATTAGTGTATAGATTAATACACAATTGTACTTGCAAGTATATTTTTACTTTTGAATAATGAGACCAGTTTTCCCTAATTCTCTGATATATTCAGCAGATAGAACTCCAATTACCACTCTTCCAAGGTGTTGTTCTACCCTGAAGAGTTTCTTTGAGGGGCATAGAGCTTTTCTTCTGGTTTGAGGGATGATGGACTGTGCTTCTTCTAACCCCTTTTCGCATGGTCCCATCGCTTTTTTGCGAGATAAAGGAATCCTTCGAACACCCAGAGTAGACCCATTTAAAGTTTCCTTCCAGAGGAATCATCCCGAAATCCTGAAGCTTGACCGACACCCAGACGGTCTCGCCTCGCTCCGTTCTTTCCAGGTATGCCCCTCTCTGAAATCCCACAGCTCAAGTTTGTTGGGTATGACACTTGACTGGAAATATGGGAAATATGTTTGAGTTTCATGGAATTAAGATAGTGTATTGATATATTGTTATTGGTGAGACTGCTTGTATCTTGGAATAAATTCTATTGGGTGAATAACATTGTGGGTGTCTGGCAAACCGCATAACTAGTTCAGTTAGATTTTGAACCGATCGAGAAATGAAAACTTGTTCGATATCGAATTTGCTGGCTGACACTGGGCTTCTATTTGAATCAATCGAAGGAAAGTTCCTGATATATTCAGGGTCTACAATAACAATGACTGATTTCTGTTAAAAGTTTGTAACTAAACAATTTTGATTATGAGTGTGTTTCTTGAGTAACCAGAATCAAACGTTGAAGTGTCTCCAGTTACTGTAACTGAGCTTGAAAATCTAGCCCGTGTGAAACTGCTTCGATTCTAATAGATGTAGTTCTGAGGAACTTCCTATCTAGTGTTTATTCTTCATGTCTCCACTTTCATTCTTTTGCAGCGTAGTAGCAGTAAAATCATACTACCATTAAATTCTACAAATCCAACACTGAAGTTGCAACCAATCATATGCATTGGTCATCACAAGTGAACTTCCTCAAAATGCCGATTTTCCTCGCTATTATTCAAGGAAGGAGAAAAAGCCTTTTCCAACACCCGTATTGGAGCTGAGGCGGGCTGCCAGGGAGAGATTTAAAAACAGTAAAGGCCGGCCTAAAAAACCTGCCCCACCCCCAAAGAATGGGCTACTTGTGAAGAGCCTTGTACCACTCGCTTATGATGTGTTCAATGCAAGGATAACATTGATTAACAATCTCAAGAAACTCTTAAAGGTTGTGCGTGTGCATGCTTGCAGGTAATCCATTCCTCCTGATTATCCTTTGCTGATAACAAAATTCGAGTCATGGGGAGCTTATGGAAAAAAAAGTGAGATCAATATTTGTTAAAGCAGGGAAAGTCAAATTCGTGGGGCGCTGCACATCATTTGTCAAACTAACCTGTTGCATGCATTCATGATTAATATCTATCCTGCATGATAATTGTGTACACGGTGATGCAACAACATATTGATAAACATCCCACTTAGTTATGTGAGACAAACTTAGGTATCTTTGCTTGGTTTTTAAACTGACTGTCATTGCATGAGATTACTTCATATGAGCAAGTCTTCTAATTGTTGTTAACCGGGGAACATCTTACTCTACGTGAACAACAATTATACTGTTATCTAAGCAACCTAGCAAAAGTTATTGTTTGTCAGAGCATTGGTGGAGCTCAAACTTATTGTTTAAAGGCTAGAATACATTTTGATTCCCGTCAGTTTGAATTTGTTGTCAATTTGGTCCATAAAGTTTAACTTTCATGATATCATCCATGAAAGTTTGGCTTGTTATTGGTGTCGTCCTTCCATCCATCCTTGTTAATCATAGTTGTTAGTTGTCAAATGATTTTACTAATGAGCATAAACGATATTCTTTTGTTGAGCCTTTTTTTCTTTCAAGAGATAATTTCATTGAAGAAAAAGAAAACAAATTAACATAGTTGACAATAAGGACAGGGATATGCCAGAGATATTTTCTTTAAGGCTCAGCAGATTTGGATTGAGCTTTGATTACTTGCCTTTATGAGGACTACAGAGGCAAAAGTATGGCCCCACAAGATAAAAACTATTTGTTATAGAGTATGAATTGGTATTGCACCTGTAGAAAATTTGGTATATGTGTGCATTGTGTTGTTTCTAATTTGTGTGATTTTGATGTGGGGATGTTCAAACTTTAGAAATTGAATCCCTTTACCCAATATCCACAGTATCCACCATGACTGGAAAACACTGCATTCTGCACAATCAAATCTGGCTTGCATTTCTTGTGGAACACGCTATTCACTCGTCAACAAGTTGCAGTTTTAGATAAGCTGCTGCAACTTCACTACTCTGAAATGGAATCCAATCCCAACTTTTTATCTCTCGGTCATTGGTCTTGATCAGAACCTCTGCTTTTGTGCACCTCACATGAAGAGCTAGTAATTTCCTCTCTTCAAGTATTTTTGAACCATGGCAGGACTTTTTATTGAACAAGTTACAAACTGCAGAAATATCTGTCTGATGGTATAGAATTAGATTATTCTAGTTGGATGAAATGGGGCATAATAGTTGGGTCTTTATGATCAGAGCATGCAACTTCTTGGTTCTTGAGTTGCATTTTTGTAAGTCTTTGAGAGTTCCAAGTGAAGAAAATGGAATTGAAATAACATTTAACACTAGGTTGATGACTCTGGTCTTGATGGAGTACACAAATCGATCAAGTGGCTTACTACTAAAGTTAATCCTTGCCAGTATCTTTTGGTTTCGGTGTTGGTGACTCCACTTGGAACATTTGGCCTGAAACAAGTGTTGCAGATGGAGACAAAGAAGTAAACGGTGCCACCGTTTACTATTTTGGCATGTTAGGCACCGAAGGCACCGTTCGGTGCTTTTGTTAGGCACCTCCCCACCTCTTCCTAAAATCATGCAGCAAGTTGCTGCATAGTTCTGATATGCTCTCCTATAAATAGGAGAGCTTAAGTGAAGAGTAGTGTGCAGCGAAAGTGTAGCGTGCAGACAGAGAGTGGGAGAGACAGAAGAGAGAAACAGAGAGTGGGTGAGAGAGAGTTTCTGTAAAAATATTTTCATAGTGAAATTACAGCTTCTGTGGACGTAGGCAGTTGCCGAACCACGTTAAATTTCGTCCCTCCTTTATTTAGATTCGTTTCTGGGCCAAAACAGCTCCCAACAACTGGTATCAGAGCACCGGTTCAATCTGTCCGAAAATTCAAGTTGTTCAAAATCAATTTTTGACAACTCCACGGTGTTCCTCGCGCCGAGACGAATCCGTTGCCGCAAACGGAATCGAAAACGGAGGTCGGACGAGGCTACACGCGCCCCTAGAAGATCGGCGCGTGCATCTGCTGCAAATCCACGCGCACCACGCGCTCCAGAGGTTGAAGACGCGTGCAACACACGCGCTCACGCGCCCCCACGCGCGCCAGAGGTTGAAGACGCGTGACGGACACGCGCTTCACGCGCCCCCACGCGCCCTACAGAGGTTCTGCGCGTGTTGCACACGCGCCTCACTCTCCCCACGCGCACAGCACTGTAGCGCGTGCGTATCACGCGCCACGCGCACTGTACAGCGCGTGCATCCCACGCGCCACGTGCTTCACCACGCTCACTGTACAGCGCGTGCATCTCACGCGCCAGACAGATCAAGGCCGTCCGTTTTTTCAGATCTGTTTTTGGCTAGATCTAAGCCATTCGGAGTCCAATTTCGACGATCAAATAGTGCTTTCCAACTATTTGGATCATTCCGGACTCATCCGTACGGTCAAAATTTTGATATTCGGCGTCAGTATATTGGATCTGAACCATCCACGTGTTGCAGATCAATTTGGGCTAGATCACGCCAGTTGGAGTTCCATCGCGACGATCAAATAGTGCTGACAAACTATTTGGATCATTCCGGACTCGTTTCCAGCTAATTCGAGTGTTTCGGACGCAGCGGTGATCTTTGTTTAAATTTGAACTCATGGCTGGAGAAGAAGCTAAAGGTGCTGGTATCGAGAAATTTGACGGTACAGACTTTGGCTACTGGAGAATGCAGATAGAAGACTATCTCTATGGGAAGAAACTACATCTTCCACTCCTAGGAAGAAAGCCAGATGACATGAGCAATGAAGATTGGAGTCTCCTTGATAGACAAGTGTTGGGAGTCATTAGACTAACACTGTCAAGATCAGTTGCACACAATGTGGGAAAGGAGAAGACCACGGCGGATTTGATGAAAGCTCTATCGGATATGTACGAGCAGCCATCAGCCAATAACAAAGTGCATCTGATGTACAAGCTATTCTACTTGAGAATGGCAGAAGGAACTCCAGTTATTCAACATCTGAATGAGTTCAACACCATCATCAATCAATTAGCTTCAGTGGGGATTGAATTTGATGATGAAGTACGTGCACTAATTGCTCTGGCTCAATTGCCAAAAAGCTGGGAGGCCATGAGAACAGCTATTAGCAATTCTTATGGCAAAACAAAGATGAAGTATCAAGAAATCCGGGACCATATTCTTAGCGAGGAAGTTCGCAGAAGAGATACAGGAGAAGCATCAACTTCCAGTTCTGCCTTAAATCTCGAGACGAGAGGTAGAGGAGCTAGTAGAAGTTCAAATCGGGGCAGATCGAAGTCCCGAAGAGGCAGAAGTAAATCAAGGTCCGGAAAACAAGTACAGTGCTGGAATTGTGGCAAGATTGGCCACTTCAAAAATAATTGCAAAGAAGCAAAGAAGAAGAATGAGCATGACTCTGTTAATGCCACAACAGAAGAGCTCCGAGATGCCTTACTCCTTTCAGTCGACAACCAAATTGAATCTTGGGTGTTAGATTCAGGAGCCTCGTTCCACACTACAGCACACAAAGAAATCATGCAGAATTATGTCACTGGTGATTTCGGGAAGGTGTACTTAGCAGATGGAGAAGCGTTGGAAATCGAAGGCATGGGAGATGTACCAATCAATCTGCCCAATGGAAGTGCATGGTTGCTACAGAAGGTGCGACATGTTCCCAAACTCATGAGGAACCTGATTTCTGTAGGACAACTTGATGCTGATGGGCATTCGGTACTATTTACCGGTGGCACATGGAAGATAACAAAAGGAGCTATGGTAGTAGCTCGAGGCACAAAAACAGGTACTCTATACATGACTTCAAGTATTAGAGATACTATTGCAATTGCTGATGCAAATGCCAACCTATGGCATCAAAGGCTTGGTCACATGAGTGAGAAAGGAATGAAAATTCTATTATCCAAGGGGAAGTTACCAAAGTTGGAATCAACTGATTTCGACATGTGTGAAGGTTGCATTTTTGGGAAACAGAAAAAAGTTAGTTTCCTGAAAAATGGTAGAACTCCAAAATCTACAAAGTTGGAGTTGGTGCACACAGATTTGTGGGGGCCATCCCCAGTCGCTTCTCTTGGAGGATCGCGGTACTATGTTTCATTTATTGATGACTCAAGCAGGAAAGTATGGGTTTATTTTTTGAAAAATAAATCTGATACATTTGACACTTTCAAGAAATGGAAAGCCATGGTTGAAAATGAAACAGGCTTGAAGTTAAAATGTCTGAGGTCAGACAATGGAGGAGAGTACATCGACGGAGGGTTCAAAGAATTCTGTGCTGCAAATGGGATTAGATTTCAGAAGACTATTCCCGGGACACCGCAGCAGAATGGCGTAGCTGAACGCATGAACAGAACTCTCAACGAACGTGCCAGAAGCATGAGGCTGAATTCAGGATTGCCTGAATGTTTTTGGGCTGATGCAGTTAACACTGCAGCCTATTTGATTAATCGGGGACCTTCAGTTCCCTTAAAGTTCGATCTACCAGAGGAAGTCTGGAGCGGAAAGAAGGTAAATCTTTCCCATTTGAAAGTTTTTGGCTGTTTATCATATGTTCACATAGATTCTTCTGATCGTAACAAGTTAGAAGCCAAATCTAGAAAATGTTTTTTCATCGGTTATGGTGATGAAGAATTTGGCTATCGATTTTGGGATGATAAAAATCGCAAAATCATCAGAAGTAGAAATGTGATTTTCAATGAGCAGATTCTGTACAAAGCTAGGTCACAAGCTGAACCTGAGGAGCAGCCAAAGAAACCTGAGGTTGTTGACTTTGATGTTACTCGAGTCAACACTGATCAGAACGAGGATCAAGAGAATGATGATCCACAGATCGAACAACGTACACCACTCACTGTTATTCGAAGATCTTCAAGGACGATCAGGCCACCACAGCGGTTCTCACCATCTCTATACTACATCTTGCTAACAGATAGTGGTGAACCGGAAAGTTATGATGAAGCTCTACAAAATGAAGATTCGATCAAGTGGGAGAAAGCCATGCAAGATGAGATGGAGTCACTGATGTCAAATCAGACATGGGAGCTAACTAAGCTTCCAAAAGGCAAGAAGGCTTTGCACAATAAATGGGTGTACAGAATTAAAGAAGAGCACAATGGTAGCAAGCGCTACAAAGCCAGAATGGTCGTGAAGGGGTTTCAACAAAAAGAAGGTGTCGACTACACAGACATTTTCTCCCCAGTTGTAAAATTGACTACGATCAGGCTAGTGTTGGCAATTGTGGCTGCAGAGAATCTACATCTTGAGCAGTTAGATGTGAAGACTGCATTCCTTCATGGTGATTTGGAGGAAGACATTTATATGCACCAGCCACAAGGATTCTCAGTGAAGGGAAAAGAGAATCTAGTTTGCAAACTGAAGAAGAGCTTGTATGGCCTAAAACAAGCTCCACGACAATGGTACCGGAAGTTTGACAACTTCATGTGCAGTAATGGATTTACAAGACTGCAGGCTGACCATTGTTGCTATATGAAGAACTTTGACAACTCTTATATTATCCTACTGTTGTATGTGGATGATATGCTCGTTGCAGGGTCAAGCATCGAGGAGATCAATAAACTGAAGAAGCAGTTGTCAAAGCAATTTGAGATGAAGGATTTGGGTGCTGCAAAACAAATCCTTGGTATGAGAATTATTAGAGACAGGTCTAATGATACTCTCAAGCTCTCCCAGGAGGAGTATGTAAAGAAGGTGCTCAAAAGGTTTAACATGGACAAGGCGAAACCAGTGAGCACACCTTTAGCTAGTCACTTTCGACTAACTAAGGATCAGTCGCCAAAGACGGAGGAAGAGCAAGAATGCATGGACAGAATACCCTATGCATCTGCTATTGGTAGTCTTATGTACGCCATGGTCTGTACAAGGCCAGATATTGCACAAGCAGTGGGAGCTGTGAGCAGGTACATGAGTAATCCAGGAAAGCAGCATTGGGAAGCAGTTAAGTGGATTTTGAGATATCTACAAGGCTCTTCAGATACGTCATTATGCTTTACAAAAGCAGGTTTAAAACTACAGGGATATGTAGATGCTGATTTAGCAGGTGACGTTGACAGCAGGAAAAGTACTACTGGATTTGTGTATACGCTGGG
This sequence comes from Carya illinoinensis, assembly GCF_018687715.1. Taxonomy (NCBI): domain Eukaryota; kingdom Viridiplantae; phylum Streptophyta; class Magnoliopsida; order Fagales; family Juglandaceae; genus Carya; species Carya illinoinensis. The sequence continues at coordinate 28,853,101 of NC_056767.1, forward strand.
TGGTACAGCTGTATCGTGGGCTTCTAAGTTACAGAAGATTGTTGCTCTCTCAACTACAGAAGCGGAATACGTTGCTATAACTGAAGCAGGGAAGGAAATGGTTTGGTTGCAGTCATTCTTGGAGGAATTGGGAAAGAAGAATGAAAAAGGCATTCTGCACAGTGATAGTCAGAGTGCTATTTTTCTTGCAAAGAATCCAGCCTTTCATTCCAGAACAAAACACATACAGTTGCGATACCATTTTATCCGATCTCTTCTCGATAGTGGACAGCTGATACTTGAGAAGATTCGAGGAGCAGAAAACCCAGCAGACATGTTTACAAAAGTAGTTACTGCTGACAAACTGAAGCTGTGTATAGCTTCAGTTGGCCTCCGTACTTAAAGGCATGATTTGAAGTTGCTGTGATAATTGCTATGAAGATATGTAGACTCATTTGTCTCCAAGTGGGAGATTGTTGCAGATGGAGACAAAGAAGTAAACGGTGCCACCGTTTACTATTTTGGCATGTTAGGCACCGAAGGCACCGTTCGGTGCTTTTGTTAGGCACCTCCCCACCTCTTCCTAAAATCATGCAGCAAGTTGCTGCATAGTTCTGATATGCTCTCCTATAAATAGGAGAGCTTAAGTGAAGAGTAGTGTGCAGCGAAAGTGTAGCGTGCAGACAGAGAGTGGGAGAGACAGAAGAGAGAAACAGAGAGTGGGTGAGAGAGAGTTTCTGTAAAAATATTTTCATAGTGAAATTACAGCTTCTGTGGACGTAGGCAGTTGCCGAACCACGTTAAATTTCGTCCCTCCTTTATTTAGATTCGTTTCTGGGCCAAAACAGCTCCCAACAACAAGCACTTTCTCTGTTTTTTTTTTTTTTCCTGTTTTCTTAATGGGGATAAATGGAAGTATCAAATTAACAGACTAAAACTAAAAACTAGCCAAAATTTATATGGACCTAAATCTGTCTTGATGAATAAATTTTGTGACTTCTGTCTTGAATGCTTTTGCAGCTGCTGCAATGAAATTCGTGTGGGACACGTTGGGCATCCATTCAGATCTTGTAGGGGCCAAAATGCTAACGTCCGCAAGGGCCTTCATGCATGGACAAGTGCAACTGTGGACGACATAGTCTTATCAGTGGAAGCCTTCCACCTCTATGACCGCCTAGGAAAGCGTATTCCTAATGAGGAGAGATTCTCAATTCCTCGAATTCCAGCAGTAGTTGAACTCTGCATCCAAGCTGGTGTCAATCTTCGTGAGTTTCCAGAGATTCTCTCTCTCTCTCTCTCTCTCTCTCTCTCTCTCTCTCTCTCTATCTCTCTCTCTCTCTCTCTCTCTCTCTGTGCACGCTAGTTGAGATTGGGGCTTGGAAATAACTTCCAGAATTTCAGTCAGAGCGTGGAAGAAAACTGTCTGAAATTGATTATGGGAGGGAGCCTTTGCGTGCTTTACATACAAATCTTACGACGTTTCTTCATAGAACGATGCTATGTGTATGAAACAAAAATAAGAAGTGTTTTGTGAATACTACTGAATTGATTGTAAATAGTAGTAAAATGAAGTGAAAATATTATTATGATATAATTTTTTAATATTAGTTTTGTTTTGAGGATTGAAAAAACTAAATTTTTTTTATGTTTTTTTTTTTAAAGTTTGGAAAAACTCTAATGATTAAGTAATGATAAGATGAAAAAATTGAGTAATGAAAATTGAAAAATATTTATATTTGAATGATTTTTAGGAATGAAATGAGATAATAAATTTTGAGATGAGATGAAACTATCTCTATTCACAATAGGTCTATGAACGGAAATACTTGAAAGGAAAAACTTGCAATAAACATGGTTTACAATCTTAGTATTATATATATAACATATATCAAACGGTTTTTTATATTTATTTTTATGAACTACATTTCTCTCAAAAAGATAAATGCAGTTATTTTTATAGTCAAGCATTTCTCAGGAATGATTACTACTTTACTTTGAATGATACATGAGAAATGTTTGATACTAAATTTTACAAGTGAACTTCAAAAATTGATATGGTTTTTTTATTATGCAACAAATTGCAAAATTCTTCTAGATCTACAGTCCATCTAGCTAGTTTACGAGTTTCATTTTTTGTGATCCCCCTTTTTATGATTTGTATAGTTTAAATTGTACAGATTTTTTTATAAAAGTAAACAAATCATTTACTCTTGTAAAAAAAATATTATACAAATGCCGTACAATCACTTTGAAAAAAGTGAATAATACTATATACAGTTGTGGAGTCATTTTGAAAAAGAGTGAGGTCTATTATCAATAGAATAATTTCTTTTCATATGAGTCTTATATTTATTCACAATTTTCAAAGTGATTGCACAACGCTTGCATACTCACAACTGTAATTATCATTTCTTAATTTTTAAAGTAGGTGTGCAGGACAAGAATCTAGCATTATTGATTTATATAACCTAGTACTTTTTCATGTTGCATATTCTAGTATTGCATGATATATGAAAATGTATCAACGATTTTAGCAAGGCATTATTAAGCACAACGTAAAGGATCTATACTACATCATTAAAATCTCAATTTATTATCGTAACCTCAAAAGAATATTACAAAAATCATAAAAATAACAAAACAAATATGGTTCCTTCAGTAAATCACTTTACTTGCAATGAATTGAATCAATCCCACTCATTACCATAACTACTACAAACATATATCATCATTTCCTCCTCAGAACAACACCAACAGTAATGCCACAACCCCCAAAACCACCAAACCACCCCTCAGCCTCGTACCATCACTTGTTGGAGCCATCGTAGGGTCTTCCGATTCCATCGGAGAAGGTGCTAGTGATACATCGGAGAATCGACGCCTTACTGACAACACTACGGTGGCCAATTTTTGGCCATTCTCACAGTGGCCTTCAGTTCCACTGATAAAATAGAATGGCCTGATCTATAAAGCTTCACCTTGGTGTTCCCATCTTTGTATACTGCTATAAGACTCGAAGTACTGCAACTCTCGTAGTCTTTTTCGCTCACTTAAAGCACAGAATCCTTGCTTGGATCATAGTTCCAAACTGTAAAGCAAGATAAGCAACACAAAACCTTGATGAGGATAAAATTTCATGAAACAAATTAACCAGAGCAGACCCACCCAGATGAAGGAAATGTGAGAAAATGGAGATTTCAAGTAAAGGGATAGTGTAGTACCTAGTGAGTCTTCGATTTGAAAATGTGAGCCTTCGGCCCATTTGTTAAGCGATTCTAAGTCAGAGGCTGGGATTATCCGAGCATTAGTCTTGCCACCAACCAAGAATTCTCTAGTTTCTGTGAAGGAGAGGAAGAGAGATATGAGCAGTAGTGAATATATGGGGCACTGGTCATGTTTGTAGGCTGTGGACAGTCATATATAGATCTCAAGAAGCTCACTGTCAAATCGATTGTCAAAACCCTCCTTAAATGAGAATGTGTTTGTTTCATTCTTCATGGTGTGCCATGTGTCTGTCTGTCACTTGGGAACATCTATGTTGTTGCTAAACTTTCTGTGTCATCCCATATGAGCCCATAAACTTGTCTGAGGTGAATCAGTCACTTGCATCTTTTGCTTGTATTCGTGTTCCATCTCTCTCTCTCTCTCTCTCTCTCTCTCTCTCTCTCTCTCTCTCTCTCTCTATATATATATATATATATATCTCTACGCACGCTAGTTGAGATTGGAAATAACTTCCAGAATTCCGATCAGAGCATAGAAGAAAAATGTCTGAAATTGATTATGGGAGGGGGAGCCTTTGCGTGCTTTACATACAAATCTTATGACGTATCTTCATAGAACGATGATGTGTATGGAACAAAAATAACGTTGGGGTTGGTGTTTCTATGTGACGCATATTAGATTGGGTACTTCAGTTAACTGCCTTCTATTCCACCTTGGAAATTTTAGAATTAATGGTAAGCAATATTGTCGTTAGCCCTCTTGAGTGGATTGGAGGATTTGTTCGATTACGGTACCTTGGGTTGTACGATTGTGAGCAACTTAAAGAAATATTAGAACTTCCTCCAAATATAACAGATGTAGACGTTAGAGGATGCATTTTATTGGAAAGTTTTCCTAAAATATCAAATAAGTTTGTATATAAGCAGCTTTCATAAGCTAAATTGGATTAACTTGAGTGGATGCTATAAAAACACTTGAAAATCCTCTACGGTTTGAGGTATGCTCTCTCTCTCTCTCTCTCTCTCTCTCTCTCTCTCTCTCTCTCTCTCTCTCTCATAGTACTATGTACGACCTTTGTCTATTAAAAATCATGATGCTAGCTTGTTCAACAGGAAAATCTAGAGGACCATCCACATTGTTGTCTTGTATTTCAAGAAAATAAGATTCCAGATTGGGATTACCATGGGAAGCTGAAGACTCCAATTAGTGAGATTAAAGGATTCATTGCATGTGCTGTTGTTCAGGGAGAATCCGATTCCTCCATCGATAATATTATGCATATCGGGATCTACTATAATAGTGTATTTCAGTTTGAATTGTTTCCTCCATGTTTTAGAAGTGGCTCAGATGTTGTATTGTTGAATTACCACAAACTAGAAGGAGAGCATTTCGAATCAGTGGAGGGAATTCTGCAACTTAAGTTTATAGCGAACAAGCTAGTAGATTCCTAATTAAAAGTTTTGGAATCTGTGTGGTAAGCAAACAAAAGGAGATCAAGACATTGCAAGATGTTACAAGTTGGAGTCCCTATGTTAACGTTCAGCCTTCTTTAGAATCAATAATTTCTGATTTAGATAATGAAAGCGACAATGAGAATCCAAATGAAGATTTGGAACTTGGGGTTCATTTGGTAGAGAATGATGAAGAGAAGGCAAGAGATCTTGATACAAGTGTGCTCCACGAAGATGTTGGTGTCCATTTTGATGCATCTAGTGAAGAAATTAGAAAATGTAAGAGGTGTCATGATGAAGATGATTGCAACCTGGAAATCAATTGGTACCCCCAACAAAAGAGGCAGTAATCCTCAACCATGGGCATCAGAATAATAGAATTAGAGAATGACGATTAGAATCCAAAGAAAGATTTGGATTTAGAGCTTAAACTTGGGTTGTAATTAAAATGTACAATCTTTAATTTGGTTGTTGTTTTGCTGCCTTCTTGAGATAGGGATCAGATGCAAGAGCTTGAGAAGATGGAATTTGGACTGAACCAAACATATCGCTATCCATGCTACCAAGCAATTGTTCATGTAGAATTTTATAGCTTTGAGGTAATTTTGTTTTTTTGTGAATTGGTTATTTCACTACACAGTTTTTTCACTCCAACCAAATAGACCCATAACTGTTTGTGCACATGAAATGAAATTCCGTTTCCCACTCTTTTAAAATTAATAGGTTTGTTTGTGCATGCATACAGAATTTCATGTGTTTATCATTTATAATAGACGAGAGCATCTTTTTAAGTAAAAAAACAAAAAAAGAAAAAAAAAGGCTTACTTTATTCGTCAAAACTTTTTTCTAAAGGATTTTATGATTTAATTGCATTATTCATTTGTCCGTATCTTGCTCTTCTTGGAAAAAAACCATTCAAAGACTTTTCATGATCTTTTATTTTTCATCTCTTGGTCTTCTTTAGGTTTCCATCTTTTTGGTTTTCTACTCCCCAATTACATTAAGATATGTGAATAAAATTTGTGCATAAACCTAACATTTCTTGTTAGTAAAGCATTATAAGCTGTTGCAGGCTTTTCCTGAATATGATGTAGGCTTGCAACCCGACTTGGATTAGCCGGGTTTTATGCCCGACCCGACCCGAAACACACTAAATAAGGCGCCAATCCGATATGATCCAACCCGATCAAAATAAAAGCGGGTCGAACCCGTATGACCCGATCAGATCTTGCACCGTGGAATAGAAGCCAAATGATGGAAGAGGGGGACTTGACGGAAGTGTTCGAGGGCCGTCACTCCGAGGACGAATCCAAGGGACTAGATGATCTAAAGTTGTTGCCCCTTGCTGGCCTTCATCAACTCGTAACAGGGCCATAGCCCAATTCGGATCCCTGCACATGGATTGACCGAAGCTTCCTTCTTCATAATCGGTTCCCCACTTTAAACAAAAACATTTGACTTAGGTTATCTTCTTCTTCCAGCCAACCCTTCTAGATGCTCCTTCCCTGCCGCTGCTCCTCTTGCTTTTAGGGTGGTTCTCGACAGCTGTGTTACAGACTCTCGCTCTTTCTTCTCTCTTTCGTTGTCTCTATGCATGGATCTATATGATTCCACTTCCCTTGAACCCATAACCTCCGTAACCAGACGTCTCCTAAACCCACTACCACAACACCCTCTTCCTTCTTCCCATTGGGCACCCCCGTGGAGATCAGCTCATACAAAGCCGGATTCGTGGGCTCCTGGTTTGCCAGCACAATCCCCAATTCCTGGTTCAACAAGCAGATCTCAAAATCCGTTAATTGAGGAGAGAGACACACAGAGAGGTAGAGTTGAGGAGACTTTGGGTGACAATGACGCGGTGGCCCACCAACGCAACGATCGGGTCTGTCTGCCAAACGAGCAGGGGGTTGGCACAGTACCATTTAAGGTGGAGCGGGTCGAATGAGAAAGCGAACTGGAGGGATGACTGCATGTAGAAAAGGGTCGAGTGCGACGACCGGAGGGCCAAGACGTGATTGATCGGTGGCTAATGGATCTTCAACCACACGCCGGACCGCGAGTGTATGCGTGCGCCGTCGTGGGGTAAGGGTGGTGGGTGCTCTGTTTGTGAACAATGAGCCAGGGCTTAATGGTTTAAGGTGCCGAAAAGACGAGAAAACAGCGCCATTCTAGGTGTCAAACACGCAATGTACGTGCTCGAGATCAATGAGAGGAACGTACGAGAGGATAATCTCCAGGATATCTCTATGGATCGAAGCAGTAGCAGAAGCTTCTTCTTCTGCCTTTAATTCCTACTGATTGTCTTCTTCCATGGATTAAGTAATGGGGTTTAAGCCTTAGGCCTGGTTTATAACTACTCATGAATATCTGGGTTTTAGACTTTGGGCGGCTAGGGTTTGAGAGCTAAAGATAAGAATAGTTTTATATACGGACGGGTTGATATCAACATATAAACCCGTTAACTAGTTGGGTTGCAAATCCGATCATATAATAACCCGTCAAATTCGGGATAGGTCGGGCCACTATAAGCGGGTCCATCGAGTTTACGGATTGTTTGCACACCCCTAATATGATTTAGTAGTTGTACATTAATTGACCTGCGACTCAAGGCTGAATCGTTAGTACTCTTTGCTATTTTGCTACCTTTATAGCAACCAAGTTGCAGATGGGGGAGATTCATGGGCCTTAGATCAAGATGAATCATCGCACGCAATTACTAAACCAAACATTAATTAAGGTACAATCAATCTTTTCAGTTACTACATGACCTCATGTTCTGCCGTCTTATTATCCAATATTATTCTTGACCTATTTACATTGAATTAAATTAATATTAACTTAAATTAATCTCGAATCATCTTGTTTTATTTTATATTTATATGTTTTCCCTTTTGTACGTGTAACCTTTTTTTTTTAAAGAAAAATAATGTGCTATTCCTATTTCAATTACTATAGGATTTAAAAGGTGCTATTTCAAGAAGTTTCATTTGGGTTGACAAATGGGTGTTCACTTTTTAAAAAAATAATAAAAGAAAAGCTTCTTTGAAAAAACCAAAACAAAAGACACATTATTTTATTTAGATAGCAGATCGGAATCTATTTTTTGAAATAATTTTCATCTCATCTCATCTAATTTTATTTTAGCTCATCTTTTTTATAAACATCATTTAAACACAAATGTTTTCAAACTAATCGTTACAACTTTTTCTAACTATATTCATTACAATTTTTTCAAACTTTCAAACAAAAAATAATTCAACCTTTTTAGATCACAAAACAAAAATAATATTTTAATCATAATTTAACTTTATAATATTTTTTTATTCAATTGATCCTATATTGGATTCGGTCTAGTCTAGTATCAGTTTCAATTTTTTCAAAACTGGTTGAAATCGATTCGGTTTTGATTTTTCATTTTTCATTTTTTAACACCAGTCCGGACCGGTTCATATATATATTTGTTAATTTTTTATATTACATAAAATGTTTTTTATCTGATTTGTTAGATTATATATCATTTTTATATAATATATATAAAATAATTTTGTACTATATGATAAATTATTAATTAATATAATATTAAAATTTAAAATAATTTCAACCAGTTTCGTACTTTGAACCTGTTTGACTCGGTAAATGATCATGAAATGGGCCTAGAACCAAGACTTTTTTTTTTGAAAGTGAAACATAGTTTCATTCATCATAAAGGCGGACAATTACAACTTTTAACCTGCAAGATACAAGTCAAATTCTATCATTTTTACGCACTTCAACCCACAAATTTCTTTGCGGCTGACAGGGTCTTGTCCAACGACTCCAGACTAAAAGTCTGAGAGACAGGCCTCCAGACTACTGTCTGAGAGACTTAACTCTGTCTTAGACCACCGTCTAAGACAGCCCACACACCTCCCCCTCCCAAGGAGTGGAGTATTAAACTCTACGGACCCTCGGTCCTAGAGACAAAGTTTTCTACTGCAAACTAAAACAAACTAAAAAAACCAAAAATACAACAAAAAAAAACACAACTTAAGCAACTTGGGCCCAGCCCAAAACAAAAGTACAGCCCAGCCCAAAACAAAACCCAGCCCATTGGCCGCTAGGTTTACATCGCTTCCTACAGCTGCTGCAACCTCTCGTGCGGCGCCTTCCCTCCAACCAGGTGCAGGGATTTACAGAGACACCACTTCTCCTCCAAGCTCACAGCTCCAAAACTCTTCACGGACTACTCACGCCTCCGAAATACAACTACTGCGCACGGCTCCAAGCCTTTCCGTTGTCTGAACCCTTCCGGATCCATGCATGCTCTCCAAGCTCCAAGCTCTGCTTTCCGGTATACATCGACCGAGATAAGAACCAGGGCATCTTCCTCTTCATTCCATCTCCATGCACTCCTCCGGCGATTCATCTACTTCTGACCAGCACCAACTTGGATGCCGTGGGCCACCTCGTCTTCGTCTTCACCAGCTCAGGACGGAGTAGATCCTGCCTTGTTACGCCGCCCTATGGCCTCGAGAACAACATGCGACTCTCCCTTAAAAAAAACATCTGGACCTCAGCCCCTAAAAGCCCTGCGCCACACCAGAAAATAAACTAAAAAGGACAGGAAAATAGAAGGGAAAGAAAACTAACGAAAAGGAAAAAGAAACGGGGGGGAGGGAGGAGCCGAAGCTCCCACCTCCCTCCGAGGGGAGCTTTTCTTTTTGCTGGTTTTAGAGAGATGTGAGAGATTCTCTCTCTAGACTGGTTTTTTCTATATTTTCGCCTAGAACCAAGACTATTCTTATGAAGTTGATAATTCACAAAGACGGAATAGGGCTGCCATTCAACTAAAAGGCTGAGGAAGCATATCTGAACAATCATATGACTATGTGAACCTAAACGCTCACGATCAATTTGCTCATTGAATTTTTCTTTTTATTAGTTTTCTTTTAAAATTTAAATTTTGAAATTCAAATTTTATAACTTTCAGTATACCAACAACTAACAAGTAAAGGAATAAAACTTTCTTAAATATCGCTATCATTTTTCAAAAATTAAAATTCAAGAAATAACTAAATAATAGAAGACCTAATGATTGAATGGTCAAGCGAAGCATGCCTCAGGATGCAATTGAGCTGTGGATCAATCGCATGACCCCAAGATAAGGATGCCTCAGGATGCACCGACACTTTATTTGTAAGAAGATGCGTACGTACCACTTTCATGATAAAGATTAGAGATGAAAAAGGAAGTAGACATAAAATAAAAATAAAAGAAGAAAAATCCTAATTAATAATCATGCAAAACGATGCGAGGCGTGGATCAATCGCGTAACCTATTGAAGCTTAATCCTTATATTATATATAATATATAATGGGAATATGTCTTATACAATCATGATATATAATCAAATTTTCTGTTTTCATTTTTCCTTTAATAAGCTTGAAAAGTAGTTATTAAAAAATAAATTAAAATTTAATGAATTATTTGTTCCAATCAAATGAAAGTTGGATTTTCAAATTCTTTAAACTCAGTCCCACTGATTACTTGGATCCCCAAAGGGGCCTCATCATGCCCCGATTAATACAAACTACCTCTCGATTTGTGGATATTGTTGCAGTTCCAATGAAGCATGTCTCCTCCATTGGGCTTTTTACCCAATATATAATTAACATTCCACTCAGTTGAGCATAAATAGCGCATGGATCTTGGCCTTAATGGATGTGAAAACACAAATTGAGTAGGATTCGAAGAAGGAGCTGCAGGCTTTGGCGGAGGAGAGTTTGCATTGCAAGTCATAGAAGATTGAGGCTCGAGCCCAAATCAGTTTCAGTCTTGTCATCTTCGATGTGTTTGTTGTGAGGTCCCATAAAGCTCTTCGGTGGGTTGACCATAACCCCAACCCAAACAACCAAAACTTGTGTGCAACTGTGCTTGATGATGATGATGATGCAACGCAGATTTAACTTCTCGATTTAGCATTATGAGTACCGAAACTTATATTTAGCATTATAATTAGTCCAAAAAGAAAAATCAAATTGTCATATAAAATAATTTAACTTTTTCAAATCTCAATACAAAATTAATATTAAAAAATTATATTATAATAAAATTTTATTTATTACTATTCAAAATATCTCATTTTATCTTATTTCATCTTAACTGTGCAACCAAATGGACCTTATTTCACGCGTAAGTCGTTTTAATAATTTATTAATTAGAGAAGAATCGTTAGTAATTTTTTGGTTGAGGTTTTGTCTGTTCTGAAATTGAGTTGCTTTTTGGGTATCATCATCATGTCCTTTGTACCCATAGGGCTGGGCATGGCATGTCTTTACAGTCACCGATCCCCTCATTGCCATCATTTGGGTATTTCTCAATATATATGTAGTAGTTTCGGATGACTATTGACGATTAAGGGGAGTTTCTGGGTACCTTCGTCGACATGCATGGTTTTGTCTAGCGAAAACTCTAGGTTATTCTCTCTCTTTTTCCCTTCCCCCCGGGGTGGGATTTTGGAGTTTCTCTTGCAAAATGACTTTTGAAGATGTATTTGACTCTACAAGTCATGGGGGCTTTTCTGGGAAGAAGGGAGAGGGGTGTTGTGTGGAAACTAGCAAAGAAGATCCTGGATGACCATTTATTTTCTTTGCCACTATTTAATTGGTTAATTTGCTTTTGGCCATTGTCCATTCGATTGTCTCATAGTCGGAAAGGACATTTTCCTGCTCCCACCTACTGTGATAGAAAATGGCATTCACTATTTAATAATTGCTATTGCACTTAATCGTTAGATCAAATGTCACAATCAAAGAAATAAAAAATAAAAAGCCAAAACGGGATTGTGGACATTATATCACAATCTGAAATGCAAAACAGGAAGAGCTGTGTCTTCTAGACATATGCAAATTGTAAAAGGCAACGCACTTTTATTATAATATCGTCGATTATTGTTGAGGAAGTAACCAAAAATCCTCATCTTTCTCTGAGGTTGCTATGAAGACGAATCTGTGTAATTTCCTTATTATTTGAAAGGTACAGCATGCAAGAAAGTTGCCTATAAGAAACTCATCATATTTCTTTTAAGTTGTCAAGAAGAGGGCCAGCCCTGTTTAATTTATTACTTATCTCAATGAAAGTTACCGCAAGGAAGTGCCCAAGAGACTCTCATCTTTCTTTGAAGTTTCCAAGAAAACGACCCTGCTTAATTAATTTATTATTTATTCCAATGAAAGGTACGCAAGGAAATAGCCAAGAAAGTTTGCAACCTAATTTTCCTTCGATTTCATGTGCTGCTTTGAGAAGCTACCAACTTGTGACCATCAAGACTTCCCCATCCATGGAAGGCGAATAGATAGTCACCTCTTGCAAAGATTTAGAATGCTACATGAGAAACGTTCAAAATCACTTCTAAAGGACATTGAGAAAGTAACTCCAAGGCAGAGCAAGTTTACACCCAATAATTAAAGTCACAACTAATCAAACATTCCTCTGTAATGAACATATGATCTGAAATACAATATTTTTGAGTTTTTTTTTCTTCTTCTTCTTCCTCTTTTATTTTTTTTATTTTTTATTTTTATTTTCATCTTTTGTGACTACTGCCCCACCAAGTGGGCATCAAAATCAATATTAGAAGCTTACTTATTTCATCAACTGCAGCAGCTAGCTAACATTTGTAGCTCATCTGGACAAATATCAGAGCAGTGAGTGAAGCCAAAATATACCAAATGGATATTGTCGTGAAGCCAAAATATAACAAATGGATATTGTCGTGAAGCCAAAATATACCAAATGGACAAATATCTTAATGAAAATTGTCGTTTTATGATGGCCAAGAAGTAGAAAATGATCAAATAAATTCTAGCAATCATACCAGATACTAAGATTTAAGTATTTGTCGTTTGTTTGATTTTGTTATCAATCACATATCATCTATAAGTGAAGTTCTGTACCACATTATGGAAAGGACTGAAGTTTATCAAGTGGACAAGTGCCTGAGGACTTCTAAAGGGCATTGAGAAAGAGGGGAAGGACAGCAAGCCTGAAACTAAGAAGAAGGGGTGGTTTTCAACAATGTTCCAAAGGTTAGTTTATTAATTTCAATCCTTTGGTTATTGTGTGTGCATGTATGACTTAATTTAGAGCATACACGTAATTTTATTTTTATGACTTCCATTCACTATCTGCAGTCTTTGTAGTTTTAGGCATAATTAATTTAAGGATATTGCTTGAGTTTTTCAACAATGTCTTTCTTCATGAAAAAAGAAATGATACTGAGTTCTTGATTTCCATCCTGGCGATTCTTGTTTCGACAATTCAATATAATGTTTTGGGCCATAATTTAGTTTTTACATCATTACTTCTTTTAAAATCTACTAATTTTACATTTTAATGCTAAAAGCCTGAGGCCCTGAAGTTTATCTTGTTGATGGCTGAAATTTCATATTTGTTTTTGTATTTTTGGAAGAACCCATGAATCAATTGTAAACTTCAGGCCTCAGGCTTTTAGCATTAAAATGGGCTGTCGCCTTACCATTTCATTTTTTGTTGAAATCTGTCTTCACATTATCACATACTTGCTTCATTAATTATTCACTTTCGTATGTTCAGCATTGTGGGCAGCGAATCTGGAGAAGTCAGACCTGGAACCAGCTTTGAAAGCTCTCAAGGATAGGCTTATGACGAAGAATGTGGTATGTTTGCCTTTTGGCTTCAGTGATCTACTATGTTTCATATTTGTTTTATCTGTACTTCTCAAATACACTCAGCCCGCTACTTAGAGCTCCTTGTTATTACATCACAGGCTGAGGAGATAGTAGAGAAACTCTTTGAATCAGTGGCAGCGAGTCTTGAAGGGAAAAAGTTGGCTTCGTTTACAAGGATATCTTCAATAGTACAGGTTAGTGAATCCATCCCTTTTTTTGTTTTTTTTTTAAATCTCAACAGCTTCGTTTCTCATCATTTGATTCTTTGTGATAAGATTAAGACCCTGGCACGAAACAATGACTGCAGGCAGCAATGGAAGAAGCTCTTGTTCGTATTTTAACTCCTAGGTGCTCTCTTGACATATTGAGGGATGTGCATGCTGCCAGGGAACAAAGGAAGCCATATGTTGTTGTTTTTGTCGGTGTTAATGGAGTTGGGAAATCTACTAATCTAGCCAAGGTAAGCCATCTCTTTTTTATTTTTCTACTTTTTTTTTTTTAAACATAAATGGAACGGTGAGACTTCCACAAATAATATTAAAAAAAAAAACGATTTAATGTTAAGATTTAATATAGCTATAGCCCCAACTTCTGTATTGTAGAGGATGCATGTGCGTGTGTATTTGCATACATTGGTCCTGTGAGCACACTTATTATATTCTATGAATTTTGAGTGTAGAGTTTCTTTAAAAAATCGCTTTGCAGGTTGCCTACTGGTTTCTGCAGCACGAGATGAATGCCATGATGGCTGCTTGTGACACATTCCGATCTGGAGCTGTTGAGCAGCTACGGACTCATGCATGAAGGCTTCAGGTAGAACATTTGATTTTACAGCCTATTACCTGGCTATCTGGCTTCTTTACTCATAGAGGGTTTGTTTGTTGAATAAAAAATATGTAAGTAATACAAGCTGGACCCTTTTTGCTGAATTGTCACCTTTTTCTCTTGTAAGATTCCTATATTTGAGAAGGGCTGTAAGAAAGATCCTGCCATTGTAGCAAAGGAAGCAATCCAGGAGGCAACAGATGATGGTTCTGATGTGGTTCTAGTTGATACAGCTGGTTGAATGCATTAGCTGGTATTATGTTATAAATATGTGCTGTTATCTGCTATATGTATTATACTGACTTTTATAGATAATTAGGGCTATGTGTTTCTCCGCCATGTTATTTTTTACTCCATCATGGCCATTTGATACATGTACTCCATTTTTCAGGATAATGAACCGTTGATGAGGGCACTCTCAAAGCTTATTTACCTTAACAATCCTGTTCTGGTCTTGTTTGTTGGAAATGATGCCGTTGATCAACTTTCAAAATTCAATCAGGTATGACTTTTAGATTTAGGATTGTCATCTATTGTTGGGACCTTTATTTATCGAGTTATTTAAGCTACACTTGTAATTTTGTATACAGAAATCACCCAACCTTTCGACTTCAGCTAGTCCAAGACTGATAGAAGGGATCTTGCTCACAAAGTTCGATACTACTGATGATAAGGTAGTTACTCTTCAAACAGCAAGGAGTTTGAGAGTTTTGATTGCTTGATTTGTGTCCATTGTGGTCATCTGTTATGACTATTGTATAGCTGAAATTCATGGCGTAGGTTGGAGCTGCACTTTCAAGCATAATACGAATTTGCCAAAAAGAGGATAGAGCTCCTGATGCAATATTAGTATACAAGTGTGTGTTTGAACAAATGAACTCTTAACCTTCTGTTACAGTGGAAATTGATCAGCTTGAGCTTTGAAAATGATGATGAGGTAAATTAGGAAATAGAGCAGGGTTTGGAAAGAAAGAAAGAAAGAATTGCTTTAGTTTGTCATGCTGCAAGGCATTGTTTTACCAATCTATATCAGCAGTTGTAGTAACTATCTTGGCACAGAAAAGTAGATAGATTTCTGATTACAAGTTGTAGTTCAATCCAAAATGTTCTGAGACACTGAGCTAAGAAGAAATGCCCCTGCATACTTGCTTTAGTCAGAGACATAGTTTTGCAAAGAATATTTGTTGTTTGTTTGATTTTGTAATAAATCACATATCATCTATAAGTGAAGTTCTGTACCACATTATGGAAAGGACTGAAGTTTATCAAGTGGACAAGTGCCCGAGGACTTCTAAAGGACATTAAGAAAGTAAATCCAAGGCAGAGTAAGTTTACACCCAATAATTAGAATCACAACTAATCAAACATTCCTCTGTAATGAACTTATGATCTGAAATACAAGTGGCCATCAAAATCAATATTAGAAGCTTACTTACCAAACATGATATCTGTTTTTAATACATAAAAATAATCCTCTGTTTAGCTATAAAGAAGTCCACTTCAATTGCTTACTGAATTGGATAATCCCCTGTTTTAAAATCTTATAATTATAGCATAATTTATTGTTATAGAATCACATAAGTACTATTATGTGAAAGTTACAGCAAGGAAGTTGTCAAGAAACTCATCTCTCTTGTAAGTTTCCAAAATGGAATCATCTGCAATTTAATTATTATTTATCTCAGTGAAAGATACTGCAAAGACATTGCCAAGAAATTCCTCATCTTCCCTCGAAGTTGGCAAAAGGAAGGTAATAAGTAATTTATCTTAAATATTAAGATTTAAGTGATTCACTTCAACAAAGTTTCTTTTCATCTACTGACAGAACTAATTTTAAATAAATTTACTAATAAAAAATGGAGTTCATGAAAATGGAGTACACTCGATTGGCTATCTCTAGACCAATTCCTACTCAGAGGATGCAGAGAGTGGAGGGCATATTTTTCCACAAGACTAGAGCATATTTTTCAACAAGACTAGAGCTTATTTTCCACAAGACTAGAGCATATTTTTCCACAAGACTAGAGCATATTTTTCAACAAGACTAGAGCTTATTTTCCACAAGACAATCATTAAACGCCTTCAACTAAATTTCTTCTCATGAAAAAAGAAGTCAAGTCAATCAACAAAAGGAACCAAAAGAAATTGCTGAGAAAGTAATCATTCTTTAACAAACGCGTATGCATGTTTTTCCTCTGAAGCCACGTATGATTTTCCTAAGCAAATGAAAGTTACCTCAAAAGAAGATGCCAAGAAACCTTTCATGTGTTATTTATTTTTTTCTAACAAAAGCTTATCGTTTTTCCTCTTTAAATATGACTTTTGAAGATGATGTTGACTCAAAAAGTCATAGGCTGGTGGGTTTTGGGCAAGAAAGGAGAGGGGTGTGCCCAAGAAACTCCTCGTCTTTCCTAGAAGTTACCCAGAATAGGACCCTGTCTAATTAATTTATTATTTATTCCATTGAAAGGGACCGCAAGAAATTGCCAAGAAACTCTCATCATCTTTCTTCATCAAACATGTATCCATTTTACAATGCAACTTTCAACTTCTGAATTCTCAATTTAAGAAGAGTACACTTTCAGTAGTAATCCACCAATTTACTTCTCTGATGGCTGTTCAAGGTGCTTCTTCCTCTTCCCTTTCTTCTTTTATTCATAGGTGTAAGTACGATGTATTCTTGAGCTTTAGAGGTGAGGATACTCATAAAAAATTTACTGCCCATCTATATGCTGCTTTAGTTCATCAAGGCATAAACACATACATAGATGATGACAAGCTTCAAAGAGGGGAAGAAATCTCGCAAGCACTTTCCGAAGCTATCGAAAGCTCAAGGATTTCAGTTGTAGTACTCTCAGAAAACTATGCATCATCGAGATGGTGCTTGGAAGAGTTGGCGATGATCATCGACTGCAGAAAAACAAAGCAACAAACGATTCTACCAGTGTTTTACGATATAGATCCAACAGAGGTACGACATCAGAGTAAGAGTTTCGGAGAAGCATGGGCTAAACTTAAAGATAAGATCAAGGATGAGACGAAGGTGCAAAGGTGGAAATCAGCCCTTACCGAAGTGGCCGAATTGGCTGGGTTCACTTTAGGAGACAGGTATTTTGCTTCTACCCACTCTTATGCCTTTATTCAAAAACATTAATGAGGCAAACCAAATTTGAGAAGAGAACCAAAAACGTTAATTAAATAGATCATTGCCATTTGTTACCAGATATAAAACTTTGAGTACTAGTTCATTTTCTTTTGTTTCTTTGTTGTGAAAAGCCTAAAAACTCTCCTTTTTTTTCATTGCTAGGAACGAATATGAATTTATTCAAGAAGTTGTTCTAAAGGTCTTTAAAGTAGTAAAGCCTAAATCTTTAAATCACGTTTCCAAGCATCTAGTTGGAATGCAGTCTAGAGTACAGGACATCCATGATACGCTTCTAAGTCCAGAAGTGAATGACTGCAGGCAGCAATGGAAGAAGCTCTTGTTCGTATTTTAACTCCTAGGTGTTCTGTTGACATATTGAGGGATATGCATGCTGCCAGGGAACAAAGGAAGCCTTATGTTGTTGTTTTTGTCAGTGTTAATGGAGTTGGGAAATCTACTGATCTAGCCAAGGTAAGCCATTTTTCTACTTTTTTCTTTAACATAAATGGAACGGTGAGACTTCCCCAAATAATATTAAAAAAATATATTTAATGTTAAGATTTAATAATATTAAAAAGATTTAATATAGCTAGCCCCTACTCCTGTATCGTAGAGGATGCATGTGTAGAAATACCAATTTCTCCCCTTAAAAGGCCTTTTTTAAGGGGAGAAATGAGTGTTTCTACATGGTATTAGAGCCAGGTTAACCTATGACCAAAATTGGTATTTCTACATGGTATCAGAGCAGGCTAACCTATGATCAATGATGGGCTCCTGCGACCTACCCATGTTGATGGTACTGGAAATATCGGCCCACACGTGAGGGGGCGTATTGAGTAGTCCCACATGGCTTAGGAACAAACTCATTTTGGGCTTTATAAGGAGTTACCCTACTCCTCTTATTAGGCCTTTTAAGGGGAGAAATGGGTATTTTTACATAGTATCTTTTAAGGGGAGAAATTGGTATTTCTACATCATGTGCATGTGTATTTGCATACATTGGTCCTGTGAGCACACTTATTATATTCTATGAATTTTGAGTGTAGAGTTTCTTTTAAAAATCACTTTGTAGGTTGCCTACTGGCTTCCGCAGCACGAGATCAATGTCATGATGGCTGCTTGTGACACATTCCGATCTGGAGTGGTTGAGCAGCTGCGGACTCATGCGTGCAGGTATCGCGCTTATCTGGTATTATGTTATAAATGTGTGCTGTTATCTGATATATGTATCATACTGACTTTTATAGATAGTTAGGGCTATGTGTTTCATTGACATGTTTGTTTTTTCTCCATCATAGCCATTTGATACATGTACTCCATTTTTCAGGATGATGAACCATTGATGAGAGCACTCTAAAAGCTTATTTACCTTAAGAATTCTGACCTGGTCTTGTTTGTTGGAGAGGCACTGGTTGGAAATGAGGCCGTTGATCAACTTTCAAAATTCAATCTGGTATGACTTCTAGATTTAGGATTGTCATCTATTGTTAGGATCTTTTATTTATCGAGTTATTTAAGCTACACTTGTTTTGTACACAGAAATTAGCCGGCCTTTCGACTTCAGCTTGGCCAAGACTAATAGATGGGATCTTGCTCACAAAGTTCGATACTATTGATGATAAGGTAGTTACTCTTCAAACAGCAAGGAGTTTGAGAGTTTTGATTACTTGATTTGCGTCCATTGTGGTCATCTGTTATGACTAATGTATAACTGAAATTCATGGCGTAGGTTGGAGCTGCACTTTCAATGGTTTACATATCTGGGGCACCGGTCGTGTTTGTCGGCTGTGTTCTATCACGTACAGATCTCAAGAAGCTCAATGTCAAATCAATTGTCAAGACCCTCCCTAAATGAGAATCTGTTGGTTTCATTCTTCATGGGGTGCTGTGTGTCTGTTTGTCACTTGGGAACATATATGTTGTTGCTGAACTTTCTGTGCCATCCCATATGAGCCCATGAACTTGTTCGAGGTGAATCAATCACTTGCATCTGTTGCTTGTATTTTAGTTAATCCTACCTGTTCCATCTCTCTCTCTCTCTCTCTCTCTCTCTCTCCGCGCACTCTAGAGATTGGGGCTTGGAAATAACTTCCAGAATTTCGGTCAGAGCATAGAAGAAAAATGTCTGAAATTGATTATGGGAGGGAGCCTTTGCGTGCTTTACATACAAATCTTATGATGTATCTTCATAGAACGATACTATGTGATGTGTATGGAACAAAAATAACGTTGGGGTTGGTGTTGCTGTACTAGAAATATGACGAAGTGTTGTAGTCAAGCATTTCTCAGGAATGGGGCTTACTTTGAATGTAGACATGAGAAATGTTTGATACATAAAAGATTTCACAATCGTCGTTATGAGGAACGATCTGTGATGAGCTCTCCATCTCACCGAGTTGCTTTTTGATTATGACATGGCGGAAGCTAGGAAAAAAAAATAAAACTGAGGAAGAGCTGTATTGTACAAGGCAACACACTTTTATTATAATATCTATGATCCTTGACTTGTGCATATAGTTAATGTGAGGTAGGGGTTAGCTTTCTAAAGAAAGAACTTTTCTTTCCTTCCCTTTTGCTGCAATAAATACCCAAAATAATAATAATAATAATAATAATAATAATAATTTTGTTAAAAATAATAAATTTTCCTACCACATAACATCTACGTTGCATATTTTGATTCGGAAAATACATTTTTAAAATTTGAATTAGATATTTTTAAAATTTGAATATTACAAATCAGATTATACCATGTGGCCTATGGTGTGTGATGTAAAGACATTTAAATAGCACTACTATTTTGTTAATATAGAAAAATAAAAAATTCTACTTATCATCCCATACACTTCACACCAACATATGATTTGTCATTTTTGTCATTCTATTTATTTATTTTGTTAATATAGAAAAATATCCCTTTGCTCGGCTACAACTCCTAAACGTATGGTATTAATATGCTAAAATTTACATAATTTGTCTAATGTGTCTACCTCTATTCAAAATTTAACTCTCCAATTTAGTCGACCAATTGGAGAAGATTTTTATTTTTTTTTCCTTTATTCTTGGTTGGTTTGTCTCATCCCATCTAATCATTATAACTTTTCTAAACTTCCAAACAAAATACAATAAATGATATTTTGTGAATTCGATATCGATCTAGTTTTATGTTGAACTGATTGGAGTTGGAGATAATTACTCGAAAATCTCTTCCAAGAAATGATATTCAAGTTCTTGATTCTTTCCTTTTATTATTGCAATTTCTTTTTTATGATCTTGTATGTTCTTGCTACTAGTAATGTCAAATCGTGTTAACGGGTCGTATTCGTATCGTGTCAAAGCATGTATATTATACTATATAGGTAAACCCTAACCCGACCCGTTAAGCTTATCGTGTCAAAATCTCAAACCCTAACCCAACCCTTTAACATAACGTGTCGTGTCGTGTCAACCCGTTTTGACCCATTAGTGAATATTACTAAATAAGTTGACATGAAACAATATGACCCGTTTCAAACTATTTATGTAAATGGGTTGAATATGCCTGAAATTAACCCGTTTGACTTAATTAAATTTAACATAATTTTCTATAAATGTTAAAATTACAATATCTATAAAAATTATAAAACTAATTACAAGTCCAAAATTACAATCTAAATAATAAAAATATAGAAATTAAAATTCTAACAATTTTACTTTTGGGTAGAAGGGTATAATTGTAACTTTAACTTTCTTAACGTGTCATAACGGGTTGACCCGTTATCAACCCGTTAAGCAATCATGTCTTAACGGGTCAACCCGTTTTGACCCGAACCCGTTAAGACTAAACCCTAACCCGCTATTATCGTATCGTGTTCGTGTTGGGTTAACGGGTCGTGTAACATATTGCCACCCCTACTTGCTAGTATATATGAGGAAAGAACGTAAGTCCGTACGTAACAATATATTGCTATATGAAATTGCATGTCCTCTATTCGTTAGCGTTTATGAAGTTGGTATCTTGTTTAAAGATCAAGAACTGACTTGTTTGGTATGTTTTTACTTCAAGTTTTTTTATGAGATTGAGTAATATCATTGTGGTATAGGGAGTAGTGCTTTGTTTTGGAGGGTTATAGTTGCAGTAGCGACAGGAATGCTTTATTTGTGAGAATTGAATGTAAAACAAAGTAGATATAATAGAGAATCAGAAAAAAGTATATCTGAATTAATATCTGAATGAAATTACAAGCATAAGAGAGCAGAGTCCAAAATTACAGCAGCAGTTATTGTCAACCAAACTCATGGTGGTGATGCATGTCAACCATGCAAGCTTGTGCAAGTCCCTTCATTGTTGTTCACCTTCCTTAACACTCCCCCTTAAGTCGAAGTAAATATTAATTAGGGGTGAACCGGTAAACTAGACCGAACTTGTTTGATCCTATATCGGATTTGGTCTAGTCTAGTATCAGTTTCATTTTTTTCAAAATCGGTTGAAATCGATTTAGTTTTGATTTTTCATTTTTTAACACCAGTCCGGACCGGTTCATATATATATTTGTTAATTTTTTATATTACATAAAATGTTTTTTATCTGATTTTTTAGATTATATATAATTATATATAAAATAATTTTGTACTCTATGACAAATTATTAATTAATATAATATAAAAATTTAAAATTTAAAATAATTTCAACCGATTCCGTACTTTAGGCCTGTCTGACTCGGTAAATGATCATGAGATGGGCCTAGAACCAAGACTATTCTTATGAAGTTGATAATTCACAAAGACGGAATAGGGTAGCCATTCAACTAAAAGGCCGAGGAAGCATACCTGAACAATCATATGACTATGTGAACCTAAACGCTCACGATCAATTTGCTCATTGAATTTTTCTTTTTATTAGTTTTCTTTTAAAATTCAAATTTTATAATTTTCAGTATACCAACAACTAACAAGTAAAGGAATAAAACTTTCTTAAATACCGCTATCATTTTTCAAAAATTAAAATTCAGGAAATAACTAAATAATGGAAGACCTATGATTGAATGGTCAAGCGAAGCATGCCTCAGGATGCGATTGAGGCGTGGACCAATCGTGTGACCCCAAGATAAGAATGCCTCGGGATGCACCGACACTTTATCTGCAAGAAGATGCGTACGTACCACTTCCATGATAAAGATTAACTTATAATTAACATTCCACTCAGTTGAGCTTAAATAGTGCATGGCCTTAATGGATGTGAAAACACAAATCGAGTAGGGTTCAAAGGAGCTGCGGGCTTTGGCGGAAGAGAGTTTTGCATTGCAAGTCATATATGGAAGATTGAGGCTGGAGCCCAAATCAGTTTCAGTTTTGTCATCTTCGACGTGTTTGTTGTGAGGTCCCATAAAGCTCTTCGGTGGGTTGATCATAACCCCAACCCAAACAACCAAAACTTGTGTGCTACTCCACTCATGTCAATTCCTCGTCCACCCCAAGAGAATAACCAGTTCACATTCTTATAGCACAATTCAAAGATACAATTGGAAGATTTGAAATTTAAGGAAAATGTGAAACTAGCTAGCTATATAATGCATGTCTGGGTTCAATCTTGAAACATCCAATCAAGAGCTAGCTCTCTCACTACTACCATTATTTTTGTTTGAGAAATTAATTAATGCATCAAGAAAATATGCAGAGATATATGAGTAAACATTGAGGTAATTTGATAAGTAGTATGCAGCCAAAAATATTGTTTGTTGTGGCCCAATATGCCAATTGATGTATCGATTCTGGTGCCAATGTATTTTTTGAACAGTCCAACTTGAAAAGGAAATTAGTAAAGTTGTGATATCTCTAAGATATTGAAATTTCCTTAGTAAAGTTGTGATATCTCTAAGGATATTGAAAGTAGACCAATGAAAGAATTTGAAGGGCATTTGTGACCACTTGGCTCACAAAGTTCTAATTTTTTTGTTGCTATAGGAACGTGGGTGGGACCAAACTTGCTGGTTTCTTTCTCATGTGTATATATGTTTTTTCTCTTTCTGTGATGATTCTTCTTCTTTTATTTGGTTCAGTCACATGGTAGTGTACCACCACAAATTCAATCAACATACCAATAATTGATAGGGATGAGGATTTGATAGGCACCGCCCAGCTGGGTAGATGGCCCATTGTTTTATGGCATTAATAGCTGACTGAAACTCACATAGACTTTGTATGTACAATCCTCACAAGTCTTTTTACACTCTGTAGCTTTGAACAAATATCTTCTACCTAAAAACGAATTATTTATTCATTTAATTTACCGTCCACCCAATTAGAAAGCAATGGTTAAAACACTGCACATGACAAACGTACTAGGTACCCAAATTAACCAAATTCTATTCACCACATGATCAACAAGTACCATCTTTTACACACACGTGTATATATATATATATATATATAAATAATTATGAGAAATTTTATTTGTAGTTCTCACTTAAAGATTGCATGTACAAGTCCCTTTATTAAATAAAAAAAATATCATTTTAAAATAGATATTTTTGTAATTTTAAAAAAATTTAAAGATAAAATTATCTAAACTTACATTATAGTCTCCAAATAGAAAACTATAAGTAGCATTGCCCATATCTTATTTGTATGTGCGCGCTCGTGCACGTTTGATGATGATGATTGCAACGCAACTTTAACTTCTCGATTTAAGGGTAGTCATCTACATATAAGAAGTAATCAATCCCCTACAGTTCTTTTAGAACCACCGTTCATTAGTTTGCAGTAAGGCACAAACTTTTTTTTTTATTAAAAAAAAAACACTGAAGAGACTTGTATGAGTACTGAAACTTATATTTAGCATTATAATTAACCCAAAAAGAAAAATCAATTTCCTACATTGATAGGATAGCATAATGCAAGAAAGTTGTTTATCGAGTCGACTCGAACTCGTTTGTGGGAAGGTCTCAAGCTCGACTTCGAGTTGAGAGTTTAGCTTATCGTTGTCATGATTTGAGTATTTCTCAATATATATATTTATATATTTACTAGTTTCGGATGACTATTAGGCCGGGGGAGTTTCTGGGTCAGTTCTTCGGCATGGATGGTTTGCCTTGTGAAATCTCTAAGTAATTCTCCCTCTATAACCCTTAACCCGGGGTGGGATTTTGGAAAAAGTTGAATATTTGACCATGTCATGAGCACTATCATTTTTGTTTTGGGTAATTTTTTTTATGTGTGGAAACCCAAAGCATAACTTCCTGGTAAGTTTATTTCTTTCTCTTTTGAAAAAGGCCTGCAGGGATATTGCATCTGGCCATCTACCAGCTAAAATACGAAGTTTCCAAGAAGAGTATCTATCATGTGTATTTAATTATATATCTCAATGAAAAGTACAGCAAGGAATTAAGTTGCCAAGAAACTCCTTCCGTCTTTCTTCGAAGTTGCCTAAATGAAAGGTACCTCAAAAGAAGATGCCAAGAAACCTTTCATGTATTATTTATTTCTTTTTTATAACAAACGCGTCTCCTTTTTCCTCTCTAAATATGACTTTTGAAGACGATGTTGACTCAAAAAGTCATAGGCCGGTGGGTTTTGGGGAAGAAAGGAGAGGGGTGTGGGTCTGGATGACCATTTATTTTACTCTGCCAAAATATTGAAATGAGCTGGATCTGAAGCTTTTCATTTTCAAAGTAAATATGCCAAACCTTTCGGCGATTAGGCTCAAAATTAAGATGCGTGTATATGTTAGAGAGACCTTTAGAATTGAAGGCATAACTTTTCAGCGATCTTTCTAATTGTACATATGGTTAATGTGAGGTAGGGTTCGCTTTTAAAGAATTAAGAACTTTTCTTTCTTTCTCTTTTGGAGAAAGACCCAAAAAAACAAAACAAAGAATATTTTTGTTAAGAAATATTCTATTTGAAGGTCTTTATACCATAACATTCATGTGAAGTAATTTGATTAAAAAGATAAATTTTAAAATTTGAATCTTACAAATCAAATTATATTATGCGACTGATAGTGTGTGGTGTAAAGGCTTTTAAATAGTACTACTCTATTGTTAATATAATAAAATATTAATACTAATATATGATTTGTTATTTTTACCATTCTATTTAAACACTCATTACCCTCTGCTCGGCTAACAAGGGGAAAATCATTCAAGCATCACTTGCATGCCACCAATGGAGATGATCCTATTCGATTGCATGATCAAGTTGTTTTCGCAGGGGCCAACTTGATCTATCATCATATTAGAGATTATAAGTTCATAACCCTAGCCCATTATCATTCTGGGCTAAACAAATCTACTAATTCTCTTTGATTCGAGTTATGTAAGAGGGGTTATAAAAAAAGAAAAAAAAAAGTTAGGTAAGAGGGATCTTGAACTAAGAAATATACTCTAGAAGCTAAAAAAGATTACTTATCAAATTCGATGGTCCACTCTCTAAAACTCCTATACGTAGTATTAATATGCTAAATTTCACATAATGAGTCCACCTCTATTCAAACTTAAAACTCTCCAATTCGGTTGGCCAATTGGAGAATATTTTGTATATTCTTGAGAGGATTATGTATATTTTGTTACTCGTTTCAATGAAAGGCACCGCGTGCAAGGAAGTGGCCAAAAATCCTCATCTTTCTTTGAGGTTGCCAAGAAGAGGAGTCTCTGTAATTTTATTTATTATTTGAAAGGTATAGCATGCAAGAAAGTTGCTTATAAGAAAATCATCATATTTCTTTTAAGTTGTCAAGAAGAGGGCCAACCCTGTTTAATTTATTACTTATCTCAATGAAGGTACCGCAAGGAAGTGCCCAAAAAACTCCTCATCTTTCTTTGAAGTTTCCAAGAAAACGACCCTGCCTGGTTAATTTATTATTTATTCCAATGAAAGGTACGGCAAGGAAATTGCCAAGAAAATTTGCAACCTAATTTTCCTTCGATTTCATGTGCTGCTTTGAGAAGCTACCAACTTGTGACCAT
Organism: Carya illinoinensis; assembly: GCF_018687715.1. NCBI lineage: Eukaryota > Viridiplantae > Streptophyta > Magnoliopsida > Fagales > Juglandaceae > Carya > Carya illinoinensis. Next base: position 28,879,358 of record NC_056767.1, read on the forward strand.
CAAGAATTACCCATGGAAGGCGAATAAGTAGTCACCTCTTGCAAAGATTTAGAATGCTACATGAGAAACGTACAAACTCACTTCCAAAAAATAAAAACTACCCATTTTTTTCTATTCATTTGGACTTCTCACTTGATTTAATTGAATTATATATATATATATATATATATATATTTATATATCATCTTTGATTTTATTTTTTGAAAATAGTATGGAGATGCTCGCCCGCACATATCAAACCATCTTCTGAATACTATTTTCTTATGTTACTGTTAATCTAGCTAAATTGGTTCATGTGATCAATTTTTGTAAAGTTCATAGAAACAAAATAATGAAAAGACATCAAGAAAAAAGTTATGGTACGCTAGGACTCAGGACCATACATGTATTAATTGGGTGTCGGTAGCTTTAAAATTATTTGATTTTTATGAAAATGATTGGCCGGTGCGTTCATTAAATGCCCAGCTAATAGATTTTGGAAGGCATATTTTTCCATAAGACTGGAGCCTATTTTCCACAAGGTAGTCAGTCATTAAACGTCTACAACTGAATTTCTACTTGTGAAAAAATGACGTCAAGTCATTCAAGAAAAGGGACCGAAAGGAAGTTGCCGAGAAACTCGAATGTTTGTTCGCTTTTTCTAAGGCCGCGTATGCTTTCAACTTTCAATTAACACGGCTTCTAACTTCCGAGTTGTCTAGATTAAGTAGTAATCAATCATAGATAAACAAAAAAACATTACTCAGAGGCATTAAAAAATCTTGTCCATTGTATATCCAACGGTTTATTCAGGACTGAAATGCATCATTGATTGATTGAGCTTAAAAAAAAAAAAAAAAATAGGCTGGAGAGGTTGAGGAATCTAATTTCAGTTTTCAGAGAAGAAGGTAAAAATGCAAAACGCCCTGTTTCGATCAGCAGCCCCATTTTTTCATCTTCTCGCCTCACTCATGCGCACGGTTTTATTAAACTCGATTTCCACCTCAGTTTATCATCTCAATTCATTATTCTTTATAAAGAATTTAACTCATCTCAACTCAACTCATCATCAAAATGAAACCTAAGTTGTCAAGAAGAGGGCCCAACTATGTAATCTTTTACTCATCTCAATGAAATGTATCGCAAGGAAGTGCCCAAGAAACTCCTCATCTTTCCTTGAAGTTACCCAGAGTAGGACTCTACCGAATTAATTTATTATTTCTTCCAATAAAAGGTACTGTAAGGAAATTGCCAAGAAACTCTATCATCTTTCTTCATCAAACGCATAAGGAGGGTCTTTCAGTACTTATCCGCCGTAGATATTTGAACCAATTTTCAAATGGGAAAGAAAAAATTTCTTAGACAATTATTCAGATCATGATCAAGGGTAACATATATATATATATAAATGATGAAGGGCTGATGACTTTTTGAACCAATTGAGAAGCATATTAATCTAAAATAGTCATGACTCATGACTCATTTATTACATTAGTAAGTAATTTTAATCGTTTAGTGCATCTTAATTCCATTAGTGAATCGATAGTAATATTTTGGTTGAGATTTTTGTGTTTCGGCATTGAGTTGCTAAATTCTGTATCATGTCCTTGTACCCATATGGGATGGCCATGGTTAGAGTCACCAATTCCCTCTTGATTTCAGTATCATGTCCTTGTTCCCACAGGAGTGTTTCTGGGTCCGTTCATCAATTTGCCTTGTGAAAATTTTAGGTAATTCTCTCTCTTTTCCTTTCCTCGAGGTGGGATTTTAGAGTTTCTCTTTAAAAATGACTTTTGAAGACATATTTGACTCTACAAGTCATGATGGGGGCCGTTTTTGGAAAGAAGGAGAGGGTGGTTGTTCGTGGGAGCTAGCAAAGGACATTGGCCACTTATTTTCTCTGCCAAAATATTAAATTGGTTAATTTGGGTTTGGCCATTATCCATTCCGATTGTCTTATATATACTCAGAAAGGACATTTGTGATTTACTCATCTATTTTTCTATGCCAAAATATTGAAATAAGCTGGATGTTCTAGATCATGATCATCAAAATAATACGCATCGTTTATCATGCGCCAACCCATTAATCAGATGTTTTTATATTTTGGACCAAATTCTAAATTTTAAAAGGAGGAAAAGACAGATTTTATACATCAATTCTCAAAATAAAAATTATATTAAAAAAATTATATTCGAATCCTATTTTAACTATATAATTTTTTTATTTAACCTTTTACGTCTAATCTCCCAAAAGTTTATAATAAAATATCTTAATTCAAACGATTTCATTATTATATATAAATTTATTATATATAAATTTTTTATTTTATCTCATCTGTATAATCAAACGGGATCTTAAAGCAAATGGGCATGCGATATTCAACTTTTGCTTTACACAAGGAAGTTGCCAAGAAATTGTTGGGGTGGATGCAGCTTATTTCTTGGCAGCCTCTCAGACAATTTCTCCCTTTCCCTTTCACTGGGGTTGGATTTTGGAGAAAGTTGAATATTTGACCATGTACATCCCTATTATGATCAATTCGTTTATCTCTTTAAAAATTACTTTTGATATAAGTCATGGGAAGAAAGGAGATCTGGGGTGTTGTGGGAACTAGCAAAGAATTACTTTTCCCGTATTTTTGGCTGGTTTGTCTCATCTTTTCTAATAATTATAACTTTTTAAAACTTCTAAACAAAATTTAATAAAAAATTTAATTTTTTTTTAAATCCAGAAACTTAAATCATATTAAAAAATTATATTCTAATAATATTGTATTTAACTTTCAACTTCCATCTCATCAGCAAAACTAGCATAATACAAATTTGCCAAAAAGAGGATAGAGCTCCTGATACAATATTAGTATACGAGTGTTTGTGAATGAACAAATGAACTCTTAACCTTCTATTACAATGGAAATTGATGAGCTTGAGCTTTGAAAATGATGGAGATGTCAAGCAAATAGAACAGGTTTTTGAAAAGAAAGAAAGAATTGCCCGTATGTAGTTTGTCATGCTGCAAGGCATTGTTTTACCAATCTATATTAGCACTTGTAGTAACTATATTAGCACAAAAAAGTAGATAGATTTTCTGATTACAAGCCGTAGTTCAATCCAAAATGTATTCTGACACACTGAACTAATTAAGAAGAAAAGCCCTTGCATACTTGCTTTAGTCAGAGACAGGGTTTTGCAAAGAGTATTTGTCGTTTGTTTGATTTTGTAATAAATCACATATCATCTATAAGTGAAGTTCTGTACCACATTATGGAAAGGACTAAAGTTTATCAAGTGGACAAGTGCTTGAGGACTTCTAAAGGGCATTGAGAGAGTAACTCCAAGGCAGAGCAAGTTTACACCCAATAATTAAAATCACAACTAATCAAACATTCCTCTGTAATGAACTTATGATCTGAAATACAAGTGGCCATCAAAATCAATATTAGAAGCTTACTTACCAAACATGATATTTGTTTTTAGTACATAAAAATAATCCTCTGTTCAGCTATAAAGAAGTCCACTTCAATTGCTTACTGAATTGGATAATCCACTGTTTGAAAATCTTATATTTATAGCATAATTTATTGTTATAGAATCACATAAGTACTATTATATGAAAGTTACAGCGAGGAAGTTGTCAAGAAACTCATCTCTCTTGTAAGTTTCCAAAATAGAATCATCTGCAATTTAATTATTATTTATCTCAGTGAACGATACTGCAAAGACGTTCCCAAGAAATTCCTCATCTTCCCTCGAAGTTGGCAAAAGGAAGGTAATATGTAATTTATCTTAATGAAAATGATGGTCAAAAAGTAGAAAATGATCCAATAATTCTAGCAATCACATAAGATATTAAGATTTAAGTGATTCACTTCAACAAAGTTTCTTTTCATCCACTGACAGAACTTCACAATCTCATTGCAGAGAAACACTCGATTGGCTATCTCTAGACCAATTCCTACTGAGAGAATGCAGAGAGTGGAGGGCATATTTTTCCACAAGACTAGAGCATATTTTTCAACAAGACTAGAGCTTATTTCCCACGAGACAATCATTAAACACCTTCAACTAAATTTCTTCTCATGAAAAAAGAAGTCAAGTCAATCAACAAAAAGAACCGAAAGAAATTGCTGAGAAAGTAATTATTCTTTAACAAATGCGTATGCATGTTTTTCCTCTGAAGCCGCGTATGATTTTCCTAAGCAAATGAAAGTTACCTCAAAAGAGATACCAAGAAACCTTTCATGTGTTATTTATTTTTTTCTAACAAAAGCTTATCGTTTTTCCTCTTTAAATATGACTTTTGAAGATGATGTTGACTCAAAAAGTCATAGGCTGGTGGGTTTTGGGCAAGAAAGGAGAGGGGTGTGCCCAAGAAACTCCTCGTCTTTCCTGGAAGTTGCCCAGAATAGGACCCTGCCTAATTAAGTTATTATGTATTCCATTGAAAGGGACCGCAAGAAATTGCCAAGAAACTCTCATCATCTTTCTTCATCAAACATGTATCCATTTTCCAATGCAACTTTCAACTTCTGAATTCTCAATTTAAGAAGAGTACACTTTCAGTAGTAATCCACCAATTTACTTCTCTGATGGCTGTTCAAGGTGCTTCTTCCTCTTCCCTTTCTTCTTTTATTCATAGGTGGAAGTACGATGTATTCTTGAGCTTTAGAGGTGAGGATACTCGTAAAAAATTTACTGCCCATCTATATGCTGCTTTAGTTCATCAAGGCATAAACACATACATAGATGATGACAAGCTTCAAAGAGGGGAAGAAATCTCACAAGCACTTTCCGAAGCTATCGAAAGCTCAAGGATTTCAGTTGTAGTACTCTAAAAAAACTATGCATCATCGAGATGGTGCTTGGAAGAGTTGGCGATGATCATCGACTGCAGAAAAACAAAGCAACAAACGATTCTACCAGTGTTTTACGATATAGATCCAACAGAGGTACGACATCAGAGTAAGAGTTTCGGAGAAGCATGGGCTAAACTTAAAGATAAGATCAAGGATGAGACCAAGGTGCAAAGGTGGAAATCAGCCATTACCGAAGTGGCCGAATTGGCTGGGTTCACTTTAGGAGACAGGTATTTTGCTTCTACCCACTCTTATTGTGACGCCCCCAAATTCCGTTTGGGATCGAACGGACATTTGAAGCGTCGAGACATGCAACACAAGGTTACCTGGCCCCGTTCATGACATATAAGATGCAATATTCCTAACATGCATCTAACATTATGCAATATTCGCAGCGGATAAATTTTTTTTCTTTAGCAATACTATGCACTAAATTAAAAATATCCCAAATACTTAAAACATACTTCATATATAAAGATCCATTGAATAACTAAGATCACAGCACTAGTCCAAAATGGTTATGATCCAAAAGTACTGGAGATGCAACTCCATCGTACAAGTAGTAATTTAACTACTATATTAACATTTAACGACGCACCGTCGTTCAGTCGACTGTGTCTAATTGGTCAGCTCCTGATCCTCCTTCAGGTCCTGTAACAAGATCTACCATTCGGGGGGAATGGTAGTTGGGACTACCACAGTGAGATTTGATTACAAATCTCAGCAAGTTAACAAAAACTTTCACACAGGCTAATGATGCATGGATGACAGTAAAAGCATAAATGCATAATCAAATTCATAAGTAATTAAAGCATAACTTGGCGTACAAAATAGCATAATTGACATAACTTAAATTGAAACATGAACTGAACGTGACTTGACATGAACTTGATCTGAAAATTGACTTAGCATGAACTTGCTCTGAAACTTGAATTAGCATGAACTTGCTCTGAAACTTGAATTAACATGAAAAATACATACTCCACAGTTGTTGTGGCCCCATGTATTCTACATAAACTTGACTTAACATGAAAAATACATACTCCACAGTTGTTGTGGCCCCATGTATTCTATGTGTAAATACATACTCCACAGTTGTTGTGGCCCCATGTATTCTACATAAACTTGACTTAACATGAAAAATACATACTCCACAGTTGTTGTGGCCCCATGTATTTTACACATCACAATGCAGTTAAATACATACTCCACAGTTGTTGTGGCCCCATGTATTCTACATAAACTTGACTTGAACATAACTTGAAATACATGACCAACTTGAGATAGAAACATTTCGTAACATGGCATAACATATAACAGACAACATATTTAACATGACATACTTGTAATGTATAATAATACATGACAGAATATATTATGTAACAGATAAAAATTGATGACAGAATAAATTCTGTATAATAGACAATTACGTGATAACTTGGCATGGCATGACATATATGATAACATACATACATACATACACTGTAGTTCTTTTACTTAGCACACATACACAGTAGACTGCTAGTAAGTTAAAAGCTAACTTACCTCGATCTCCGCGTTTCTTATAAAACCTCAAGCGCGATCACGAGGAACTGTAATTAGTGATTCTAAAAGTTAGCACTAAATCACTAATAAATTGAAATATGGAAAATACTAACTTAAATAGTAAAATTTCCATTTTACTCTCTACATGTGGAAAAATGACCGTTTAACCCATAATTTAAGGATTTTGCATACTAACTCCAAAAGTTTCCAAAATTTACATTCCTCATGTAAATTTTGTCCTAAACTTAAATATCAACTCAGAAAAATTTAAAACTAATCACAACTATTAAAACTCCATAGAGCCGAAATTCTCATATGCTATTTCCATTGATTTTTGTTTCCAACTTGTTTTGATCAACCTTTTGATCTATGACTTATAAATATGTGATCTTCAAACCAAACCATCACATGGTTTAAAAAGATGTCCTAAAACATATATAAGCTTCTAATTCAAGATCACATGGTTAAAAATTAATCAAAACATAAATTTAGCCAAGAACATCCACACTTTGGCTTATTTGAATATCTCTTTACATAAAATTTCATATCTTTGAAAATAACATCAAATATCTTTAAAATAATAATATAACATGTATATAAGATGCTTAGGATCCTCCAATAAAATTATCAAAGTCATTGGAATAGATTTAGACCACCAAAGAGTTAAACTTTCTCAAAACAGAAACTGTTTTTCCTCTTCCAGTTTCTAAGTTTCTAAATCTAAGAAAATCTTTCATCAAAACCTTTAATCATGCAAAAATCCTCAACCAATAGTCATATATACATGTTAACGATACTCCATAAAAATTTCAGACCAATATCTATCCATTAGCTTGGTCAAAAACTCCAAACTATAACATATTCTCCAGTTTATCTCCCAGAATGACCTTTCTATAGTTTACATAATATTTGACTGACCAAATGATATTCAAATGGGACAAATAAGATATACATGTAAACTAGACTCAAAAAGGAACAACTTATATGAAGGAGACTTTATGATAAAACACTTACAAAAGCTTCGAAATGGGCGTGCAAAAGAACTCCTAAAAGCTGTCCGAGAGAAAGTGTTTGATATTCTTTTAAATGAACGTGTAAATGAAGATAAGTTCGTGGGTGATGGCTGGAGATGCTTATGGACGAGATAAGGAAGATGATAAGGCTGGATTTGAGAGTTGAGTGTGGTTTTCTCCTACCTAAAATATCTATAAAAGATTATCTCAAAATATTTTATCCAATAATATCTATAAAAATCAGCTCAATATATTTTCCAAATGTGGAGTAGACTTGGAAGAGTAAGGTTGCTAAAATATTTCCATGTGTATTTTAAATCTCTATTCTTAAGATATTTTCCAAATGTGTATTTTGCTTAGGTGTCATGATCTCACACCTTGATTTCCTTCACAATTCCATCTAATGGTTTCTCTTTGTGCCAAGTATCTAATACTATTCATTGTGTGGTTAAGATCTTGCCAAGTGTCCAAATAAAATATCGCTAACCTAATTTAGAAATTTCATATTGTGATTTTGAAAACACTGCGCTTAGTACATTTACCAAGGTTACTATTCACTCCAAAAATAAATGTAATAAACTTAGTACTGAAAAATCCTAAATATTCAATTAAGCCTAGTGATGTAGACTATAATGTATTCTGACACTTTTAACTATCTCAAATAATTAAAATCGCATTTCTAGCATCATAGTGAGTGATAACACTAACTATGTTGACAGGCTAAAATTTATGCAATTAGTCGATTCGTGTAAACTTACAGAGTTTTCACGAGGTTCCTAAAGTCAATAGAAATTCCTTAATTGAATTTCTAGCGGGCTGTTACACTTATGCCTTTATTAAAAAAAAATGTGATAATAATACATCTTAAAGAGGCAAACCAAATCTGAGAAGGGAACAAAAAACGTTAATTAAATAGATCATTGTCATTTGTTACCAGATATAAAACTTTTTGAGTACTAGTTCATTTTCTTTTGTTTCTTTGTTGTGAAAAGCCTAAAAACTCTTCTTCTTTTTTTCATTGCTAGGGACGAATCTAAATTTATTCAAGAAGTTGTTCTAAAGGTTTCTGGAATAGTAAAGCCTAAATCTTTAAATCACGTTTCCAAGCATCTAGTTGGAATGCAGTCTAGAGTACAGGACATCCATAATAAGCTTCCAAGTGTAGAAGTGAATGACACTACACGCATACTAGGAATCTTTGGAATTGGTGGAGTCGGTAAAACAACCTTGGCTAAAGAGATCTACAACTCATTTCTTGACCAGTTTGAATATAGTTGTTTTCTTGCAAACGTGAGAGAAACTTCACAGCGTAAGGATGGTTTAATTCAATTGCAAGAGACACTTCTTTACAAGATCCTTGGTGCCTGGAGTTTGAAGGTTCGAAATGAAGATGAAGGAATGGGTCTCATAAAAAAAATGCTTTGGAGTAAAAAAGTTCTTTTAGTTCTTGATGATGTGGATCAATTATTCCAAGTTGAAAACTTACTTGGAGATCGTGATAGGCTTGGTGATTGGCTTGGTTTAGCAAGTTTAATTATTATAACAACAAGAGATGAAAGTTTATTAACTAAGTATAATGTTCATCTACAATACAAGATGAAGGAATTGGATCACAATGAAGCTCTTCGGCTGTTTTGTTGGAATACCTTCAAAAATAAAGAACCGAACCAAGGTTTTGCAGAACTCACAGAAAAATTTTTGCATTATGCTGGGGGCCTTCCATTGGCTTTAAAAGTGCTGGGGTCATATTTACGTAAAAGAGAAGAAATTAAATTTTGGGAAGATGCTCTAGAAAAGTACAAAAGAATTCCTCCCGATAATATTCAAGACAAGCTTAGAATAAGCTATGATGGTTTGGAAGAAAGTGAAAAGAAAATTTTCCTGGGCATTGCATGTTTCTTTGCAGGGAGGCGTAAAGAATATGTTACTAACATACTTGATGGTTGTTGTGGTTTCTTTCCCCATGCTGATATTCAAATACTAAGGGAGAAGTGTCTCATAACCATTGATGAGTATGACACAATAAACATGCATGATTTACTCAAAGTTATGGGCAAAGAAATTGTTCGTAAAGAGTCAGACAAAGATCCTGGAAAATGCACTTGGTTGTGGTCTCATGAAGATGTTCGTTATGTACTTGAACAAAATAAGGTAAGATTTACATAAAAGTACATTTCATTTGAAATTGTAAAAATGGGCTGAGAAATACATATACAAATGCATCCCTGCACTCATTTATTTATATGCATACTGCATCTACCACACATATCACTCATAAGAGGTATTTTGTTTATAAGTAGAATTCCTTAATTGGCCGGTTACAATTAGACGTAGTTTTTCTATCGGTATCTTGAATTTTTCTTATATCAATAGGTAAGATTAATTAGTAAATATGAAACCAAGCATTGACATTTTGTATTTGATCACTTACTTCGGAACATTCTAATAACAAAATTTCCAAACGGTAAGAAATTTTTTCTAAAAAAGTTTGAAAGCGAGGAAGACTAAACAAGCTTGTTTTCTTTTCATATGTAATATATATATACATGCACTATATGTACATAATATATATACATATAAACAAATTAATGATTCTAGCAAATGATAAAATATGAAGATCAACTTTATTATGTTCTGATTTTGTTGGTAAATTTATGCATTGTCTTGCTAGGGAACAAACAAAATTAAAGGCATACTGATAGACTTGCCTGAAAAGAAGGGTTTGATACACTTGAGTCCTGGAACTTTCGAAAAGATGCCAAATCTCAGAGTACTCATAAATCGTAATGCACTCTTTTCAGAACCACCTAGTTATTTCTCCAACGAGTTGAGGGTGCTTGATTTTAAAAACTATCATGGTACATCTCTTCCATCCAACTTTAATGGAAAGAACTTGGTTGATTTAACAATGACTAAGTGGAAGCTCAAATCATTGGGAAATAAATTCAAGGTACTATTATTATCTCTCTCTCTCTCTCTCTTTTTAATAACATTGTGCGTATATGTTGTAAGCTTTCCTCAAGCTTATATATTTCATTTCTTTTTATTTTGTTTTTTTACAGAACTTTCAGAATTTGAAATTTCTGACTTTGCTCAAGTGTGATTTCCTAAAAAGAATATCCGGTATTTCGGGGCTTCCAAATTTAGAGGAATTGTACATTTCGGAGTGCAATAGATTAGTTGAGGTAGATCAATCTATTGGATCCCATAGTAAACTCGTTGATTTGTCAATTTGCAATTGCATTAAACTTAATAGTTTTCCAAGTTCCCTCAACTTGAGATCTCTGAAATCGCTTTTTGTTGCTTGCGTAAGCCTGGTGTCCTTCCTGAAATTGGGCCGGAAATGAAATGTTGGACATCGATTGAATGGAGATTCACTAGTATAAAAGAACTGCCTCATTCTATTGGGAATCTCACTAAACTTCAATATTTACGCACTACAAGAAATTAGCCCTTTTGCAGCGCTTAAAATCGTTGCAAATACATTTAAAAAACGCTGTAATTGATCAATTGCAACGTTATTACCCTCCTTGCATGTTCGACAGTATAAAAGTGATATTTTTGATCAATAGCAACGTTATTGAAAAAACGCTGCAAAAAACTTCATTTGCAGCGTTTTTAAACCGCTGCAAACTAACTAATTTCACGCTGCAAAAGGCCATCCCATGTGACTGCCATGGCGCTGCATTTGATCAATTACAGCGAAATTTATCCTTGCTATATCATTAAATTTCGCTGCAATTTGTGTACGTCAAAAGCAACATACCATTCTAGCGCTGCATTTGATACTTTTTGCAAGGACTAAAATCGCTGCAAATTTCCATAAAAACGCTGCAAATGTGCCATCTCAGAAGCAGCGCATGCTTTTTTGTTGCATTTAACATTTTTTGCAAGGACTAAAATCGCTGAAAAAAATAAAAAGCGCTGCAAATGCCCAAAAGCAACGCTTGCTTCCTTTGTTGCATTTTGCATTTTTTTCAAGGACTAAAATCGCTGAAACTGATGATTTGCAACGAATTTTGGCCTAGTTGCAACGACTAAAAATCGCTGCAAATACTTAATTACAAAATTAAAAAAAATAATAATTACTACTGAAACATACAGTTTCAGTAATTAATTAATCTGTATTAGAAGCAAAGTTAGTATATCTTCTAGGATTTAATTCCCTTTACTTAATAATAAAAAGGGTACATAGAAAATAACAACAAAGTACCCAAGGATCCTTACCCAAGTCAAATTATAAATTCATTTACATTATAATTTATATAGACGGAGGGGTAGCTTGATACATTTTAAAGTACTGCTAAAATTTCTAGGATAGTCTTATCTACGTAATCACCTAGAAGTGCCAGAGCCTGATAAAAGAAGTAGAGTAAAAAAGGAGATACAATTCAAGATCATGTGTTCTCTGTGCAAAGGAAGATATTTAATAGAACTCACAGGATCACAATCATTCTTGATGCCACAGTTCACAATCCCAACTCCTAATAATGCACCAGAAATAACATGGTTGTCACTTAGGTGGAAGTACTTGTCAATTTGGGCAAGTCCAGCGTCAACATCCCACAGTAAAATCATACTCTGTTATGACAAGAGGAAATGAGAATCCAACTTATAGGTTGAAGAAGTAAGAAGAGATAAACTGGGCAGTAAAAGACATACAAGACTTGCTGCAGCACTAGTCTTTCCATGTTCCTTATTTTTGAAAAGCCAGTTGGCAGAAGAGCCACCACTAGAACTGTCTGATGGGACTGTCATTAACTTATCCTGCAACAAAAACAATCAATATCACAAAAATTCACACCATATGTTATTTCTCAAGCCTATAGCACATTACCTGACCAAAGCCAGCATTTACAAAAGCATTAACAAAGGTGGCAGCAAGGTTCTGTCTAGCCGAGTCAACACTTGCACCAGCACTAGCACGGCCTTCAAGCAAGTGTGCCTGAGAAAATACATGAGAAAGCACATTATCAAAAGGGAACTCACATTTATCTTAACACATAATGAGCACCTAGAACATCTCTCTCTCTCTACTCTTTTGGCTCTTCTTTTCTTTTATACATTATATTAGGGGATGATGTCACATCAGGAGATGATGAAATGATGATATTAAAAGACTTGCAAATAGGATTTCTTTGCAATTAGATATTAATAATAAATGAGTTTATTAAGAAAAAAACTACATATGTAATGCGCAAGAATGAACAAGGAGACCATCAAAAACAAAATCTATTGGCAGCAACCACTTCTAGATGGTGCCATAGCGTATTGGAAGAATCATAATTGACCAAAATACATCACCAGATACATAGAAGAACTACTCGATGAAGATGCTTTTTCAACAAGGAAACAGAGAAATCACAGCAATCACCCACTAGCTTTCATCTTAACCTATAAGCAGAACGTGGTTTTCACTAAAATGTGTGTGGACCTCTTAAAGAAAGAGCTCCACATAGCATGAGCTTCTTTATTTAATAACTACCCTTAACAGTATATCTCCCAATAGAATGATGACAACATTCAAGATGAACTCAAGATAGGAACTTTCAGCAACAGTTTTAGCACTTTCTACAAGATTTCTTAGCCCAAAAAGAATTCCTTAGAAGATCATATGCACTTTTGCCAAAATACACAAAGTACCATAAAAAACCAGTGGAAATCACATGTGAATATCAAAGTTTAATAATCCCAGTTGATGGAATTCCTCTTTGAATAAAACACTAAAGAAACATTGCAAGAGTAGTTACATAAAAAATACATAAGCATAACCAGGCTCTAGATAACCCAAGTAAAGATTATGAACTTAAGAAGAACCAAATCATATCCAGCATTATTGATTATACAGATCAAGTCCAGACCTTATAGATATCTTTAGGAGATTTAGGTTCCCTTTACTCAATATCACGAGCAAGTGTAAGATAACCTTCGCTTAACGGAGGTGTTGTTTATTATATCCTGTAACACCTCCCGATCATCATCATCTGCAGCCATCTCATCGTCTAGCTCAAATGTAATACCCTGCATCAAAGAACAACAATATGCAACAACTACCAAGTGTAAAAATTTGACGTGTATGAGTAGCTAAATTTATGTCTTCCAAACAGGAGGGCAGGCCAAAACAATGTTGGTAAAAGCAGGCTTGAACACCAAGAGCAAAGCACTTACCAGAAGTGAAGCCCATTATGTGCTTCTTCTTTTTTTTGATAATTAATAAGCCCATTATGTGCTTTTTTAGTGAGCTTAAATCGCAAAAGCACACTTCTATAGTTTCTTGAAAAAAAATATAAAAACATCAGTCTTAAGTATTCTGGACCATTCATTTGCGTTAAGAAAATGAATGCCAAATAAGAAAAAAAAATAAGTGTAAAAAAGAAGGAAAAAAAAATGCCAAATCCCTCCTATTGCATTAAGTATTCAGAATCTCAGATATAATTAAAAACTTGCATGTAAAGCATGAATTATAAGGTAATCCAAATAGAATAGTGGATGCAGAATGAAAAAATAAGGAAAGCAATCTACGGTTAAATTGGAGGATGAACATAAAACAAATTATTCAACATTCAACTTAATAACATATAGTTTTGCTTGGAAGGTAATCCATATCATAAAAAAAATGCACCATCATATTATGGAGCATATAAAAAAAATTTACCTAATCTAGAAACCAAAAGAAAAATGCATTGCATATCTCCAATTTACATTAGACGAGTATAGTACCTGCTCTTGGAGTATGCTCCTGGCCTCAACAAGTTGAGCTTCAAGTTCAAGCTCCCTCTCAGTTGATTCAGAAGTAACTTCAGCACCTTTCTGTGCATCTTGCAATTGAACCATACGCTCCTTCAAATGTCAAAGCATAAACAAGAAAATAAATTAACATCTTACTGTCCATAGGAATCATAAGATGAATTGGTAGAAAAGGCAAAAAAAAAAAAAAAACCTTTATGGAAGTCATCTTATTTCGGAGACTTTCCTCTATTTGATCTCTAGCCATGTGAAAGGGCAGGTCAAAGACATCCTGCATGTATTGAACTCTTAACATATAGCGCCATAATCTTTCATCATCTTTCATCAATGCACCATATAAACGACATTGATAAACTAATTGGACATGTCAACAGTGCAACATTGAACAAAAAGTGATCAACGGAACTAAAGGTAATCAGACACGTTTACACAATAAAATAGGACAGAGATTGAGGCCAAAGCACTTGCCGCTGTCTCTGCTCACTAGCAGAGTCTCTAAATTCAACATCCCGCTGCCTCTGTTGAAGCAACGAGTATAGACAATTGCAAGTTCTCGCAACAGAAACCTGCGAAGCACGGAAAAAACAGGTTAAAGTAAATAAATGATATCGTATACAAATCCGAGCGAAGCAAAAACAACGATCAACATCAAAACGGACCGGATCATTGGCGAACAGATCGAGAGAAGCCGGGAATCCGTACGTAACAAGCGTCCGGTTCAAGTACTTAGCGCAGTGTTCCAAATTTCCCACATCGGCAAATGCGTACTCTCTGGAGCACAAATCAAAACCATAAACATCAACGCTCAATAAGATACATGCCTATACATATAATGTGGATATATAGCATGGTAAATGTATGCTGTGCAAAAAGAAACCCTAAACTGTTGAGAAGCTCACCCGATTGTGGAGCCGGACTGAGTGGTGGCAAAAGGAGCCCCTAGCGACGGCGATACAGAGAGAGAGAGAGAGAGAGAGGTGAGGCCAGATTTGGGGAAAAGGAAATTTCCGGCATGGGGTTTGGGGGAGAAGGAGGGGGCGGACATCGAGGTGAGGTGGCAGTTACATGGTGGGGTCGCTGGCGACGGGCTGTGCCCGGCGGCGTGGGTCGAGGGAGGATCGCTGGGGGAACGAGAGCGGGGAGACAGAGAGAGGGAGGGGGGTGTCTGCTGGAGGGAAAACAAAACATAAATTGGGGGAAAAAAAATTGAAACTTGGCGCCCATGTCAATTTCGACTATATTTAGGCGCTGCAAACGTAATTTTACAGATACAGAGACTTAAACCGTTGTAAATATTAGATATTTCGCTGCAAAAAGGTAAATTATGCATCGTTTCATCTTTTAAGACCAAAAAAAGCGGCAATTTAAAAAATGCTGTAATAGATAACCTTTTGCAGCGATTTTTTTTACAACAATATAAAAATCGCTGCAATAGGCCTATTTTCTTGTAGTGACGTCTAGAACACAACAAAAACCTTGCTCATATCCCTTCTAGCATTTGTCAGTTGGAAAACCTACGTAGTCTCGGTCTCATTGGCTGCACAAAAAGAATTACGTATCCAAAATTAGATTCCTTGACGTTTACCAACTGGTTCTCCAAAGTGAAAAGATTAAATCTACAATTGGAAACTTTCGTTATCCTTCCTGGAGTGATGGATCGATTTGTTGGATTGAGGGAACTTAGTTTATCTGGATGCGATAAACTCAAAAAAATCAAAAAACTTCCCCCAAATATAGAAGTGGTAAGCGCTTGTGGATGCAGCTCATTGGAAAGTTTTCCAGATATATCAAAGAGGTTTGAATTCAATACCAGCAACTTGAGTAAACTACATTCGATTGACTTGTCTGGATCCTCTAAAATGCTTGTAAATGTTGGGAGTCATGTGGCAGCTATTCTAAGGCCCCAACAGGTATCTCTCTCTCTTTGTTTTTTTATTTTTTTTGGATAGGTAACAATGCTAGGGATTGAACCCTGATTCTTGTACTGAGAAACCAAGGCTGGTGCAATCTGGGTCAAGGGCCACTAGCTCACACACATGCACACGAGTAGCTTTCTCTATATATAGAAATATGCATTGCTAAAAAGAATGATATGCTTGTTTAACAGGAAGTTACAGGGTACGGCAAGTCAAGCGGCCTTCTATTTCCAGGAAATAAGATTCCAAATTGGTTCTCCAATTGCAAGGAGACTTCAAATAGTTGTTCAAGTGATATATTTATTGAAGTTGAACTGCTCAATCCTAGTGTGATTAAAGGAATCCTTACATGTGTTGTTTTAAACGCACATCTTGACATGATTTCTAGTTCAATTACGGTCAACTATGATGGTAGATGTCTGGGTACTATATTCAATATATTTTTTTTTTTAGGGGGCTCAGACCATGTATGGTTGGCTTTCTACGATCTAGAGCCTTTTACCCTAGCGAAGGGAAGTCTGCAAATTCGTTTTGAATGCGATTCAGATGAAATACTCTTCAAGCATTGCGGAGTCCATCTGGTACGCAAGGACGAGAAGAATTCTAAGAGGAAGCGTGATGATGATTGTAACTTCAAATCCAATTGGTATCCGCAACAGAAGAGTTATTATTCGGACTATTCAGACTCAGAGAATGATGATGATCATGAGGAGTGCTATTCACACTCAGAGGATGACGATGACGAGGAGTACTATTCAATGGATGACAATTTAGAGGATGGCGACAAGGATTAAGATTTATACCATTAAAAGGTAATTTACATCATTAATATAATCTCTCTTGTTTTATTTTTTAATAAAAAATTATTACATACTTTCAAAATCAATAACTTGATATTACCGTATTAAGACTATCTTATCATTATATATTATATAATCAAAATTATTTATTTAAATATAAATGTTAATTAATATATATACCATTAATATAAAATAATATAATTAAAATTACTGTCTTCCCAAACATACAAGTTTTCTCACCAATATAATTCATTTATTAAATGTTCCAAAGGTTAGTTTATTAATTTCAATCCTTTGGTTATTTTGTGTGCATGTATGACTTAATTTAGAGCATACACGTAATTTTATTTTTATAACTTCCATTCACTATCTGCAGAATTTGTAGTTTTAGGCATAGTTAGTTGAAGGATATTGCTTGAGTTTTTCAACAATGTCTTTCTTCATGAAAAAAAAATATGATACTGAGTACTTTATCTCCATACGGCAATTCAATATAATGTTTTGGGCCATAATTTAGTTTTTATATTGTTACTTCCTTTAAAATCTACTTATTTTTCAATTTACAGAGACAGTGGCATTAAACCGTAAATGAAGTTTAAGTGCCTAAGTTTCCCTTGAGCAGTTCAAACAATTATGTTATAAAATAAATAAATAAATAAATTATCTCATGGAATTATTGGGAGAAATCACTGTTTTCTTTGTAGTGATTTATTTATCTATTTTTCAAAAGCCTGGGGTGTACAAGTAGGCTTCCTTGAAGTTTATCTTGTTGATGGCTGAAATTTCATATTTGTTTTTGTAATTTGTAAGAACCCATGAATCAACTGTAAACTTCAGGCTTTTAGGCATTAAAATGGACTGTCGCCTTACCATTGCATTTTTTGTTGAAATCTGTCTTGACATTACCAGATACTTGCTTCATTAATTATTCACTTTCATACGTTCAGTATTGCGGGCAAAGCGAATCTGGAGAAGTCATACCTGGAACCAGCTTTGAAAGCTTTCGAGGATGGGCTTATGATGAAGAATGTGGTATGTTTCAGTGATATACTATGTTTTCATATTTGCTTTATCTGTACTTCTCAAATAAACTCAGCCTGCTACGTAGAGCTCCTCGTTATTACATCACAGGCTGAGGAGATAGCAGAGAAACTCTGTGAATCAGTGGCAGCGAGTCTTGAAGGGAAAAAGTTGGCTTCATTTACAAGGATATCTTCAATAGTGCAGGTTTGTGAATCCATCCCTTTCTTTTTTAATCTCAACTGCTTCGGTTCTCATCATTTGATTCTTTGTGATAAGATTGACCCTGGCACGAAACAATGACTGCAGGCAGCAATGGAAGAAGCTCTTGTTCGTATTTTAACTCCTAGGTGTTCTGTTGACATATTGAGGGATATGCATGCTGCCAGGGAACAAACGAAGCCTTATGTTGTTGTTTTTGTCAGTGTTAATGGAGTTGGGAAATCTACAAATCTAGCCAAGGTAAGCCATCTCTTTTTTATTTTTCTACTTTTTTTTAAACATAAATGGAACAGTGAGACTTCCACAAATAATATTAAAAAAAAAAAACGATTTAATGTTAAGATTTAATATAGCTATAGCCCCAACTTCTGTATCGTAGAGGATGCATGTGTGTGTGTATTTGCATACATTGGTCCTGTGAGCACACTTATTATATTCTGTGAATTTTGAGTGTAGAGTTTCTTCAAAAAATCGCTTTGCAGGTTGCCTACTGGCTTCTGCAGCACGAGATGAATGTCATGATGGCTGCTTGTGACACATTCTGATCTGGAGCTGTTGAGCAGCTGTGGACTCATGCATGAAGGCTCCAGGTAGAACATTTGATTTTACAGCTTATTACCTGGCTATCTGGCTTCTTTACTCATAGAGGGTTTGTTTGTTGAATAAAAAATATGTAAGTAATACAAGCTGGACCGCTGTATTGTCACATTTTTCTCTTGTAAGATTCCTATATTTGAGAAGGGCTGTGAGAAAGATCCTGCCATTGTAGCAAAGGAAGCAATCCAGGAGGTAACGGATAATGGTTCTGATGTGGTTCTAGTTGATACAGTTCGTTGAATGCATTAGCTGGTATTATGTTATAAATATCTGCTGTTATCTGCTATATGTATTACACTGACTTTTATAGATAATTAGGGCTATGTATTTCTCTGTCATGTTATTTTTTACTCCATCATGGCCATTTGATACATGTACTCCATTTTTCAAGATAATGAACTGTTGATGAGGGCACTCTCAAAGCTTATTTACCTTAACAATCCTGTTCTCGTCTTGTTTGTTGGAAATGATGCCGTTGATCAACTTTCAAAATTCAATTAGGTATGACTTTTAGATTTAGGATTGTCGTCTATTGTTGGGACCTTTATTTATCGAGTTATTTAAGCTACACTTGTTTTGTATACAGAAATTAGCGGACCTTTCGACTTCAGCTAGTCCAAGACTGAGATGGGATCTTGCTCACAAAGTTAGATCCTATTGATGATAAGGTAGTTACTCTTCAAACAGCAAGGAGTTCGAGTGTTTTGATTGCTTGATTTGCGTCCATTGTGGTCATCTGTTATGACTAATGTATAACTGAAATTCATGGCGTAGGTTGGAGCTGCACTATCAAGCATATTACGAATTTGCCAAAAAGAGGATAGAGCTCCTGATACAATATTGGTATACAAGTGTCTGTGTTTGAACAAATGATCTCTTAACCTTCTGTTACAATGGAAATTGATCAGCTTGAGCTTTGAAAATGATGAAGAGGTAAATTAGGAAATAGAGCAGGTTTTGAAAAGAAAGAAAGAAAGAATTGCTCGTATGTAGTTTGTCATGCTGCAAGGCATTGTTTTACCAATCTGTATCAGCAGTTGTAGTAACTATCTTGGCACAGAAAAGTAGATGATTTCTGATTACAAGCCGTAGTTCAATCCAAAATGTATTCTGACACACTGAGCTAAGAAGAAATGCCCTTGCATACTTGCTTTAGTCAGAAACACAGTTTTGCAAAGAGTATTTGTCGTTTGTTTGATTTTGTTATAAATCACATATCATCTATAAGTGAAGTTTTGTACCACATTATGGAAAGGACTGAAGTTTATCAAGTGGACAAGTGCCTGAGGACTTTGAAAGGGCATTAAGAAAGTAACTCCAAGGCAGGGTAAGTTTACACCCAATAATTAAAATCACAACTAATCAAACATTCTCCTCTGTGATGAACTTATGAACTAAAATGCAATACATTCGAGTTTTTTTTTTTGGCTACCACTGCTCCACTAATTGGCCATTAAAATCAATATTAGAAGCTTACTTATTTCATCAACTGCAGCAGCTAGCTAACATTTGTAGCTCATCTGGACAAATATCAGAGCTGTGAATGAAGCCAAAATATGCCAATGGCTGGCTTTGCCCACAGAAGGTCCCTCTTTTACTGGCTTTGAAGAGAACAGTACTCAAACATGATATCTGTTGTTAAATACATAAAAATAACCCTCGGTTCAGCTATAAAGAAGTCCACTTCAATTGCTTACTGAATTGGATAATCCACTGTTTGAAAATCTCACAATTATATCATAATTTATTGTTATGTGAAAGTTACAGCGAGGAAGTTGTCAAGAAACTCATCTCTCTTGAAAGTTGCCAAAATAGAATCATCTGAAATTTAATTATTATTTATTATTTATCTCAATGAAACGTACTGCAAATAAATTCTATGAATGTTACACAAGATACTAAGAAATTCTATGAATGTTTCATCCACTGACAGAGATAACTTCAAACAAATTCACTAATGAAAAGATGGAGTACTAGAAAATAATAATAAATTATTCAAATTCAAACTTCATAATCTCATTGCAGAGAAACACTCGATTGGCTATCTCTAGACCAATTCCTACTCAGAGGATGCAAAGAGTGGAGGGCAGGCATATTTTTCCACACAAGACGAGCTTATTTTCCACAAGACAACCATTAAACGCCTTCGACTGAATTTTTCTTGTGAACAATTCAACAAAAGGAACCGAAAGAAATTGCCGAGAAACTAATCAATTTTTAACAAATGCGTATGCATACTTTTCCTCAAGCCACATATGCTTTTTCCACAAATAAGCAATAAGCAAGGCAGAGCTAGAACCAAATGGCGTAGGGCATAGGATTAGAAAGGACCAAATGCTACAAGGCAGTGTTTCACCAATCTGATAGCAGTTATAGTAACCATCTTTGCACAAAAATGTAGAATTAGAGCAAACGCAATCCGCCATACCAGACATCATAACACATTTCAGCAAATTGATGGCACCTACATAGATTTCTGATTACAAGCCGTAGTTCAATCCAAAATGTATATTGAGACTAGAAAATAGTTTGGACCATATTCTGACACACTGAGCTAATAAGAAATGCCCTTGCATACTTACATAATTAACAATACCACACTATAAATCAGAGATAGAGTTGTACAAAGAGTATTTGTTGTTTGTTATAAATCACGTCATGGTCTATAAGTGAAGTTCTGTACCGAATTATGGTAAGAACTGAAATTTATAAACTGGATAGTGCCTGAGGACTTCTAAAGGGCTTTGAGCACTAGACACAGCATTGAGAAAATAAGTCCAAGGCAGAGCAAGTTTCAACAAATATTAGGACTGTGAGTGAAGCCAAAATATATCAACGACGTCCATTTCCCACAAAAAGTTCTTTTCAGTTACATTATTTCCCCTCATGATTCATGAGATTAAATGGGCCTCCACTACATATTACATTGTTTGAACTAATTTGCTAAGATCATTACAAAACACACATTGATTTAATCAAACTCCAATACACAACAATAAACTACGAAGCTTGGTCTTCTGTTTTTTCATACTTCTTGGTCTTCTGTTAACTTAGCATGCTTCAAAGATTTTTTCCTAAGCTGCTGCAAAACTTGTAGCATAAGAAAGCAAGTATTAACTATAAAGAATTAATGTGAATTTATTAATTAATTAGAATGATCAGAAACGTGACCATTCTGCATGTTATTAATAAGGATTGACCTCTCCATCTGTACATGATTATGAATAGAAAAAGTTATTAGAGGAAGTTTACAGTGCAGGTACTAAGAAGTAATACAACAGATATTGATAAAAGCGAATCAAAGATATATGACAAGGAAATAGATTTTTTCAAGTAGCTGGACTACTGGATCATTGAAGGGATCTAGTTTATTTGAGGAATTGACCTCATCCATCCACCCCTTACAGGGGCGAAAGTGCCATTTTAATATCATTACCAAATCAAATAACTCAAATGAAACAAGCAAGTGGAATTGTAAAATCGATAGAGGGAATTAAGCATCAAAGATGTGCTGCTCTGACTTACCATTTTATTTTTTATTTATATATCATCATCTCCCTTTAAAAGTTCTATTTTCTATGTAGATTCCAGAGACTCATGCTATAAAGATTTTAGGGTATTTTTCTTGTTTATTAACTTGCACCCATATCTATGTCTTGCACAATTTTTTAGCAGATCTATATGACAAAATGGCAAATGGTATATATCATATCCAGGAGTAGTATAGGTAGAGTGACACATGACACATAAATTGGCAAATGGTATCATATCAGATCAAGACTCACATGAACATTTAATGTTGTATGTATTACTCTTTGTATTAGATTATCCAATTCTAACACAGAGTCAATTCACTAACATTTACAGAGCCAGCCGGGCCTTTCTACAAAACAACTACTGATTAGTTAAGGCATGCTCTAGTAAAATTTTGGGAGAAAAATTCATAAAGACAACAGAGATTAAAGATGTTCCACAATAGCCAAAGTACATGTTTATAATGAATGTTCCCATAGTAGATGGCATGCACAATCTGGTGAAGATGTATCGCCTCTAACTGATCATCTGTGGGAAACATTCTTATACCTCTTTATTCCATCTTGTATTAATTGAATGGATGCATGCAGACCTTGGACCACCATGACACTACACTTTTTTTTTCTTACTAATGTGTGTGTGTGAGAGAGAGAGAGAGAGAGAGAGAGAGAGAGAGTATAAACATTCATAATGCTAATACTGCTGCAAAAAGAAAAAAAAAAAATTGTTTATGATCTTCAGATCTCATTGGAGAGAAACACTCAATCGGCTATCCCTAGACCAATTCCTACTCAGAGGATACACACAGAGTGGAGGGCATATTTTTCCACAAGAGTAGTCCTAGAGCTTATTTTCCACAAGCTACAACTTATTTTCCACAAGACAATCAGTAGTCCTAGAGCTTATTTTCCACAAGCTACAACTTATTTTCCACAAGACAATCATTAAACGTGTTGAACTGAATTTCTTCTTGTGAAAAAAGAAGTCAAGTACTCAATCAATAAAAAGAACCGAAAGAAATTGCCAAGAAAGTAATCATTCTTTAAAAAACGCGTATGCATGCTTTTCCTGAAGCAAATAAAATAAAGTTACCTCAAAAGAAGATGCCAACAAACCTTTAATGTGTTATTTACTTTTATGCTTATAACAAATGCGTATCCTTTTTCCCAACGCAAATGGAAGTGCAATATTTAACTTTTACTATATATATATATATATATATATATTAAATGATGCAACACGGCTTCTAACTCAACTTAAGCATAGTTGTTTTGTAGGTTTAGAAATCAGTCATAGATAAATAGTGACTTCTCTGATGGCTGTTCAAGATGCATCTTCCTCTTCCCTTTCTTCCTTTACTCGTTGGTGGACTTATGATGTATTCTTGAGTTTCAGGGGCGAAGATACTCGTCAAAATTTCACAGCCCATCTCCATCAAGCTTTGGATCGAAAGAAAATAAACACATACATAGATTACAAGCTCCCAAGAGGTGAAGAAATCTCAGAAGAACTTCTCAAAGCCATTGAAAGCTCAAGGATCTCAATTGTCGTCCTCTCAAAAAACTATGCGTCATCCACGTGGTGTTTGGATGAGTTGATGAAAATCCTAGAGTGTAAAAAAATAAAGCAACAAAAGGTTCTGCCAGTATTTTACGATGTAAATCCAACAGAAGTACGACATCAGAGAGAGGGGTTCAGAAAAGCATTGGCTAAACTTAAAGAAAGGTTCAAGGATGAGTCAAAGGTGAAGAGATGGAAAGCAACCCTAACAGAAGTGGCTGGTTTGTCTGGATTCACTTTAGGAGATAGGTATATTACTTCTACTCACTAGTATGCCTTCATTTAAAAACAAAAATATGATCATAATATATCTTTATAATACAAGTCTATGTATGTGTGTATATCAAAATTTAGGAACTCATCATTAAATCAAAAGCCTCCTGCTTCTTAATGAGCCTAACCGAATTTGAGAATGGAAGCAAAAAAAGTTCATTAAAATAGATCATTTCCATTTGCTTCGTACTAGTTCATTTTCTTTTGTTTCTTTATTGTGAAAATTCTACCTTATTATTCTTTTGATTTTTTTTTTTCATTGTTAGGACCGAACCAGAATTTATTCAAGAAATTGTTCGAGAGGTTTCAAGATTAGTAAAGCATAAATATTTAAATGATGTTGCCAAGCATCCAGTTGGAATGGAGTCTAGAGTGCAGGATGTCCATAATAAGCTTCAAAGTGTGGGAATGAATGATACACGCATTCTAGGGATCTATGGATGTGGAGGAATTGATAAGACAAATCTAGCTAAAGAAATCTACAACACATTTATCGACCAGTTTGAAAATTGTTGCTTTCTTGCAAATGTGAGAGAAACTTCAAAGCGTGAGTATGGTTTAATTCAATTCCAAGAGAAACTTCTTTGCGAGATCCTTGGAGACTCAAGTTTGAAGGTTCGAAATGTTGATGAAGGAATTGGTCTCATAAAAGAGATGCTTTGGAGTAAAAAGGTTCTTTTAGTTCTTGATGATTTGGATCAGTCGGTCAAAGTGAAAACCTTACTTGGAGGATGTGATTGGTTTGGTTTAGGAAGTATAGTCATTATAACAACTAGAGATGAACATTTATTAACTAGTAATAATGTTCATTTACGATATAAGGTGAAGGAATTGGATCACGATGAAGCTCTTCAACTGTTTTGTTGGAATGCCTTCCAAAACAAAAATCCTAACCATGATTTTGTAGAACTCACAGAAGATATACTGCGTTATGCTGGGGGCCTTCCGTTGGCTTTAATGGTGGTAGGCTCGAGTCTATATGGTAGAGATATTCATTATTGGAGAAGTGCTTTACAAAAGTACAAAACAATTCCTCACAACGATATTCATCAAAAACTTAGAATAAGTTATGATGGCTTGGATGAATTCGAGAAGAACATTTTCTTGGATATTGCATGTTTCTTTACAAAAGAGCAAAAAGAATATGTTACTAAAATACTTGATGGTTGTGATTTCTTTGCTACCTGTGGCATCGAAGTACTCGTGGATAAGTCTCTCATTACCATTGATGAGTGGGGCAAATTAATCATGCATGACTTACTCAAAGATATGGGTAGAGAAATTGTTCGTCAAGAATCACTCGAAGAACCCGAGAAACGTAGTAGGTTGTGGTTTCATGAAGATGTTCGTCATGTATTTGAAGAAACTAAGGTAAGAGTTGCATAAAAAAAACACCTTTTATCTTTTGATTGTAAAATTGGATTGATATTACATATACGGACACCCATTTATCTGTATGAGTACATCTACCATGTATTCATCTCATAATAGGTATTTTGTTTATGAGTAGAGTGCCTTACATGAGGAGGAAAAAAAGAAAATTTCCTTTTTAGTATCCTTCTTTTTTCTTGTATTGAAAAATAAAATTAAAGGTAAATGTGAAAGAAAACATGGACATTTTGTGTTTGATCACTTAGCTTGGGACATTCTAAAAATAAAAATCAAACATTAAGTTTACAAAAGAAAAATAAAAATAAAGTACATAAACAATATATAAAAACAAAATTATGATTCTAGCAAGGTGGTAAAATATGTAGAATTTTCTGCTCTGATTTTGTTTGCATTGTCTTACTAGGGAACAAACAAGATTCAAGGCATATTGATAGAGTTTCCAAAACAAGAGTTGATAGATTTGAAGCCTGAGACTTTCTCGGCGATGAGAAGGCTTAGGATATTCATAAATCGTAATGCACGCTTTTCAAAAGGGCCTAATTATCTCTCAAATGAGTTAAGAGTACTTGATTGGCACAGCTATCCTAGTCATTCTTTTCCGCAAAACTTTCATGGAAAGAAACTCGTCGTTTTAAAAATGGATGATTGCTTCATCAAAGGATTGGGAGAAGGATTGAAGGTACTGTTATTTCTTTCTTTAAACTATATATATATATGTGTGTGTGTGTATATATATACTATAAATTTTCTACAAGCTAACACATTTTTCCTTGTTTTGTTTTGTTTTTTACAGAATTTCCAGAAGTTGACTACTATAAAATTCTCTAAATGTAAATTCCTAACAAAGATTCCTGATGTGTCGGGGCTCCAAAGTTTAAATAGATTGGACATTGAGTATTGCAATAACTTAGTTGAGGTAAATCAATCTATTGGCTTCCTTGATAAACTCGTCGAATTGAAAATTGTATATTGCCAGAGCCTTACTAGTTTTCCAAGCTCCCTCAAGTTGAGATCTCTAGAAATGCTTATTCTTTCTTATTGTGAAAGGTTGCAGAAGTTTCCTGAAATTGAGAGTGAAATGAAATGTTTAACATATGTTAAACTAGAACACATGACTGCTATAAAAGAATTGCCTTCATATATTGGGAATCTTACTAGCCTTCTGGATTTACAAATAAGCAATTGCTACAAATTAAGGTATATCCCTAACAACATTCGTCAGTTGAAGCATCTCCGTTGTCTCATTCTTGAGGGTTGGTTAGATGATCAAAGCCAATATCACTTACCCTCCTCCACTGCAGAATTGTTCCCGTCATATACTCCTCCAATGAATTCAATAGTGTTTCCGAAACTAGATTTATCGGGAGCTACCTTCTATTCCACCTTGGAAGTTTTAGATTTATCGGGAAGCAATATTGTCGTTATCCTTCCTGAGTGGATCAGAGGATTTATTCTATTACAGTTACTTCAATTGTGTCATTGCGAGCAACTTAAAGAAATCTTAGAACTTCCTCCAAATATATCTATGGTAAATGCTAGGGGATGCATTTCATTGGAGAGTTTTCCTGAAGTATCAAATATGTTTGAATTCAATACAAGCAGCCATAAAATATGTTCGATTAACTTGAGTGGATGCCAAAAAATGCTTGTAAATCCTCTACGGTTTGAGGTATGCTCTCTCTCTCTCTCTCTCTCTCTCTCTCTCTCTCTCTCTCTCTCTCTCTCTCTCTCTCTCTCTCTCTCTCTCTCTCTCTCATACTGTGTACTACCTTTGTCTACTAAAAATTATAATGCTAGCTAGCTTGTTGAACAGGAATATGTAGAGGACCTGGATGAAGATTTTGAACTAATATTTGCGGGAAATAAGATTCCAGATTTGGACTACCATTGCAAGCTGAAGAAGACTCGAAATAGTTATTTATGTGATGGGATAAATGTTGATTTGGTGTATTCGAATGAGATAAAAGGATTCATTGCATGTGTTGTTGTTCTATCCGATCCCTCCCAAAGGTACTCTTTCCTCAGTAATATGCATATCGATATCTACTATAATGGTGTTTATCAATATACCAGTACGCATATAAGATATATTAATCCAAGTAGCTCAGATAATGTGTGGTTGTATTACCATGAACTAAAAGGAGAGCATTTCAAATCAGTGGAGGGAATTTTGCAACTTTAGTTTGATGGGGACCAAGCTAGAATCCCAATTAGAAGTTTTGGAATCCGTGTGGTATGCAAGCAGAAGGAGATCAATACATTACAAGACGTTGCACGTTGGAGTCCTTGTGTTAACGTCCAGCCTTCTTCAAAATTAATAATTTCTGGTTTAGAGAATGAAAGCGAAGATGAGAATCCAAATGAAGATTTGGAACTTGGGGTCCATTTGGTAGAGAAGGATGAAGAGAAGGCAAGAGATCATGATACCGATGTGCTCCATGAAGATGTTGGTGCCCATTTTGATGCATCCAGTGAAGTAATTGAAGGTTGGGTAGATTATTTAATGGATGGTAAGAGGCGTCATAATGAAGATGATTGCAACCTAGAATTCAATTGGCACCCTCAACAAAAGAGGCAGCATTCCTCAACTATGGGTATTAGAATAACAGAATTAGAGAATGACGATGAGAATCCAAAGGAAGATGTGGATTTAGAGCTTAAAGTTGGGTTGTAATTAAAAGGTGCAATCTTCAATTTTGTTTATTAAAATATTTTTATTTTAACAAAATGTAATACCAACACATCTTCTCAAACCAACACAAATTAAATATACTATCCCATGCCACCAACACACAACATCCCAAGTTACCATGGCACAACTTCCATATAAGAAAATTCATCAATCTGGAATGAAAATTCATTGTCTGACAGTTTTGAGATAGGATGAGTTTATCAGGCTAATGGCAAAAAAAGAAAAATTGGGGCAGCAGTTTTTAGCAAAAAAATCTGCTCTATAGACAGACATTATTAACAGGGTTTTGAAGGTGATATGGCAGCTGCATATTCATCAACATATGTGCTGCAAAATCTGCTGCTAGAAATATGCTAAAAATCTGCTGCATTTTTATAATATAAAAATCTGTTGCTAAAAATTTGCTGCAGCCTGCATTCAGTCAAAAAAATCGCTGCATTAACTCAAAAAATAAAAAATAAAAAATCTGCAGCATTCAAAACCTGCTGCATTAACTCAAAAAATAAAAAATAAAAAATCTGCTGCATTCACTCAAAAATATCCTGCATTCAAAATCTTCTGCATTCACCCAATAAAAAATCTGCTGCATTCACTCAAAAAAAAAAAAATCTGCTGCATTCACTTGAAAATCTGCTGCATTAACTCAAAAAAAAAAAATCTGCAAGTTCACTCAAAAAAAATCTGCAAGTTTCTAGTTCAGCATTCATGCAGTTAGGTGTTCGCTATCATATATTTCTGGTGTATTTGGGTTGTGCCCCTTTGCACTTTGAGTAAAGTTTACCATACTTATCAAAAAAAGTATTTGGAGTCGGCTATAAAAGCATCTGATGTCACTTCTATACAAGTTGGTACTTCTATCAGAGTATATGCCATCATGCCCTTTAACCCACAGTCAATTTGACCTTTTCCATAACCTTGTAAATTTGTAATGGCTTCATTAACAAATTAATAGGGGTTTTCATAGTAAAGCCCAGTAGATAATATGTCCAGCAAAATCCGATGATGGAAAATTCAATAAATACTTGAGGCTTTTCTCCATGGCTTTGCAACAAAGATAATAAGCTATGTTAATACATAGATAAATATAAAAAGATTAATTGCATATTGAACAAGAGATTATCCGTCTTAGACTTCTTCATTCTGATTTCTCAACTCTGTTATACTAGGCAAGCTAACTTTAGATAATTGCAAAAGCTTTCCAACAAAATCTTTATATAATCTGAAGCAAAACTATCGCCGATATATATATATATATATATATATTTTATTAACCCTACAAATTCTTAATATATTATCTTAGGAAAGGGAAGCACAACATCTTGGAAATGGGATAGTGGAGTGGAAAACCCTCTTTACCTTCTCAATGACCCGACGGCCCAGGTTCTCTTCGCTCCTACCCTGAGTCTCAGCACACTGAGGCACTGGATACCTACAAACATAGCAACGTACCCAGAAGTTGAATCTAAAAAGCATATAAAAACTAAGAAGGGCGTCCAATTATAGACATACATGGGCGTAGCCGCAGTAAGCCAAACTTGAAAAAGAACAAAAAAAGTAAAAAAATAAAAAATAAAAGAACCCAAAAAGGATGAGATCTGTGATTCCAAACCTGAGAGATGAAGAGGTCTGAGAGAAGGATGAGATCTGCAATCAAAGCTTGAATTAACATTTCTTCCCGCTGTTTTGCTTTTCATTCTTATTCTGCTTTTTTTTTTTTAACAGAGCCGCTTCTAAGCGGTCGGTTTGATTTTAAAGGAATAACAGCCCTCCAGTTAGAAGCTGCCACCTCAGAAATTACATCACAATCACGTTAGACTCGTGCACATGGGATAGGAATTGATTCACACTTCAGCTGAGAGAACTTCACTCTACTTCAGCTTAGCCTGACCTCGATCCCGATCCTGTGCGTCCAGAACCAAAACCGAGCATACCTCCACTGCTAGCATCCACCGCCAACAGTCCACTACCGCCAGTCCATCGTTGTCCTCCTTGGCCGATTTCTCCCAGATCGATTACTCCAGATTTCGCCCAAGCCGTGCTGATTTTCATGGCTGACTCTAGTGGCCTTGGTGTTGCTGTCTTCCAAGCTCTCTTTCTATTTTCATCTTCATCTCCAAGCTCTCAAGTCCGTCTCTTTGCACCTCTACCAAGCCTGCCGCCGTCTCTTTGCCTCTGGCTTTCTCAGGCTCGTATACACAATTTTAAATACATAAGAGATTAAAAAAAAAAAAAACAGAGAGAAGAAGATCATCGGAGAGATGGGCGGGAAGTCATCTTCATCATTCTCAGTCTGTAACATAAAACCTTAATCTTTTTTTTTTTTTTTTGTCCGTTTGATTTGGTAAGCAACTCACAGAAGCTAAGGGGAGGCAGCTTACGGGAAGGGGTGGGATTTCAGTTTATGGGAAGGGGTGGGGGGGGGGGGGGGTTTCGTTTCAGATCACCGGAAGGGGAGGGGGTTTCGTTCACGAAGGTTAAGGGGAAGGGGGTGCTGCGAAGGGAAGAAAGGGGTGGGGTGGGGTGGTCTGTTTCGTCGGCAGGGGACACAAGGGGGTGGTCTGTTTCGTAGAAGTGACACTACAAGAACTGAAGGGCACAGGCACCGAGTATTCGGTGTAACAAAGGTTCACATTAACTATAGTGGAAGTCTTACGTGTCTAAATACTAGTGGGTGGCTGTTAAATGGGGAAGGCCAGCCCGACCGGCTAGAAGGAATTCTCTTTTGTGCCTCCCTAGCACTACTCTTCATAACAAGACAACAACTCGATCCAAACCGATTGTCAAAATAAAATCGGGTTGAACCCGTATGACTCGCTAGTCTTTAAAAAAAAAAAAAAAAAGGAAAATGCTGAACTCTTTCTTCTTCATCGGGTCCAACCAATGCTCCTCCGAGTCAACCCACTCCCAAATCAACCGAGTCTCGACCCACACCCACACCCTCAGGTCCTTGTGCTGAACCGAGTCTCGACCACACCCATACCCTCGAGTCCAACCAGTTCTGCTCCGCCGTGGTCCAGACCATCGACGCTCTAGTCTCGACCGTCTGGTCCTTGGTCCGACAAATCAATGTTGTACATCTCACAAGAAGCTTCAAATATCTTTCCCAAGAGTTAAGATGGCATGCAATACAACAATCTCACAGAAATCGTGGTCAGTTTGAATTTAAGAGACTGCAATAGAGGGCATAAGAGATCCACCAGAGATCGAAATCGGGTAGAGATAGAAATTAAGAGAGAGAGTAACCTGTGATGGATTAGAGTATGAGAGAGTAGGGCAGATCTAGACCTCGTGGAGAAGCAACAAAGGGATGAACTGCGACTACAAGCTGTGACGACCCACGGTGACCACGAACTGTGACGACGAATGGTGACGGAGAACGAAGATGACGAACGGAGAGGTGGCTAGGCTTTGGGGAGGAGACCTAGAGAACTTGATTCAAAACATTATTTAGTTTATCGGTTTCGACCAATATTAGGTGAAGCCAACCCGTTATTGCAACTTGATCCGATGAACTCGACTTATTGCAACGGATCGACCCAAGGCCATTTATGCACAGCCCTACTCTTGAGTACCAGACACAGCATTGAGAAAGTAAGTCCAAGGTTGAGCAAGTTTGGACAAATATCAGGGCAGTGTGAAAATATATCAACGTCCATTTCACTAGAAAGTTATGTGAGTGTGATATAAAAGAGAGGTTCTTTAGCCTTAAAAGACTCAGGAAATGATGCAAAGACCATGAAAAGGAGGCACTTCCATATGCATCCTTGATTATACGCCAACCCATCAACATGGCTCCACACCTGTTTAATCAGATATTGTTTTTATATTTAACATCAAATTCTAAAATTTAAAAAGAGAAAAAGGACACATTGTGTTTATTTTTCAAATGTTTACTGTAGTTTTCAGATTTCCACAGAAATTTCAAGTGATCTTCATCTTTAATTAATCCAAGATTAGAAGAATAGTAAATACTTATAGATGATGTACAATATGAGTTGCATCTATTGCCTCATGTTCCACTGGCCGGTTACTATCCATTCTTCTTGACCTATTTTGTATTCAATTAATTAATATGAGCTTAATTTCAAATCATCTTGTTTTATTTATTTATTTGTTTTCCCCTTCTGTATGTGTAACTTCCTTTTTTTCAAATGTGCCATTGGTTATTCAAATTCCTACAGTTTGCATTTGGATAGAAGAATTTGGATCTAGATTTGAATTTGGAATTGGATTTCAAATCAACCATGATTTCAAATCTAAGAGCTTAAAAACTCTTGAAAGCTTATAAGGCTTTGTTACAATTCCAGATCCAAATTTTGGATAAAATAATGTGTCCATCATACAATGTAAGAAGTGAAGGGTGGGAGATTGAAGGGTTAGAAGAATTATGCGAACAAATGAATCTAACAGAGGAAGAAACGGCGACTATTGATTTGAATGAAGATGAAACAGAGGCGGTAGAAAAGAAAGGTGAAAAATGTTTGATCAGGAAAGTATGCCTCAATCGTACAATAAGCAAGTCAATTATTTCTTCTACCATGGCTAAGAGCTGGAAGTAAACTAGCCATTTTTCAGGAAGTGGGGACGAAGATTCCTATCCATTATATGAAGATTCGATGGAGTATCACAGGCTTGGAAAATAAACTTCGATCACAAGTCCTTATGGGTGCAATTATACAACCTACCTCTAGCGAACATGAATAAAGATACAGGGGAGAGGATCGGTAATTCGATTGCAAAAGTGGAGAAGGTAGATGTGGAGGAAGATGGGATCGGATGGGGGAAATGTCTTCGAGTAAAAAGTGGAAATCGATCTTACAAAGGCACTTGCTAGAGGCAGAACAATTAATGTGAATGGTTCCAAGGTGTGGATCCCTCTGAAGTATGAAAAATTACCACGGCTATGCTTCACGTGTGGATGGATAATTAATGATGCTTAGTTGTGTAAACAATAGAAAGAATTAGGGGTTTGCAAAATTCTGAACCCTTCGATTCTGGCCGATTTCTATCCGATTCCGACTTCGACGGAATCGGAGGGTTCGAAAATCAGAGTCAGAATCGGAGTAATTCCGACTCCGTAATGGAAGTCGGAGTTGGAATCGGTAACCCACTGGTTCTGAATTCTGACTCCGACTTCTGACTTTTTTTAAAAACAAAATTCAGATGCAAAACGATGCCGTTTTGCATCTGGATTTTGTCAACCTATTGACTGGAACGGCGTCATTCCATTTAAATGGGAACAACGCCGTTTTGAATCAAGGCTAAATGCCCTCCGAATGGCCTTTCTTCCTCACGGCTCACTCGATCATCTCTCTCTCCTCACTGTCCTCAGCACTCAGCAGCTTAGACTCATTATGAGACCTCTCACACCACACGATGCCACAACCCCCCACCGACCATAGTCTGCCGTAGATTGCCAGAGGTCGCCGTCGCCGCAGTGCCCAAATCCTCCCAGTTTTTCCCAATCGGTAAATTTAAATTTTAGGATTGCAAATGTACTCCGAATTTTTTATATTATTTATTTGATAATTGGAAATTGGATTGTATATTATTAGTCATTTTTTATTATTCTGTGAACGAAGTTGGCCGTGAATGTATTGAGGAACCGTTTGTGATTTTGAACCCTTTTTGTTTGTGATTTTGGACTTTGAAGGCTACCTGTTTGTGGAAATGTCACAAAGAAAAGAAGGTTTGTGGATGCATGTGTAAGCTGGCATTGATGGAATGCAGTGGATCTCATGAATTTGCAGTGTACTTGTATTGGTCATGAAAACATGGCTTATTTAATTAAATCCACTTGATTGATCTTCCATTATAGGTGCTTCTTTACACCATTTATCTGTACAACTACAACTTTAAATAGTTTAAATAATCTCTCTTCCAAAATTCATATAGATTTTGAATATATACTAATGTTAGTCTTTAATTTATCTTCTTCTTCTTCTTCTTCTTCTTCTTCTTCTTCTTCTTCTTCTTCTTCTTCTTCTTTTTTTCATTTTAAAGTGTGACTAAATATGATAAGATCACGACGAATAATGTATATTATTTTTCAATTCTAAATAATGTTTCTATTCGAGTATAAATATGTCAGTTAGTTTCTCTAAAGAAATTAAAAATCTTGATCCTATATAGATAACAAATAATATATTTAGTTTTTTATATATATATATATATAACAAAGCATACAACTTCATTCATCAGAAAATAATTACAGGAGGGCATCATGCTCAATGATATGTGAAACAATATCAGGAAAAGAGTTTTACCAAACCATTAAGTCATGTCGATGTCAAGAATACTTTGCCAAACAATCACTTGCA
Source organism: Carya illinoinensis (assembly GCF_018687715.1). Classification (NCBI taxonomy): domain Eukaryota; kingdom Viridiplantae; phylum Streptophyta; class Magnoliopsida; order Fagales; family Juglandaceae; genus Carya; species Carya illinoinensis. The sequence goes on from NC_056767.1 coordinate 28,913,826, forward strand.
GCATTCTATGCTATACTACAATTTTAGGAAATTTTTTTAACATATTCTTGATCTTAGATACTAGATTTCCCCAAATAGACCTCGACTCCTTTTTTTTTGTAAGCTCTTGAACAACCAACAAAGCATTGATTTCCACTCGAAGCTAATGAATTTCCAATGGAAAACATAACTTCTGACCCCTTAACAAAGCTAGAAGTTCAATTTCCATAGGATCAATGATCTCATGCTCAGGTTTATTAGCTGTAAAGAGCACCTTGACGGTCTAATCTCAAAGAATCATTCCCACACTAGATCTACTTTGATCATGAAATAGGGCTCCATCAACATTCAACTTTAGATATATTTAGTTAATATATTTATTTAATGATCAACCCCAAAATATATATATATATATATTTAATAATTTTTAGTCAAAACAAGCTTTTATATATTTCAAGAAAATTGAAAATAAGAATGAAATCTATACAAAAATACCTCAAATTAATAAAAACTAAAGTTTCAACTTTCAAGTACCAAGCTAGCATCACATACAAAAACAAAAAAGAGAAATATTAATAGAGTAGAAAATACATATTCAAACTCCATTCAATAAAATAATTCCTATTTGTTTAATTGAGAAATACTAAACAATAATAAAATCTATATAAAGTGAGATTTTATTAAACAAGGATAAAATAAATTTAAAACAAGATGGTTATTTTACAGTTGGAAGTCGGAATCGAGCGGAATTCCAAATTCCGATCGGAATCGAACTCCGATTCCTTTCAGCAGAACTCTATAGGTAGAACTCAATCGTTTGGGGCAAATGGCAGAGGTTCATAGAAAGATACTGGAGTGGCAGAGGGTAGAAGAGAAGTTATAGGAATTAATGGACGGCAGATCTAAGAGAAGGTTTTTACAGTGGTGATAGGCAGAGGTGTTAAGCCTGAGAACAGATAGATCATCGAGAACCACTCAAAAGGTAGTGGAGACTGAGAAGGAAGGAGTGGGTAGGGAGAAACTAACGCAGGAAATAAATCAAAAAGGAAATTCAAACTTGGGGTAGGTCAGTATTTGGTGGAGAAAATATCGGTGTGAATTTTTTTTTAAGTAAATCTTTTTAAGTGATGGTGTGAATTTAAAAAAAAAATATATTTAAGAATATAAAAAAAATGAATGAAAAGAAAAATTAATAAGAAAAGGTACATTCGATGAGAATTCGGGAGTTTTTTCGATACCTGTAAGATCACTCATGGTGGAAAAGATATTGCTGGAAAGGAAGGGGAGAATCAAATTGGGCTGGTGGGCTTAAATTTAGGGTCCAGTTATAATGGAGACTTAATGGAGGAAAATTTTGTTTAATACAACACTAACAAAGCCAAAACACCATCTGTATCGGATGTAAAAGAGGGGGGAGCTGATATGCAAATAGGGGAAAGCAAACGGGAAGGAGCAGGGGCAGAGAGCTGGAAAAAAAGGGCGAGAGAAAATGTTATGTTTTCTATTACTCTATTGAATTTGGGAAAGAAAAGATATTTATTAGATGTGGTATAGAATGAGGTTAGACAGACTGAATCCAAAAGAATTAAAAGAGGGAATGTTGGTCCAGTGAATGGTACTAAAGATTAATTGGCGGAGGTTGCTTGAGCAACTCTGTCAATACCAATGAAAACCTTAAGTTGGAACTGCTAAGAGCTTGGGAATCTTTAAACCTTTCAAGACCTTTACTTCATGGTAAGTGTTAAGAAGCCCAATTTGGCTTTTCTCATGGAGTCCAAACTTAAGTCACAGAGAGTAGATTTTCTGAAAAATAAATTAGGATATGAGGGATGCTTTGTAGTGGATTCAATGGGTAGAAGTGGGGCTCTAATGTTGCTGTGGAAAAAAGAATTGGGGATCAAGATTCTCAACTACTCACAAAGACATATTAGTGGCTGGGTAGTGGATGAAATTGAGAAGTGCATGTGGATATTGACTGGATTTTATGGACATCCAGAAGTGGGTATGGGGAAAGAAAGTTGGGATCTATTGGAATCCCTTAAAAACACTAGACCACCAACTTTGGTGTGTTATATGGGATTTCAATGAAATTTTAACACAAAAGGAGAAACATGGAGGGAGGCGAGGGAGGCCTAGAAGTGAAGGTCAGATGGAAATGTTTCAAAGGGCATTAGAAAATTGTAGCTTGTATGATTTGGGGTGGAGAGGATGTTTATATACCTGGAGTAATAACCAAGTTGATGCTTCATTTACAAAGGGAAGACTAAATAGAGTCGTAGCAAACTCAAAATGGTCTGAATTTTATAGAGATTCTATGGTGGATATCTTGGCAGCATGTAGTTTTGATCACAAACCTATTTTATTACATTCGAGTAAGGGGCCAAATAGAAAATTTGAACAAAGAAGGAAGTTTAAATATGAGAACAGTTGGGCACTTGAGGAAGATTGTGGAAAAGTCATTGAAGCTTAATGGAAGAAAGTGTTGCAAAATTCAGTTCCAGTGAAAAGAGTACTAAGAAGATTACAGGTTTTGTAGTTCTACACTTAGTAAATGGAGTAGACTTACTTTTAAGAAGAAGGAGGTAGAGATCAAAGAGAAAACTGAGCTATTAAGACAGTTGCAGCTAAATGAAGGGACATCGAATATTGAGGAAACAAAGAATCTACAAAGAGAGTTGGGTATTATGCTAGAACAAGAAGATCTAAAATGGAGACAACAAGGAAAAACACACAGTTATCAATAGGGGACAAAAACACAAAATACTTTCATGCTTGTTCAGTTAAAAGGAGGAGCCATATACAGGACATAAGAGATACTAATAACAACCTGCAGATAGAGAGGGAGTGAATAGAAAGGCTTTTAAAGATTACTTTGAAGGAATTTTCTCCTTAACTTCTCCTTCAACAGACGAGATAGCAGCTTTGTTGGAAACTATAAAGGTTAGAGTAACAAAACTGATGAATAATGAACTAGGAAAGATATTTATAATAGAAGATCTCGAAGAAGCACTTAGCCAAATGTCTCCACTAAAGTCACCTGGGCTAGATGGTTTTGGAGCAGGGCTTTACGATCAACATTGGAGCATTGGAAAGGAGGAGGAATACACTGCAACTCTTGATTTTTTGAATAATGGTATTATATCACCAACTTTGAATTGCACATACATTTCTCTATTCCCAAATGTAAATAATCATGAGGTAGTGCAGGATTTTAGACCTATTAGTCTTTGTAACCTGCTCTATAAGATAATCTCAAAGACTATATCAAATAGGATTAAAAAATATTAATATATGGGGACATAGATGGTAGCCAAAACCATCAACTTACTGTGTTCAATCCCCAGTTTCTTCATTGTAGGGAATGGTAAGCAGATTAATATATGGAGGACATAAATGGTTGCCAAGACCATCAACTTACTATGTTCAATCCCCGGTTTCTTCATTGGGATCGGATGCAAAAGTGAGTGAGTTAATCTTGGAAGAACTGAAATTTTGAAATGAAGATGTGGTAAGAGAAAACTTTAACAATGAAGAAGCTGACATGATATGTAGGATGGCTATTAGTGGTAGAGGCACGGAAGATAAATAAATATGGAATTTCAATAAAGATTGTAAATTATAGTTAAGAGTGCTTACCATGTGGCTCAAAATATAAGACGAATGTTAGTAAGGGAGAATTTGAGAATTAAAGTAGCAGAAAAGAGAAGGAAGAAAATCTGGAAACCAAATGTGTTTGGTAAAACAAAGTACTTTCTATGGAGGGCAAATCATGTTGAAGAAAGTTGTGTGGATACAGTAATCTGAAAAAATAAATGTGACTTTGAAGCTTGTAGAACACTATCTTTAAGGTGATAATTGCCCCCACTCAAAAGAGTTTGCTATCGGGTTACAAAGAATTCATCTCCAAGATACAACAAAGTCACCAACTGCAGATAGCAATTCTGAAGTCTTTCCTTCAGAGTTTCTTTATAAAATTGTGTAAGAGACTAAAAAAATGAGAGAATGGAATGAATAAATTCATGGGTCTCATCCTCTATTTATAGAGGGTGAAGTGACACCATGTGAAAAATCATAACTCTTAACTTGTGACTTCTCAACAGGTAGTTATAGTTTAAAGGTCATGTTATTTCATTTAGAGACCAAAGAACACACTTGGTCAAGTGGTTGGACACCACTCTCCCTAAAGGGAGGTCACTGGTTCGAACCACACCTATTCAACATTTCTGTTGAAATTATTTTGAAGCACACCAAGTAGGTCATCACACGGGCCGGTTCGACCCATGCGTGGTGCCTCTTCGGCCCACTGTTGGGGACCTTGATCAAGCATCCAAACACTAAGGGTCTTATCCTCTCCATGTTGCTCCTCAAGTGACCGATAGGACTCATTTGCTTGGTGTAGATCACGTGTGACCCAAATGAAGCTTGGGTGAGATGAGGCTAGGATTCAATGGTGGGAAGTATGGATGGTGTTTGGGCTAGGTGATCAAGGGTTGGGTGATGATGGTGCACGGCTAAGTGACCCTTGAAATGCTATGCGCCACTTGTGTGCTAGGGTTGGATGAAGGGTAATCTTGGCTAGGGTTTAGTGTAGGTTTCAGCCAAGGCAATAATAGAAGGTGGCTAGGGCTTAGGTGGCAATTAAATCTTCTACAAGTTAGGAATTGTGCAATTCCTAAAAAGTAGGGATTGAGATCTAGATTGACAAGGGCTGGCTGAAAATGAGTGTGATGGATAAGGTTCATGTGTTTTAGCGGGAAAATGGAATTTGAGTGAGTCAATCAAGGGCTCTTGACCAATCACACAAATTATGGGAAATTAGGATGAGAGAAAATAGGATCTAGGGTTTTGGCCAAGCCAAGGAGGATATGGCCAAATGGTGTATGTGAGATCTAGGGTTTTGTGGCTTGTTTGGTTATGGGAATATGGAGGTGGCGTGTAGGGCTTGATGTAAGGCTAGGGTTTTGTGACTTTGGGCAATTGAAGGTGGTATGTAAGGCAAAAGAACTAGACTGGCTGAAATATGTGTTTGGGAGATGGGAATCTTCAAGAAACTTCAAGGAAATCTTATGAACATGTGAGAAAACACATCAACACAAGAGATCTTGCAAACCACAACACAAACCGAAATGCCAATGAAGGATTCGGCTTTTCCACTCCAAATCAATCAACAAAAAGATAAAATAAAGAACAAAGGAACCAAACAATCTTTGATTCATGAATTGCACAAAGGGTTGAAAGGAAACCTCAAATATATTAAAGGATAAATCGAATCACACCTATTCGTGAATTGCAAGGTTTGATCCTCTCCTTGGGGATTCACGAATTGCACCCGAAAAGAGCCCAACTGCAAGAAGCACCGAAAATAAAGAACTTCCAAGCCTATGATCGGCCACTCAATGTTTAAAATGACAAAAGATCCTAATGAAATGTCTAAGAGTCCTATTTATAGAGTTTACAAAGTGAAAACCCCCAAAAGGTCCCTAGGTAAATTAAAATAAATAAATAAAGCAAATGAAATAATAATTAAACAAATAATTAAATATGATAAATAAAAATAATAAAATGGATAAATTAGCCATGGTGGTCGTGGCATGCAAGCCCATGGTGGGCTATGGTGGTGGATGGCTCACGGTTAGGCTAGTCATGGTTCTGTCTGTGGCTCGCTGCATGGCATGGCATGGTGCCATGCGTTAGTCAAGTGGTGGCCACGACATGGCGCTGTGCATGGCCTGTTGATGGTGGACATGGCATGGTGCCAAGTTTAGGCCTGATGGTGGGCACAGGGTGATGCTGTGCTGCTACTGTGGTGCCCAGTCAAGTGGCTTGGGTGGTGGTCCTGCATGGCCCAGGCTAGTGGCCTAGGCGATGAGCATGCATGGCCCACTGATGGTTGGCACGTTGCTAGCCTCGCTAAGTAGTGCTGGGGCCCGTATGCATGGGCACAGATGCACGCTCAAGGGCACGTGCAAGCCTGCACACATGGTCTGCGCACAGCCAATAACCTCCATGGTTGCCCGCTGTGTGTCATGATCTAAGCCAAGGCATGCAAGTAGGCTAGCCATGTGACTGTCCTGACCCTCCATGAGTCATGTCGAGGTATGGTCCCGGGCAATTCTCCTGTGGGTTGTGACATTCCCCCCTTCAAGCACATCCTTGTCCTCAAGGATCAACTGTGGAACCCTCGACACCCTTTCATCGTCTCCATGATCTACCTCCAATAACGAACTCCCCTCGTGCCTACTCAAGGCATCCGCCACTTTGTTCTTCTTGCCCGGTTGGTAGATGATATCATATTCATATTCAAGCAACTTCACCAAGAACTTTTGTTGCTTGGGTGTCACTGTTTTTTGTTTAAGCAAATGCCTCAATGCTTGTTGATCCGTGACAATGGTAAACTTTCTTCCCAACAAATAAGGTCTCCACACCTTCACGGCATGCACAACCGCTAGCATCTCCCTAGCATAATCACTCCAAGCCTTTTTCATAGGTCCAAGTGCTTTAGAAATAAAGGCTATTGGTCTTTTTTCTTGAACCAAAATAGTCCCTATCCCTTTACCACTAGCATCGGTGTATACCTCAAAAGGCTTTTAAAGTTAGGTAGTGCTAACACGGGAGTGGTCGTCATAGCCCTCTTCAACTCATCAAAGTCCTCCCTTGCCTCTTGGGTCCATGCAAAATTGTCCATCAACAAGGATGTAAGTGGCTTAGCAATAAGCCCATAGTTATTCACAAACCACCTATAATAGCCGGTCAATTCCAAGAAACCCCTCTATACCGAAATGTCATGTGGTAGTGGCCAATCAACCATGGCCTCAATCTTCCTTTGATCCACTTTCACCCCCTCCCCCGAGATGAAGTGACCAAGGTACTCAAGTTCCTTCTCCATAAAGGCGCATTTGGAAGCCTTAATGAAGAAGTTGTGCTCTTCCAAAATCTTCATCACAATTCTCAAGTGACTCTTGTGCTCTTCAATAGTCTTGGAGTAGACCAAGATGTCACCAAAAAATACCAACACAAACTTCCTCAATAATGGCTTGAAAATTGTGTTCATGGCGGCTTGGAAAGTGGATGGAGCATTACATAATCCAAATGGCATAACAAGGTACTCAAAGTGCCCGGAATGTGTTCTAAAAGCCGTCTTGTGTATGTCTTCAGTCTTCATTCTTATTTGATGGTAGCCCGCCCTCAAGTCTAACTTGGAAAAAATTCTTGCACCATGAATCTCATCAAGCATCTCATCCACGGTTGGGATAGAGAATCTATCATTCACCGTGGCCTCATTTAAGGCTCTATAATCGGTACAAAACCTCCATGTCCCATCTTTCTTCCTCACTAGTAGCAAGGGAGAGGAAAATGGACTAGTACTTGGCCTTATCAAGCCATTCTTCAACATATCATCTACTTGCCTCTCCATCTCCCCTTTTTGAAAATGGGCATAATGATAAGATGGAACATTCACCGGCTTCTTTTCATCAACAAGCACAATCTGGTGATCAAATAGTCTAGATGGTGGCAAAGTGGAAGGCACCTCTAGAACTCCCTGATGGTTTTCCAAAATTTCTCTTACTTCCACAGGCAGCCCCTCTAATTCATCTTTGTTGCCTTCTTTTTCACTCTTTTCCACATTACACAAGTAGTCTTCATTGGCCACCATAATGGCAAAACAATAGGCTCCACCCTTGCACAACTTCTCAAACATGGTGGCCTCATAAGACTTGATTTCCTTTGGTGTCAATGTTGTCCATACTCTTTTCTTTGACCTGATCTTGAATTCCGTGGTCATCTTTCCATAATCATTTATCACTTTCCCAATGCTTCTAAGCCAAGCGTTGCCCAACACAACATCAAGACCCACAAGTGCCAAAACATGAAGATCGGCTACAATCCTCACACCTTGTATGTTCATCTTTACTTCTTTGACAAGCCCTTAACATCTCAACTTGTCCTCATTGGCTACCTGCACCTCAAATGGCTCTATGGCACACGACCTTAACCCAATCTTGGTGACGATATTGGTGTTGATAAAGTTATGGGTGGATCCATTATCCACCAATAGAGTCACCTCAAATTTTCCTACTCATGCCATAACTCTCATAGATGTGGGTCTAGGTACACCTGAAATGGCATTCAAAGATAACTCGGCCTCCTCTAGTGGCTCACTAGATTCGGCCTCTTCTTGTTCCGAATCTTCACTACTTGTCTCCACATGGCCATCCTCTTCTACTTCCTTTGTTTCATCTTCAAGCAACACATATGCTTTTCCGGTATTACACTTGTGCTCTTTGCTCCATTTTTCACCACATTTGAAGCAAAGACCTTTCTTTATCTTCTCTTGGACCTCTTCTCTAGATAACTTTTTCACTTCATACGGCTTTAGGTTTGATACACTCCCTTACCCCTCCTTGCCTTTCCAAGTAACTTTGGTTTGCAAAGGTTTGGAAACTTTGCTCCCCATGTCCTTAGAATGACGCTTCTCAATGTGAGTGCTCTCCTCTAATATTTCGGCCATTCTCATAACTTCTTGTAAACTTCTAAGTTGTTTCAACTTTATCTCCTTGGCAAGCCAAGTTTTCAACCTGTTGAACCCAAGGTTTCAAGTTTTGTGTAATTATATATTTACACATGGATTTTGATGATAACAAATGAATTCAAAAAATAAAGGAGTCTCAAGCTCAAGTTGTCTACACAATGGAGTCAAGCACATCAAGGAAACAAGCATGAGCAAGAAGGGAACAAGTTCACATTAAAGTGATAGAGTAATGTTGTAAATCTCTTCAAAATTTGAAATTATGATTAAGGCTCAAAATTAATATTTTATCATAAAGCATTAAAATACATTTTCCACATGTGCATGAATATTTTGAAAATTAAATTTGAAAATTTTGAAAGATGATTGATAGTCATCTTTCACATGTGCATGCCTTGATTAAAGGGTTGAACTTTGAAAATATTAAAGATGATTGATTGTCATCTTTCACATGTGCATGTTTTATTTGAATATTTTCAAAAGTGATTGATGCTTTTTTTTTTACTTATGCAAAAGGTAGATGATTTTGTTTGAAAAATTTGAAAAGTAAAGTGTGCTCCTTTTGTCATATGCAAAAAGTAAAAGATTAGGTTCGAATCTTTTGAAAAGTAAAGTGTGCTCCTTTTGTCATATGCCAAAAGTAAAAGATTAGGTTTGAAGTTTTTGAAAAATGAATGATGTTGTCTTTGACAATTGAAAAAGAAGAACCTTTTATTTGAATTTTTTGAAAAAGTGAATGATATTGTCTTTGACATGTGAATATTTTTAAATTTGAATATGAAGTCTCATATGCCTATAAATAGATCATTTGAGAGCTTCACATTTACAACATCAAGAGCATACAACATTCATTCAAAGTTTTCATTCTCTCTTCTCTAAGCATTGAGCCTTAATCCTTGTTCATTTTGAGAGATATAGTTTGTGCTGTATTGTTCTTATTTCACTCATTGAGGAGTGCTTTCTGATAACCTACCCACTATCAGCTCTTGTATCAGAAAAAGGGTGTGTATAACCCTTGTGCGTGTAGAAAGTGTTCTACACGGGGAATAGTTGAATCACCACGTGTAAGGTGATTGCAAGTGTAGAGGGTGTTTTACACAGATCCTTTGTAGCGGTGTTGTTCAAAGGTGTAATAGGTTTCTATCTCCACCTGAAGGAGGTTGAATAGTGAATTTGGGAATCCTCAAGGGGTAGCTTGAGGCGAGGACGTAGGCAGTGGGGCCGAACCTCGTTAACATACTGAGTTTGCTTTTCTCTTACCCTTACTCTTTATATTTATTGTTATTTCATATTTTGTTTATATTTTATATTATATATTTGATTTACAATTGTTATTTTTTTAATACAACTCAATTCACCCCCCTCTTGTGTTAGTCATCTGGGCAACACAACCCATCCACAAAAGTACCAAGTAGTGTTTCTTTAGACAAACCCCTTACCAAGGTTTGGAGTTGTTTAAACTCATCAATGAAATGGTGTATTTTTCCCTCTTGTTTCTACTTTGCCAATTGCCCATGATGGTTGACAATTGGTGAAGGCCCAAATTGCATCAAGAATTCCTTTTCAAAGGCCGTCCACAGTAGGCGCTTCCTCTCTTTATCATATTGATCACAAAGCTAACGCCACCACTTACTTGCTATTCCTTCAAGATGAAAACATGCTGTAGAAACTCTTTCTCTTCGTGGAACTTCATACACACGGAAATAATGGTCCACCTTGTCCAACCATTCATATGGATCCCCCCCATTGAACTTAGGGAAGTCCACCTTTGGTCTCTTAGGTACCCGGTCATAAGCCCGGTTTTTAACTCTATCATCATAGTGGCGATCATCACCATTTCTTCTACCATGATGTCTTCTATCTCTCTCATGGTCATGGTGTCTTTTCTGAAATCGATTGTCATGGCCCAAATGCCTCTCTTCCTCATGCTCATACTCGGCCTCATGGTCATCATCATGCCTTGGAATCTCATACCTCACCCCTTGGTATTATCCTCTCATGCTTGGGGTTCTAGTGCGATTCCCCTCATTATGGATCCATCTCTTCATGGCCACATGATCGTTCTCAACACGACCTCCTCTTCTCATTTCAACTCTCGATGGCTCATGCATAGACTAGGTCAAATTTGTTTCTACACTATCGACAAAAGCATCATGCCTTTGTCCATTAGTCTCATGGCATTGCCCTTGGCCTTCAACAAGTCTCCTCTCCAATCTTTCTATGCTCTCATGTGTCTCTCTCCTTATGGTATCCATGGCTCTTCTATTTTCAAGACTCTCTCGAGTAGTGGCATTCAAGGCCATCCTTAGTTTGGCCATGTTCGACCATGTTAGTATTGACCTCACTAAGAATGTCCATGACTTTGGAAGTATGCCCTTCAAGCATCTCTAGATGTTCCCGGTTGGAACTCCTCTCTCCTTCAGCTTCTATATTGATCCCGGACATAGTGCTTGCAAACTAGCTTCTTAAACAACTTGCAAACTGACTTGCAAACTGAAAAATTATGTTTGGTGAAGCTTTGACAGCAACTTGGACTCTCTTTGGATAGTAGAATAGTCCTCAGAAGTCCAACCTTGAGTTGCCCACCTTTGTGGATGGACAACCCCTATTGCACAAGCACAAGTCCAACCACGGGTCCTCCACCTTCAAGGATGGCCGACCTCTTCAAGTAACACTACTCCGACCTCCTCAACCCCCAAACTACAATTTTCATATTCACAACCAACAAAAAATAAACAATGATGAGGTCTTTCGTGGACCTCCCAATCAAATTCACAAGGGTTGAGTTAACGCATCATTTACCTCTTGGAGAAGTGAGAACTTCTCAAAAATTCCACCAAGAAAAATTCTCATGATGAGACTCTCAATGAAAGCACCAATTTAGTGTTGGGGACCTCGGGTCAAGCCTTCAAACACTAAGAGTCCGATCCTCTCCATGTTGCTCCTCAAGTGACCGATAGGACTCCTTTGCTTGGTGTAGATCACGAGTAGTCCAACGGAAGCTTGGGTGAGATGAGGCTAGGGTTCAATGGTAGAAAGTATGGATGGTGTTTGGGCTAGGTGATCACGGGTTGGGTGATGATTGTGCACGGCTAAGTGACCCTTGAGATGCTATGCGCCACTTGTGTGCTAGGGTTGGATGAAGGGTAATCTTGGCTAGGGTTTAGTGTCGGTTTCGACCAAGGAAAAAATGGAAATTGGCTAGGGCTTAGGTGGCAATTAGATCTCCTACAAGTTAACAATTGTGCAAATCCTAAAAAGTAGGGATTGAGATCTTGAGATCTAGATTGACAACGGCTGGCCGAAAATGAGTGGGATGGATAAGGTTGATGTGTTTTGGTGGGAAAATGGAATTTGAGTGAGTCAATCAAGGGCTCTTGACCAGTCACACAAATTATGGGAACTTGGGATGAAAGAAAATAGGATCTAGGGTTTTGGCCAAGCCAAAGAGGCTATGGCCAAATGGTGTATGTGAGATCTAGGGTTTTGTGGCTTGTTTGGTTATGGGAATATGGAGGTGGTGTGTAGGGCTTGATGTAAGGCTAGGGTTTTGTGGCTTTGGGCAATTGAAGGTGGTGTGTAAGGCAAAAGAACTAGACTGGCCGAAATATGTGTTTGGGAGATGGGAATTTTCAAGAAAGTTCAAGGAAATCTTATGAACATGTTAGAAAACACATGAACACAAGAGATCTTGCAAACCACAACACAAATCGAAATCCCAATGAAGGATTCGGCTTCTCCACTCCAAATCAATCAACAAAAAGATAAAATAAAGAACAAAGGAACCAAACAATTTTTTATTCACAAATTGGACAAAGTATTGAAAGGAAACCTCAAATATATTAAAGGATAAATCGAATCACACCTATTCGCGAATTGCAAGGTTTGATCCTCTCCTTGGGGATTCACGAATTGCACCCCAAAAGAGCCCAACTGCAAGAAGCACCAAAAATGAAGAACTTCCAAGCCTATGGCTGGCCACTCAATGTTCAAAATGACAAAAGATCCTAATGAAATGTCTAAGAGTCCTATTTATAGAGTTTACAAAGTGGAAACCCCCAAAAGGTCCCTAGGCAAATTAAAATAAATAAATAAAGAAAATGAAATAATAATTAAACAAATAATTAAATATGATAAATAAAAATAATAAAATGGATAAATTAAACATGGTGGCCGTGGCATGCAAGGCCCATGGTGGGCTATGGTGGTGCATGGCTCATGGCTAGGTTAGTCATGGTTTGGTCTACGGCTTGCTACATGGCATGGCATAGTGCCATGTGTTGGTCAGGTAGCGGCCACAGCATGGCGCTGTGCATGGCCTGCTGATGGTGGGCATGACATGGTGCCAAGCCTAGGCCTGATGGTGGGCACAGGGTGATGCCATGCTGTTGCTGTGGTGCCTGGGCTTGGGTGGTGGTCCTGCATGGCTAGGGCTGGTGGCCTGGGCGATGAGCATGCATGGCCCAAGTTAACAGTCTGGGCTATGGGGCTGCAAGACATGGGCTAGAGCCGTGCGCTGGATGGCATGTCTGGTGGGCATGCCATTAGCCTTGCCTGCAAGGCATGGGCTGGAGCCGTGCGCTGGATGGCGTGCCTGTGAGGGCATGTCACTAGCCTCGCTAAGTGGTGCTGGGGTACGCATGCATGCGCGCAGGTGCATGCTCAAGGGCACGCATAAGCCTGCACACATGGTTTGCGCACAGCCAGTAGCCTCCATGGTTGCCCTCATGGTTTGAGCTAAGGCATGCAAGCAGGCTAGCCATGTGACTATCCTGACCTTCCATGGGTCGTGTCAAGGTGTGGTCCTGGGCAATTCTTCTAGAGGTTGTGACACCCACCTCAGACATTGTGTCTATTCAGCCCATGTGTGGTACCTCTTCTGCCCAATCATCATGTCTCTTCAGCCCAACCGGTTCATCCCATGCGTGGTATCTCGTTAGACCAAGCATTATGTCTCTTTGGCGCAACTTGTTCAGCCCAAACATTGTGCCTATCCAAATCCAACACTTCACTTATTTCACAAAATAAATGAAAGTGTACTTGTGGAGTTTTGAACTCTTACCCTTTCATTTGAAACAACACATCACTACCACTGAACCAATGCATTTCTTTGTGATAATGGTTCACTAAAATATATAACAACCCATATTCAATAAATTTCCATATTTAATATCACAATCTATAATAAAGATAACAATCCCCTACTTAGATTACGATATTAAATTTTCAGTCAAATATTGATATCCTTATGCATACAAGAAGGTATCTCTTGACTTAAACCTTCAATTAGTGTAAGTATCTCAAATTCTTAACAAAGTCAATGGTGGTCTAGACTTAAAACCAATACTCTATATGTTAAGAACGGAAATACCACACACATGATTCCATCCAATTTTAGTGAGATAACTCACCAATTATTTGAACTAATACACATGCTCCATCCTGACGTTCATGAACATTTACAAAAGTAAACCTTAAACTTTTGCTAGAAGTTATCCCCACCTCTAATGTTTATATAGGTAAAGTTCCTTTCATGTCTCTGTTACTTCAGACACTAATTCAACTATTGAACTTTATTAAGAGCATAATACTCATCCTACATTTAGTGTAACAGCCAGCACTGACCATCCTGGAAGGGTTTCTCACATCAAATTAAATTTCAGTACTATTCCAGCCACTTAATTGTAATTTGTTATTACCCATTAAACCTTAGACTATTTATTAATAGTGTAAGGTTGGGTTCCTACTATAGGTGACTTTTTAAAAGAAATGTTTCAAACCCATTCCATTAGATGTACTATTCACCAAATCTCTCGAGAGTCCCTTTGTGAAAGGATCCGCCAAGTTTTTACTTGACCGCACATATACAATAGTGATAATTCCATTACTTATTAATTGTTTGACATATTCATGTCTTAAGCTAATATGTCTAAATTTTCCATAATAGACTTTACTATAATCCCTAGACATAGTAGCTTCACTATCACAATGCAAAGAAATGGCTGACATCAGCTGTGGCCACAACTTTATGTCGAATAACAAATTCCTCAGCCATTCTGCCTCATTGCCTGCTGCCGCCAAGGCTACAAATTCAGATTCCATAGTAGAATGTGAAATACACGTATGTTTCTTAGAAGCCCATGAGATAGCTCCACTACAAGGGTGAAAACCCAACCAGAAGTAGCCTTATTATCACTTGCACTAATAATCTAACTAGCATCACAATATCCTTCTAATACAGCAGGAAAATTTGTATAATATAGTCCCAACGACCTAGTTCTTTTAAGGTACCCAAGGACTCTACTAATTGCTTTCCAATGCTCCGTACTAGGATTACTTGTATATCTAGAAAGTTTATATACTGCAAAGGAAATATTTGGCCTAGTGCAATGCATAGCATACATTAAGCTACCAATTACACTAGCATATTCCAACTGAGCAACTGCTCTACCAGCATTCTCAGTTAATTTAAATGAAGAGTCATATGGGGTATTTGCTTCTTTAATTCCTATATGTTGAAATTTAAGAAGTATTTTCTCAACGTAATGAGATTGACATAAGCATAACCCCCACTATTTTTCTTTACTTTGCCCACCAAAATAGTGTCAACTTCATTAAGATCCTTCATTTTGAACTTTGAAGATAAATACTTCCTGGTTTATTCCAAATATAAGTTAGTCATCCACATAAAGACATATTATTACACCATAACAATCAATAAATATAAAATAAATACATTTATCAGCATTATTATGCCGAAATCCATGAAATAAAATTATTGAATCAAATTTCTCGTGTCATTGTTTTGGTGCTTGCTTTAATCCATACAATGACTTAATTAATTTGCAAACTTTCTTTTCTTGCCCATGCATAACAAATCCTTCTAGTTGTTCCATGTACACCTCTTCATCCAGTTCACCATTTAGGAAACCAGTTTTAACATCCATTTGGTGTACATATAAATTATATATTGAAGCCAGTGCCATAAGCACTTTAATGGATGTAAATCTAGCCACTGGGGCATATGTATCAAAATAATCCATGCCCTCTTTTTGTTTAAAACCTTTGGCTACTAATCTGGCCTTAAAAGTTTGAAGAGACCCATCTGTATTGTATTTTCTTCTAAATACCTATTTACAACCAATAGGTTTTGATCCAGGAGGCAAGTCAACTAAAACCTGAGTATTGTTTGACAATATTGAGTCCACTTCATCATTTATAGCCTCTTGCCAAAATGCAACATCTCTAGAAGTCATAGCTTCTTTAAATGTTTTTGGATCTTCTTCTATATTTAATAAAATGGGTATTTTATTTAAAAATTCATCTCTATTTCCTTCCAAAAGGAAAATAATGGCCTGAGATGATACAAAATCTGGATCCAAGCTTTTATCTTTTTTGACTCTTTGACTTCTCCTAGGTCTAGCCAATGTGTTAGGAATTATACAATTCATTTTCCAACTCAAGTTAGATTCTGGTGTTTGAGTAGGATCTGATACTACTTTGGAGTCATTATAGAATTTATCTTCAATAAACTCTACATCCTTTGATTCTACTATAATGTTAGAATCCAAATCCAAAAGTCTATATGCTTTTGAATTCTCAGGCATATCCTATAAAAACACTCTTGATTGCCCTTGGACCTTAATTTTGTTCTTTTTGGGTCCGGAACTCTATAAAAGGCTAAACAGCCTCATACCGTTAGGTACTCCAGATTTGGTTTCCTACCTTTCCACAATTCATATGGTGAAACTTTGAATTTCAAATAAGGTATTCTATTATGCAAAGAACATGTTGTGAGCAATGCTTCACCCCTACAAATTAAAAGATAATTTTGCATTCAATGTCATAGCATTTAACATATCAACTAGTGTCCTATTTTTTCTTTCTGCTAAATCATTTTGTTGTGGGGTATAGGGTGCACCAGTTTGATGTATTATGCCATTCTCCTAATTTAGTAGGAAAATATTCACCACCCCTGTCACTATGAAGTATCTTAATTTTCTTTTCCTTTTGATTTTCAACAACAGACTTATAATATTTGAACATATTAAAGGCCTCATCCTTACTTTCCATTAAGTATACATATGTATATCTTGAAAAATCATCAATAAAAGTAATAAAATATCTATTGTCTCTCATCTAGTTAAAATACCATTTAGTTCACAAATATCAGGATGTACAAGTTCTAATAATTGTGTATTTTTTGTCTGTTTTAGGGAAATGTTTCTTTGTCATTTTTGCTTGAATGCAAATTTCACATTTAGCACCATGTCCACGATTATATGGAATTAAACTATGTTCAGATATAAACTTTAAAGATTTAAAATTCAAATGTGCTAAACGATTATGCCACAAAGTAGAAGACTCAATAATATAAGCATAATCAGAACTTATTTTATTAATACTTAGTTTATACATTCCATCACAAGAGTACCATTTTTCACCAAACACTCTCCCTTTGGAAAGAATTACACTATCAAACTCGATTACGGTCTTGACAACTTTTTTACAAAGCAAATTTGCAGATACAAGATTTTTTTTTTATTTTTTTATTTCTGGGATATGAAGAACATTGATAAGAATAAGTTTCTTCCCAAAAGTGAACTAAAGTTCCCTAGTTCCTTTTCCCACAACTTTTACAGAGTTATGATTTCCCATTAGCACTATATGTCCATCTGTTGTATCTTCATAATTTTTGAATTGAGATCTCTGATTGCAAACATGGACGGTAACGCCTAAATCATATCACCAATCAGATGACTCGGTTGTTATAGCCATATTTAACTTTGTAATCATGCTAATGTGCATTTCAAAGACCATGGCCACAATTTCTGAAGTCTCATTTTCAATCAGATTTGCACTATTGGGATTGCCATTTTCTTTCTCGTGTTTCTTCTTGCACCTACATTCATGCTTAAAGTGCCCATTCTTTCCACAATTGTAACAAGTTTTTGTTTTCTTTGACTTGTCACCATTGTTGGAATAATCATTATATTTTCTCTTGTTTCCTTCAAAATTACCCTGAAACTTATTTTTCTCGTTAACAAAATTCACTTTAGAGCCATTTTGAGAAAATAATTTCTTATCACGAATTCGAGTTTCCTCTTCAATTCTTAAATGTTTTTGAATTTGCTCTATAGTGAAATCTTCTGTTGTTATTCCAACGTGGAGGAAGTTTGGCTATAATAGCCTCAACTTGCAAAGGTTCAGAAACTTCAATATTAAGATTTCGAAGTCTATTCACCAAAACTTACAATTCATGGACTTGATCCATCAAAGAAGTATTATCATTCATTGTAAACTCAAAATATTTCATAATAAGGAATTTATCTGTACCTTACTTTTCGGTTCTATACTTGAATTCCAATGCCTCCCAAATCTCTTTTGGTGACTTGATTGATATAAATAAGTTGTAGAGACGATCACAAAGTGTATTCAGAATGTGCCCTCTACATACCACTTCATCTTCTTCGTGCTTCTTGAGTTTTGCCTTGATTTGATCATTATTGTCAGATTTGGGTTATGGAAGTACCAGCAAGTTTGAATCCAAAACATATGAAATCTTTCATGTAGTAGGAATGAACATCAACTTGTCTTTCCAGTGAGTAAAATTTGTTCCATCAAACCTATCTAGTTTGACAAAGTCTTGATTCATCATCTTGAAAATCGTCATTTCATATTTTGATCCCATTGTGCCATTCTCACCTTAAAATTGTTGAAGAAAGTTGTGTGGATACAGTAAACTGAAAAAATAAATGTGACTTTGAGGCGTGTAGAACATTATCTTTAAGGTGAAAAGCGCCCCCACTCAAAAGAGTTTGTTATCGGGTTACAAGCAATTCACCTCCAGGATACAATAAAGTTACGACCTGCAGATAGCAATTCTAAAGTCTATCCTTAAGAGTTTCTTTATAAAATTGTGTAAGTGACCAAAAAAATGAGTGAATGGAATAAATAAATTCGTGGGCCTCATCCTCTATTTATAGAGGGTGAAGTGACACCATATGAAAAATCACAACTCTTAACTTGTGACGTTTCAACTGGTAGTTATAGTTTAAAGGTTATGTTGTTTCATTTAGATAGCAAAGAACATGCATGGTCAATTAGTGGTTGGAAACCTTTCTCCCTAAAGGGCACTGGTTTGAACCTCACCTATTCAACATTTCTATTGAAATTATTTTGAAGCACACCAAGTAGGTCTTCACACGGGCCGATTCGACCCATGAGATTAAGAGCAGGTCTGGAAATTGAAAAGCTAGATGAAACGATTTCCATCTTGAGAGGCATTTGGCATAGAAGAAATAAGGTAGTCTTTGAGAATCTCATTGATAGTCCATCAAAGGTGATCAATGCTACCATAGCAAGTCTAAAAGAGTACAAGGAGGCTCAGGAGAGGAAGGGTGTGAAGCAGAGTTGTGAGGAAACAAGAAGAGAGAAGCAGTTACGGAAAAAACCTGTGGAAGTCTTTTTCAAGGCCAACTTTGACGCTACAATTAATGCTAAAACTAGAGAGTGGGTTTCGGAATTATTATCAGGAATAGTGCAGGGGAAATCATGGCTTCCTATTGTGACCAACTTCATATGGTGCCCCAGTCACTGATTGTAGAAACTTCAGCACTGAGGAAAGCTACAAAGTTGTGTTTAGATTAACTTAATTCGTAAGGTGGGTATGCATTGTTGGGTAGAGGATGGACCAAATGCGATAGCTAGTATGATTAGAACTGAAATGTTATGTATTGATTGAGTGGTTATGAATAAATATAGCTTCATTTTTTTCAAAAAAAAAAAGGTGGTATGCATCATTTTTTCTCTTTGAACATGATCCAAGTAAAGAATTTAAATTTTAAACATCCAAATCCAAATCATCCTCCTAAATCCTTGCATCCAAACGCACCTGCATATGGATTGCCGAAAGGGCATTGGCTTTTTTTAAATATTTCTTTAACCTGTCCTAGTTGTGCGTATATAGGTTTCATATCTATTCCTTTTTAGATCTATTTCTATTAACTTTTGTTTAGTATTCTTAATTTATTTGTTTATGTGGAAAAATATGTGCCAAAATAAATTGTTAGTATTCTTAATTGTTTAAAATAAACCCACTTATGTGTAATAAGACGATAGTACATTAATATATTTTAGGAAAGTAATTCATATTTAAATTTTTTCTGAGTCTTAACAATTTATGAGAATCCTTTATATGTAATTACACGCATAGAAATAATTATGAGACCTTTCTTAAAATTCTAATCATTAAAAAATTACGTGATAATAACATAAATAGAATTTATTTAATGAAAAGTATTCCTAAAATTTCAAAACAGAAAAGAGAAAATATCTCAACTCTTAAAGCATCCTGACCATATTATTTCCATTTATAATTATATTTAAAAAAAATTATTTATCATTTATTTTCTCATCATCATATCTCAATGACATTCAAAGCAACAATGAACTCCACCAAAGCTGGAAATGATAGGAATTCAGCTTGTACTAATCATTTTGACTTTTTATATTAAAAAAATTATCGTAAATAGTAATAAAATAATTTATAAATAGTAATGAAATAATAGTAAATAGTAGTAAGTTATTTGTGGATAATTTACAAATAATCAAGATTTCTTCAGTAACAATACCTGAAGAAACTTGTATTCCCAAACAATAAGATCCATCGTAAGCTAATTAGTAATGAATACTGCGCACGCTAGTTGAGATTGGGGCTTGTAAATAACTTCCAGAATTGCGGTCAGAGCGTAGAAGAAAAATGTCTGAAATTGATTATGGGAGGGAGCCTTTGCGTCCTTCACATACGAATCTTATGACGTTTCTTCATAGAACGATGCTATGTGACGCGTATGGAACAAAAATAATGTTGGGGTTGGTCATGGTGTAGCTGTTCTAGAAATACCAAGAAGTGTTTTGTAATTACAGTTTAATAATTATTATAGATCAATCAACTCATTTTCAGATGTCTATTTTAGTTTTCAAATTTCCACAGAAATTTCTACAGAACAAGTAATAATAAATACGTATGAATTTCTCTATATGCAAATTTCTAAGAAAAACTCCCGATATGTCGGGACTCCAGAATTTAGAGAGTTTGAAGATTATATTTTGTGATGACTTAGTTAAGGTAGATCAATATGTTGGCTTCCTTGATAGACTTTGTCAAATTGTCAATTACCAGTTGCAAGAGCTTTACTAGTTTTCTAAGATCCGTCAAGTTGGAATCTCTAAAATTCCTTGATCTTTTTAACTGCAAAAAGGCTGCATAATTTTCCTAAAATTGAGAGTGAAATTAAATGTTTGAAGAACATTAAATTAGAAGGCACTGCTATAAGAAAACTGCCTCCATCGATTGGTAATCTCATTATACTTGTACATTTAAATCTAAAAGAGTGCGACAAATCAAGACATATCCCTAATAGCATTTTTTAGTTGCAACAACGTCTAAATATTCTCTCTCTTGATGGTACCTACTCGGATAAAATACAATATCCCTCCATTGGAGAACTACTCTAGTCACCACCTCCAATGAATTCAAGCATTTCAAATTATGGGTTCTCTCTCTCTCCCTCTCTCTCTCATATTGTGTACCTTTGTCTACTAACAATTATGATGCTAGCTAGCTTGTTCAACAGGATGGAGAGCATTTCGAATCAGTGGAGGGAAGTCTACAACTTAAGTATTATATCATAACAATAGAATGCTAATTAAAAGTTTTGGAGTCTGTGTGGTACGCAAGCATAAGGAGATGATCAATACGAAAAATGATGTATATTTTTTCGGGATTTTGCTGTCTCTCCTTATAATTCAAGCTTTGTGCCCGTATTAGTCTAATACTATTAGATAGAGTTACTTAGCTTGGAGTTTTGTGCCTCTTTTATTTTTATTTTTTTTGGTTGGATTTTCACTTGATTTATGCATTTGAATAATGCTGCTTAATACTGATTTGATTTACTTTTACTTTTCTGTTTCATCAATATTTAGATTTTCATATTTCTAAATAATATTTAGTGATTGTTGATCTAAAGCTACCTAGATCATAGGGCTACCTAAGGCTACAACTCATCCAGCCCAAGCTAGTTTTGGGCCCAAACCGGCCTGACCCACGAATTCGGGATGGGATCTTGGTCTTTTTTCCCCACGTTATGAGCTCAAAATTGCCAGAACCCAACACAAGCTCCTCTGTTTTTGTTGGTCCTTTTTTTCCCCTACAAGAACTCCTTTGAGTCATGCATATAGATATATAAGTAGCCTGTAGGTGTACATATTCCCTGCATTAACAATGAATTAGCCTGTATTTAACTGCACTGAATGATTGAAGTTGGACTACACTGCATTTAATTACATTGCAGAATGCTTTATATATGCTACATCGAAACATTTCAATATTGAAGATCATTTGTTGCAATAAAACCAAATCTTCTGCATTAATGACAAATTCCAGCACAAACTCTTTGATGAGTGCTCTACTAGTTGCCAAAATTCATAGAATAATGATTAGAGAAACAGCTCCGATTCTTCTAATATTATTATTATTATTATTATTTTATGGAAATATGCTTCAAGCATTCATTCATAAACGAAGTTACAACTGCGACTTATCAGTACAAGAGAACCAGACTATAAGTCAACTAACGCAAATGCTCAGGAGCTTCCCCGCACGCAAAGTAGCGGACATTGTCTAAACTTCTAAACCTCTCATTCGAGAGAAAGCACTCTATAAAAAACAGAATGACCAGCCCCTCCAACCACCTAAGGAGGTGGAGAAGGCATAATCCTTTTGGACAGAGTCCAAAAGACAAAAACTAAAACAACACAACTAAAACGACAAAGAACTACACTACACAACAAAACAAACAGCAAACCAAGCGCCAGCAAGAACCCGACGGCACACCACCCCAGGCGTCGGCATCAGGAGCCCAAGAAACAGCACGAGCACCCAGCTCTCGTACGGACCACAAAACCTCCACCAGAGGTCGGCCGTACGTCCGCCAGCCGTAGCATCGTCCGCCATACTCCATACGCACTAGCCACAGGTTGTGTCCAACCAAAAAACTCAACACTCCGCTTGGTATTAAGCAAGGAAACCAGAGACAACCAAAAACCAAAAACAGAAGAAAAACAATAGAAAGCAGAAAATAGACGGAAAAAAGACGGACAAAAAACACAAAGCAATGGTGCGTGCGGAGCAAACCACTCTTAGAGGAGATCCGACAGTCGGTCGAAGGACACCTGAAGTCTTGGGACCCAGAAAAGTCAGGTTTTAAGTCGGCAGGAGGCTCCACGGTGGCGCGTGACAGCCACGCGCTATAGCAGGCCGAGACTCTGTCCCGCGCGTGCGGGCTACGCGCCCCTTCGTTTGGCTCTGCATTCGGAGGTCTTGAAGATCTGCGGCTGGCCAACGTCATGGTGGGGCGCTTGTTGCTAACGGCGGCTGGAAGCAACCCCGTCGGAAAACTCCCCTTTATTTGCCTGAAAAACACAAAAACAAAACGGAAGCGCAAAATGGAAAACAGACAAAAGAAGGAGGAGGGGGAAGGGAAGAGAGGGGGGGGAGCTGAAGCTCCCACCCCCGTCGAACGCTCAAAAAAGGGAAGCTAGGGTTTGGCTTTTCGTTCAGAGGTTTTTCGCTCTGAAGGGAAACGAAAGTGCTTCTCCAAATATTATTATAAGTGGCTGAAGTTTGCAACACTCGAGATTATGAGAGCCCAAAGTTGCCTTAATTTATAGGGTCCTTCCTATACTCCATTATCGTGTATGCTCCCACAATAAGCATATGCAGACAATAAACAAAAGATAAAAAAACGTATCAAGATTATTCAAGCATATGTTTGTGTGTGTGGAGTAGTCTATTTTCTCAAATTCAAGCATCTGGAAGTGACTCTTCCTCTGAAATTCTGGCCCAATTAGTTAAATGCATTGGCCCAATCAGTACTCCATCTGTTGTATTTGGACGATCTGCTTGCAATGGTGAACCGTGAGTTTTTGTAGGTGTATGATCCGAAATGGACAGCCTATAGTGATTTCGATGAAACTTTTAGGCAACCGAAAAAGGAAGCTGAAGCTCGTGCTGAAGATTTGAAGAGATTAAAGGAGGTGGTGGGCAAGCCTCTAAATAATAGTAAGAAGCAAAGGTAGATGCAATATGGCTAGATTTGAAGGAGTAAGTAACAAAAAGAGTGAAAGTACTTTCCCCAATGATGGTGGGGATGGTGATAATACGAAAGGCCACAACTTGGAGAATGGGCACTCCAATGGTAACTATGCTCATAATGATGATTCTAAGGTGAATGGTGGTGCTAACAGTATAGAAAATGGGAGCTCTGATGCTGGGGCTTTTGATGTAAATAAGCTTCAGAAGCTTAGAGCTTAAGGTGGGAAGAAAGCCGAAACCCTTGTTAGCAAGGCCTCTAAGGCAGAGACAGAGAAAAAGATAACAAGGAAGAATAGAGTTAGGGATGATTCACCTCCTCAGGCAAAATTGGATTTCACAGATGATGTGGGTGGGAATGGGGACAATATAGAGGTTGTTGCAGTTGATCATGGTGAAATTATGATGGACAAGGAAGAGTTTTTTAGCAGTGAAAGCGAGGCTGAAGATGATGAGGAAGTGGGTCCGCAAGCCTGAAACTAAGAAGAAGGGGTGGTTTTCAGCAATGTTCCAAAGGTTAGTTCATTAATTTCAATCCTTTGGTTATTGTGTGTGCAAGTATGAATCCATCCCTTTTTTTTTTAATCTCAACTGCTTCGCTTCTGATCATCATTTGATTCTTTGTGATGAGATTGAGACCCTGGCACGAAACAATGACTGCAGGCAGCAATGGAAGAAGCTCTTGTTCGTATTTTAACTCCTAAGTGCTTTATTGACATATTGAGGGATGTGCATGCTGCCAGGGAACAAAGGAAGCCTTATGTTGTTGTTTTTGTCGGTGTTAATGGAGTTGGGAAATCTACTAATATGGCCAAGGTAAACCATCTCTTTTTTATTTTTCTACTTTTTTTTAACATAAATGGAACTGTGAGACTTCCCCAAATGATATTAAAAAAAATATTTAATGTTAAGATTTAATAATATTAAAAAGATTTAATATAACTAGCCTCTACTCCTGTATCGTAGAGGATGCATGTGCATGTGTATTTGCATACATTGGTCCTGTGAGCACACTTATTATATTCTATGAATTTTGAGTCTAGAGTTTCTTTTAAAAATCACTATGCAGGTTGCCTACTGGCTTCTGCAGCACGAGATCAATGTCATGATGGCTGCTTGTGACACATTCCGATCTGGAGCGGTTGAGCAGCTGCGGAGTCATGCGTGCAGGTATCGCGCTTATCTGGTATTATGTTATAAATGTGTGCTGTTATCTGCTATATGTATCATACTGACTTTTATAGATAATTAGGGCTATGTGTTTCACTGACATGTTTGTTTTTACTCCATCATGGCCATTTGATACATGTACTCCATTTTTTAGGATAATGAACCGTTGATGAGAGCACTCTCAAAGCTTATTTACCTTAACAATTCTGATCTGGTCTTGTTTGTTGGAGAAGCACTGGTTGGAAATGAGGCCGTTGATCAACTTTCAAAATTCAATCTGGTATGACTTCTAGATTTAGGATTGTCATCTATTGTTGGGATCTTTTATTTATCGAGTTATTTAAGCTACACTTGTTTTGTATATAGAAATTAGCCGACCTTTCGACTTTAGCTTGGCCAAGACTGATAGATGGGATCTTGCTGACAAAGTTCGATTCTATTGATGATAAGGTAGTTACTCTTCAAACAGCAAGGAGTTTGAGAGTTTTGATTGCTTGATTTGCGTCCATTGTGGTCGGATGTGTACTGTCACAAACAGATCTCAAGAAGCTCAATGTCAAATCGATTGTCAAGACCCTCCTTAAATGAGAATCTGTTGGTTTCATTCTTCATGGTGTGCTGTGTGTCTGTCTGTCACTTGGGAACATCTATGTTGTTGCTGAACTTTCTGTGCCATCCCATATGAGCCCATGAACTTGTTCGAGGTGAATCAGTCACTTGCATCTGTTGCTTGTATTATGGTGAATCGTACGTGTTCCATCTCTCTCTCTCTCTCTCTCTCTCTCTCTCTCTCTCTCTCTCTCTCTCTCTCTCTCTCTCTCTCTCTCTCTCTCTCTCTCTCTCTCTCTCTCTCTCTCTCTCTCTCTCTCTCTCTCTCTCTCTCTCTCTCTCTCTCTCTCTCTCTCTCTGCGCACTCTAGAGATTGGGGCTTGGAAATAACTTCAGAATTTCGGTCAGAGCATAGAAGAAAAATGTCTGAAATTGATTATGGGAGGCAGCCTTTGCGTGCTTTGCATACAAATCTTATGATGTATCTTCATAGAACGATACTATGTGATGCGTATGGAACAAAAATAACGTTGGGTTTGGTGTTGTTGTACTAGAAATATGACGAAGTGTTTTAGTCAAGCATTTCTCAGGAATGGGGCTTTTTTTTTTTATTATAATAAGGGAGGAGGGACCCTCCGTGGTATATTCAAAACCTCACATGTGGCGGAGGAAAACCATGGATACAAAAAGAAACTCCATATATAACCAAAAAAACCAAATACAAAAAATCAGATCAACCATCTCGTATATATGGCAGACCCGTTTTATCCATCTTCAGAAGGCCACGAAGCTTCCATGGTAAATAAGAAAAGAGGTCCCAGTATTTAGTGCATCCCTCCAAACCCATTCTAGCTAAAAGATCTGCCGGAGTATTTGCTTCCCGGTAGACATGAGTGATATTTACATTCATACTTCTCAACATATCTGTTCGTTCTTCCCAAAAGTCTTCCACATACCATAACCCACAAAGTGATGTTTTTAGCCATTTTATCACAGTGCTGGAGTCCAGTTCTATGTCTAACTGAACAATGCCCATACTTTTTGCTAATTTTACTCCATGGTAAACCGCCATGAATTCAGCAAAGGAAACAATTCCTTGGTCAAGAGAAACCGCAAAAGGTCTAACCAAGTTACCTGAGGAGTTTCGGATAACTCCTCCACCTCCAGCTTGCCCTGGATTGCCTCGGCTACTTCCATCGGTATTGAGTTTGTATCTTCCCTGGTATGGTCGAAACCATTTGACTACCTGTGGTGTTCTCTTTGTAACCATTTTTGGAGGAACATTTAGCTCTTTTAGTATCACCTCATCTCTTCTTTTCAATTTTTTTCCGGCCTTTAATTTCTCACCTATTTTGGTGATCCAAAAGCGAATACTTCTCCAAACCTGTTCCACCGACTCGCCGCTGCCTTCCATACGGGTTTTGCATCTTCTTAGCCATAGTCTCCAAGTAATAATAGAAGGGATGATTCCAATAAGGTTGCCCATAGTGGAAGATTTGGTAGCAGTATTAAACCAACTACCAATTGTTTCCTTCCAAGACCGCCCCTCCCTCACATTCATTCCCACCTGTAAAGCACTTTTTCTCCAAATACTTTTTGCAAAATCACCCTCAGCCAGCACATGGTTTAGATCTTCATAAGCTCCATGGTTACAGCAGTTGCACTTTGACACAATAGGGATGCCAATTCTTCTCAGTCGATCATCTACACTCAGAGCCCCATGTAGCCCCTTCCACATTGTAGTGGCCATGAATTTAGGAAGATAAGGATGCCAAACCCAGCTAGCCCAAGCATCAGTTGGCATTTTTATCCGAACACACTCCCATGCACTTTTTGTGGAGAAAACCCCATCGGGAGATGGGGTCCATACCAGCACATCCGCTCCATTTTTCCTCTTGCCCAAAGCCTTCAGGATTTGTTCCACACGGTTAGGACCAACCAGTTGGTTCAGGAGCTCATAATTCCAGCCATCCTCTAGGGTGCATTCTTTGATTTTCAAGGATAGATTTACAACACTACTAAATTCATTGCAAAGTGGGCCTTCCTCCAACCATGTATCACACCAGAAGGATAAATTGCCCTCCTTGACTCGCCATCTTGCTAGGTGTAGTATTTCGGGAATGCATCGTATTACCATCCTCCAAAAACTTGTACCTACTGAGGGGTTAAGTAAAGATATGTGAGAGTTTTTGACATACTTGGATTTGAAGAACCAAGACCAGAGATTATCTTCGGTAAGTAGCTTCCAGGAAAACTTCATATGTAGGGATTTTTTTATGTCTTCTAGATTTCTCAAGCCAATACCCCCTTCTTTTTCGGGGCAGCACATCCCCTCCCATGCTCTCCAGTGCTTTTTCGGCTTCCCCTCATGGAGTCCCCAAAAGAAATTACTGCAATACCGATTAAAGGTTCTTATAATTGACTTTGGAACTTGCAGTATAGATAAGAGGTAGATAGGCATATTTCCAAGGACATGTTTTAATAGGAGAGTCTGTGCCCCACTTGACAATAAATTTGCTTGCCATCCTCCTATTCTATCTCTAATCTTCCCCAAAAAGTCATCAAAGTGTATACCCTTTAGCCTTCCAGAGACAATGGGGTTCCCAGGTATTTAAACGGCAAAGAGCATTCAGAAAAGCCAGTCAAACGAAGCAACATCTGACGTCTAGCATGAGGGATATGCTTAGAGAAAATAATCGATGATTTTTCCTGACTTACCTTTTGGCCCGACCATTTTCATACACCTCTAAGGCCTTCGAGATGTTTTTTAATGAAGATGTATTTCCATTAGCAAAGATGACTATATCATCTGCATATAACAGATGGGTGATAAGAGGGGCGTTTCTGTGATGATGATAAGGTCTTATCAAACCTTGCTGAAATCTTCCTTTCAACAGTCTAGAAAAAATGTCCTCCACCACTATGAAAAGGTATGGGGAGATGGGATCACCTTGTCGAAGCCCTCTTTCACCTTTGAAAAAACCTTTGGAGACCCCATTCATGGTCACCGAAAACCAAGGAGAAGACACGCAACTTTTGATCAAATCACAAAACTGCATAGAAAATCCAAAGGCACATAACACATGAATTAGAAATCCCCATTCAATGCTATCGTAGGCCTTCGCCATGTCGATTTTAATGAGAACATTACCACCCCGAGTTGGCTTATGAATGCCGTGTGTCATTTCCTGTGTCAGGCTTATATTGTCAAATATGCTTCTTCCAGGGATAGGCGCACCTTGTTCCGGTGAAATAAATCGAGAGAGCAGTGGCGAGATACGTGCCACCAAAATCTTTGTACAAATCTTGTAAAAAACTGAGCACAAGCTAATAGGGCGGAACTTTTCAAAACTCTTCAGGTTAGCAATCTTCGGAATAAGTACCAGAGATGTAGTTGCAAAAAATCTGGGTAGAGGATTACCTCGAAAGAAGTCATGCACCGCCTCCACCACTTCCACAGATATAAGTTCCCAGCAGGATTTATAAAAACTGGATTCGAAACCATCCAGCCCCGGGCTACTGTCTGATGGAATAGAGAACACTGCATCTTTCACCTCTAGGATCGAAGGAAGCTCCATGATCTTCTTATTCTCCCCCTCGGTAATCACTGGTTCAACCAAGTTTGATAAATTCGGGAAGTTGCAGATATGATTGGTGCCCAAAAACTCCTTAAAGTACTGCACAGCCCCCTCATGGACTTCCTCCGGAGTTCTTAGCCAGCGCCCATCACTCAGCCTCATTTCCCTTACCACCTTGCCATTTCTTGCATTCATAGCACGGAAGAAGGATACATTTGCCTCACCTGATTTTAGCCAACTTTGCTTCGCTTGTTGAGCCAGATGAGTCTCCTCTCTTTGAACCCACGTATCCAATTCCAGTTTAGAAATCATTAATTCCAGATCAATCTCCTCATTAAACCCTTCTTGCAAGCTTTCTTCCAGAGCCTCCACCCGATCCTCCAGGGCCTTTATGTTCTCTATAGTCAGACCGAAAACATTTTTATTCCAAGCTCTTAATGCACATTTCAGAGTTTTCAATTTCCTGGCCAACCGGTTCATTCCTACTCCACCACTCTCCACCACCCAAGAACGGCTCACACAATCCCGAAAATTTGCATGAGACTCCCACATCTTCTGATATTTGAAGCTGGTAAATCCATATTTCGAGTTATCATTTTTCCACCATGCAATCATGGGGGAATGATCGGATGATAATCTAGGAAGGTATTTCATGGAGGCATCTGAACACCTTAACAGCAAGGGGGTGTTTATCAAAACTCTGTCCAATCTTGCCCAACTTCTTGACAGACCATGTTGTCCATTACACCATGACAGCGTGTTTCCAGTATGGTTCATTTCCACTAAGCCAGAGTCCTCTATAAAGGAATTAAAATCAGCCATTGCCCCTGCATGTCGAGGTCGACCTCCTTTACGCTCCTCATCCTTTCGAATAATATTAAAATCTCCAACCACCATCCAAGGGTCTATTCCTGGATTTATACTTCAGAGATTATCCCATAAGGTTCTTCTCTGTAAATATTGGCATTTCGCATAGATAAAAGACATTATGCAATAGTCATTACCTTCCTCTGCTCTAATTGTCAGCGATTGGGGGCATGTCTTCAATACATTAATTTTTACACCTTCAGCCCAGAAAATCCAGATCTTTCCCCCATTTGCTTCATTCGACACACTACCCATCATTTTCATATTCATTTGTAACCGGCACATATGACTATCATTAGTAAATGGTTCAGCTACCACCACAATTCCTGGTTTATACATCCGTACTAATTTTCCAAGCCTTTTCCTCGAGGTCCCAAGACCCCTAATATTCCAATAGAAAATTGGTTTAATCATAGATTCAATTTTGAGGGCTTGCTTTTAGCCCTTTTAGAACTCCTTAGTTTAACACTCCCACTGCCTTCTTGTTGATACTCCCTTTCTTCCATGTCCAATAATGACTCTGGCACCTTTTGTAAATGATCCACCTCAGTATCCATTTCACCATCCGAAGCACCAGCTTGTTCCCTGGCCTCTTCCTCATTTAATTTATCTTTCTCATAGCCGTTTCCATCATGTAGCACCTCCAATTGACCAGTAGCCTCTTCCTGCAATAGCGCTTCCATAACCCTCAGGACTTGTCCTCACCATAACTATATTTTCCTCTTGTGCCCGGTCTTCAAAAAATAGAGGTTCACTTGTTCCTTCCTCCTGAGACTTTTCTCCAAGTTCCTCAATAATTACTAGTATCGGGGCTTGGTTTCCCATCACAGGGGTTTCATTTTGTGTTTGGTCCTCATTCCTGACATCATTGCCATCCCTGCAACCCCCCTCATTTTCCCTTGTTTCATTCGGAACTCCTTCCAAGCTTAGAATTGCTCCTATTTCTTTTACACCACCCTCTTTTATATATTTTTTTTTAGCCCATTTCTTCTTGCTTTGGTCATCTTTCAGCTGCTTACTTTCACTCTTTTTACATGTTTTAGAGTTATGCCCCTGCAAATGACAGTTTTTACAACCAGTGATCACCTCCTGGTACCGACTAGATGGCAACCGATGATCACCGATCCAGAATCCTGGAATAGGAGATTGAGCAGCGTCCATCTCCACACATACCCTGGCACCATCTGTGCGCGTGGCACATCTCGTGCTGTTATCCCTTCTCAGATATCGACCAATCGGCATCAGCAAATTACGAAGGAAGCATTCGTGGTACAGGTTTGGAGGCAGCCCTGGAAGGAACACCCAAATCGGGACCATGGAAGGTTCATGCTCCTCTGTAAAATCAGTGCTCCAATTGAAGATTCGGTAAGGAGACCCCTCAACATCACAGACCTCACGGGAAAAGGCTTTAAGATAATCGGGTTCACTGGAGAACCTCACAAAAACATTTCGCGGTCTTCTCATACTAGATACTACCGGTTGCTTATCCAGACCCCAACGACATTTGATGAAGGAACGTATCACGTCTAGCGATGGTCTTTGGTGCAGGAATTTCATCACTAAAGAGAAACGGAAAGGCTGAGCTGATTTTTCAATTTCCTCCCTCGAAAACATTATGCAAATCTCCCCATCGATAAGCTTCGGCGGACGAATCGGAATCTCCACTTCTGGAAGTGGAGACGGGGGTTGATATACCAACTCTGCAAAAGTTTGCTGCCTCCCAGCTGTTGCCGAAGAGCCCAGGAGGGGCTCCGCGGCAGCCATCAAAGCTTTGAGGGAACCCTAGCAGAGAGAAAGTTTCGCCTATGTAGAAGTCGCTAGCAGTCGCTAGGAATGGGGCTTAATTTGAATGTAGACATGAGAAATGTTTGATACATAAAAGATTTCACAATCGTCGTTATGAGGAACGATCAGTGATGAGCTCTCCATCTTACTGAGTTGTAATTCATTTTTACTCCATCTCCTCTTTTCTCGGCAGTTCTCTCTTCTTTCCCCCAACTCCATTTTTAACAAGGTAAAGGAAATAGAGCAGGTTTTGAAAAGAAAGAAAGAATTGCTTGTATGTAGTTTGTCATGCTGCAATGCATTGTTTTACCAATCTGTATCAGCAGTTGTAGTAACTATCTTGGTACAAAAAAGTAGATATAATTCTGATTAAAAGCCGTAATTCAATCCAAAATGTATACTGAAACTAGAAAATAGTTTGGACCATATTCTGACACACTGAGCTAAGAAGAAATGCCCTTGCATACTTACATTAGTCAGTGAAAAACATAATTAAAAACACCACACTACAAAACATAGACAGAGTTCTGCAAACAATATTTGTCATTTGTTTGATTTTGTTATAAATCACATGCCATCTATAAGTGAAGTTCTGTACCACATTATGTAAAGGACTGAAATTTATCAACTGGACAAGTGCCTGAGGACTTTTAAGGGCTTTGAGTGCTGTAAATTATATATATATATTTATATACGTATGTATATATATTTATATACGTATGTATATATTAATATATATGCTGTAAATTTTCTACAAGCTGACATATTTTCACTTGTTTTGTTTTCATTTCTACAGAATTTTAGGAATTTGAAAACTATGGAATTATTAAAATGTACATTCCTAACAAAGATTCCTAATGTGTCAGGCTCCAGACTTTAGAGAAATTGGACATTGATAATTGCAATAACTTAGTTGCGGTATATCAATCTATTGGCTTCCTTGATAATGTTGTCAATTTGTCAACTGGGAATTGCCATAGCCTTACAAAATTTCCAAAATCTCTCAAGTTGAGATCTCTAGAATACCTTAGACTTTCTTGTTGCGAAAGGCTGCAGAAATTTCCTGAAATAGAGAGTGAAATAAAACATTTAACATATGTTCATCTAGAACACGTGACTGCTATAAAAGAATTGCCTTCATCCATTGGGAATCTTACTAGCCTTCAAAATTTAGAAATAAGAGATTCCCAAAAATTAAGGCATATCCCTACATTCTTCAGTTGCAAGATCTACGTTTTCTCACTATCGAGTGTCAGTCAGATTTCGATCCTTCCTCACGGATGCTATCACAAATATTAGATTGGGTTTAGTTACCTGCCTTCTATTCCACCTTGGAAATTTTAGAATTAATGGGAAGCAATATTGTCGTTATACCTCCTAAGTGGATTATAGGATTTGTTCGATTACGGTACCTTGGATTGTACGATTGTGAGCAACTTAAAGAAATATTACAACTTCCTCCAAATATAACAAATGTAGACGTTAGAGGATGCATTTCATTTGAGAGTTTTCCTGAAATATCAAATAAGTTTGTATTCAATACAAGCAGCTTTCATAAGCTAAATTGGATTAACTTGAGTGGATGCTATAAAAAGCTTGTAAATCCTCTACGGTTTGAGGTATGCTCTCTCTCTCTCTCTCACACACACACACACACACACACACACACACAGAGTACCATGTACCACCTTTGTCTATTAAAAATCATGATGCTAGCTTGTTCAATAGGAAAATCTAGAGGACCATCCATGTTGTTACCTTGTATTTCCGGAAAATAAGATTCCAGATTAGGATTACCGTGGGAAGCTAAAGACTCCAATTGGTGAGCTTAATGGATTCATTGCATGTGCTGTTGTTTAGGGAGAATCCGATTCCTCCATCAATAATATTATGCATATCGGGATGTACTATAATGGTGTATATCAGTCTAAACTGTTTCCTCCATGTTTTAGAAGTGGCTCAGATGTTGTATTGTTGAATTACCACAAACTAGAAGGAGAGCATTTCAAATCAGTTGAGGGAATTATGCAACTTAAGTTTATAGCAAACAAGCTAGTAGATTCCTAATTAAAAGTTTTGCAATCCGTGTAGTAAGCAAACAAAAGGAGATCAATACATTGCAAGATGTTACAAGTTAGAGTCCCTGTGCTAACGTCCAGCTTTCTTTAGAATCAATAATTTCTGATTTAGAGAATGAAAGCGACGGTGATAATCTAAATGAAGATTTGGAACTTTGGGTCCATTTGGTAGAGAATGATGAAGAGAAGGCAAGAGATCATGATACAAGTGTGCTCCACGAAGATGTTGGTGCCCATTTTGATATGCATCTAGTAAAGAAATTAGAAAAGGTAAGAGGTGTCATGATGAATTTGATTGTAGCCTGGAAATCAATTGGTACCCTCAACAAAAGAGGCAGTAATCCTTAACCACGGGTGTCAGAATAACAGAATTAGAGAATGGCGATTAGAATCCAAAGAAAGATTTGGATTTACAGCTTAAACTTGGGTTGTAATTAATTAAAGGTGCAATCTTTAATTTGGTTGTTGCTTTGCTGCCTTCTTGAGATAGGGATTAGATACAAGAGCTTGAGAAGATGGAATCCGAACTGAACCAAACATATCGCTATCATTGCTACCGAGCAATTGTTCATGTGGAATTTTATAACTTTGAGGTAATTTTGTTTTTTTTTTTTTTTTTGTGAATTCGTTATTTCACTACATAGTTTTTTCACTCCAACCAAATAGACCCATAACTGTTTGTGTACATGAAATGAAATTCTGTTTCCCACTCTTTTAAAATTAATGGGTCTGTTTGTGCATGCATACAGAATTTCAGGTGTTTATCATTTATAATAGACGAGAGCATTTTACTTCAATTAAAAAAAAAAAAAAAAAGAAAGAAAGAAAAAAAAGGCTTACTTTATCCGTCAAAACTTTTTTCTAATGAATTTTATGATTTAATTGCATTATTCATTTCTCCGTATCTTTCTTTTCTAATGGATTTTATGATCGTTTGTTTTCAGAGATGAGATGAAATGAGATAAATTGAATAAAATATTATTAGAATATATTATTTTTATATTGAAATTTGAAAAAGTTATATTGAGATTTGAAAAAGTTGAATTATTTATTTTATTTTGTATAAGAATTTGAAAAAGTTGTAATAATTAAGATGAGATGAGATGAAAGTTTTGTAAAAATGAACAATGTCAAAAATGCAAATAAGATTTGTGCATAAACCTAACATTTCTCGTTAGCAAAGCATTATAAGTTGTTGCAGGCTTTTCCTGAATATGATGTAGTGGTTGTAACACTCCAAGTCTCCAAGGGAGGGCCCCAAGTCATATATGGACCTATATTTCAATTTGACTAATCAACGTGGGATCTACATTAATTGACCTGCGACTCAAGACTGAATCTTTGATACTCTTTGCTATTTTGCTACCTTTAAAGCAACCAAGTTGTAGATATGGGGGGAGATGCATGGGCTGAATCATCGCATGCAATTACTAAACCAAACATTAATTAAGGTACAATCAATCTTCAGTTACTCTTCCATGACTTCATGTTTTGCCGTCTGATTATCCAATATTATTCTTGACCTATTTACATTGAATTAAATTAATATTAACTTAATTAATCTCGAATCATCTTGTTTTATTTTATATTTATATGTTTTCCCTTTTGTACGCGTAACCTTTTTTTTAAAAGAAAAATCATGTGCTATTCCTATTTCAATTACTATAGGATTTAAAAGGTGCTATTTCAAGAAATTTCATTTGGATTGACAAATGGGTGTTCAATTTTTTTAAAAAAATAATAAAAGAAAAGCTTCTTTGAAAAATTCTTTGAAAAAACCAAAACAAAAGACACATTTTTTATTTTAGATAGCATATGGGAATCTATTTTCTTAAATAATTTTCATCTCATCTCATTTTGCTTCATCTCTTTTTTTTTGTAAACATCACTCAAACACAAATGTTTTCAAACTAATCATTACAACCTTTTCTAACTATATTCATTACAATTTTCCAAACTTCCAAAAAAAAAATAAAAAACAATTTAACTTTTTTAAATCACAAAACAAAAATAATATTAAAAAAGAATATTTTAACCATAGTTTAACTTTATAATATTTTTTATTTAAATTTTTCTCTCTCATTTCTAAAAACCCAATAAATATTTAACTCAAACTATCTCATAACTACTTACAAATTATCTTACTACTCTTAGGCCTTGTTTAGTTATACAGATGAGATGAGATGAGATGAAAGTTGAATAAAATATTGTTAAAATATTATTTTTGTTTTGAAATTTGAAAATGTTGACTTATTTATTATATTTTGTGTGGAAGTTTGAAACAATTATAATGATTAAATGAGATGCCATGGTTTATATAACTAAACAAGGCCTTAATATTTTAAATAATGTCTGTTTATAAAAATAAAAAATGAAAAATCTTTCTGGTTTCTCGTATCATTTATAAATACATCCATGAGTTTAATAATTATTATTATCAATCAACTCCTCATTTTATTACGTCAACAAAATGTATAAAACACATTGACAAATATCACACGTATGCGTCAGAGTCTATGACGTGGCACAAGTCTCATGTGACAAGAAGTAGCCACTCTTATCAAATAAAAGATACCAAGTTACCAACTCCGAGTTTTGAGGTAATATTTAAATAAAATTTTTCATCTTAAAATATTTTATTTATTAAAAAAATTAGATATTTAAAAAAATAACTTAAATAATAAATTTTATATCAAAATCTAAGAGAAACTTTGACTTCATCTCTATTATTCATAAAAAATTACTAAACTTTTCTTATCTATATTGTACGTGTAGCCTCCCTTTCTGGAAAAGCTACAGCCCAATGATTCTTTGGAAGTTGCCATCTCTCCTTATAATTCGGGCTTTGTGCCCCCTTTTAGATAGTGTTATTTGGGATTTTTGTGCTTCTTTTATTTATTTAGATTTCCACTTGATTTATGTATTTGAAAAATGTTTGTAATATAATAATTCATATTATTTTTATTTTGACGTTTCATCAATCAATATTGAGATTATCACATTTCTTTACAATATTTAGTGACAGTTGATTCAAGTGATGTACAGTTAGTACTGTAAAACCAATCGTGGGGCTATCAAAGGTTGGCAGCAACCAGCATGCACCAAGTTTTGTTTTCAACCGTCAAAAGAATCTGAAGTCAAAGAATAATAATGATCAGCTTCTTGCATAATCTAAAAATAAATAAATTCAATTAATTAACTTATTCATGTAATTTAATTAAAAATAAATTTCATTTTATAAAAAATGACAATCTTTTGTTCTTTGAGTCAAGTTTTATAAAATTAAATTTATTTTCTTTTAAATTATGTAAGAAGATCATATTCTAAAATTTTAAATCTAGATTCAAATATCAAAAGGAACAAAAATAAAAAATAAAAATAAAAAATAGATGGATAAAAAAAAAGTAGTTGACATTTGAGTTGGATATAAAGCTTAGTAGCTTGTGAAGTTGGAGATAATTACTCAAAAATCTCTTCCAAGAAATTATATTCAAGTTCATGATTCTTTCCTTTTATTATTGCAATTTCTTTTTTATGATCTTGTTCTTGCTAGTATATATGAGGAAAGAACGTAAGTCCGTACGTAACAGTATATTGCTATATGAAATTGCATGTCCTCTATTCGTTAGCGTTTATGAAGTTGATATCTTGTTTAAAGATCAAGAGCTGACTTGTTTGGTATGTTTTTACTTGAAGTTTTTTTTATGAGATTGAGTAATATCATTGTGGTATAGGGAGTAGTGCTTTGTTTTGGAGGGTTATAGTTGCAGTAGTGACAGGAATGCTTTATTTGTGAGCATTGGAGGTAAAACAAAGTAGATATAATAGAGAATCAGAAAAATGTATATCTGAATTGATAAGTGAATGAAATTACAAGCATAAGAGAGCAGAGTCCAAAATTACAGCAGCAGTTCGTGTTGGGATTGAAATTAGGAGTTAATGTCAACCAAACTCATGGTGGTGATGCATGTCAACCATGCAAGCTTGTGCAAGCCACTTTATTGCTGTTCACCTTCCTTAACACTCCCTCAAGTCGAAGTAGATATTAATTAGGGGAAAATGGGTAAACCAAACCGAACCTGTTTGATCCTATATCG
This sequence comes from Carya illinoinensis, assembly GCF_018687715.1. Classification (NCBI taxonomy): domain Eukaryota; kingdom Viridiplantae; phylum Streptophyta; class Magnoliopsida; order Fagales; family Juglandaceae; genus Carya; species Carya illinoinensis. The sequence continues at coordinate 28,951,610 of NC_056767.1, forward strand.
GATTCGGTCTGGTCTGGTATCAGTTTCATTTTTTTCAAAATCGGTTGAAATCGATTCAATTTTGATTTTTCATTTTTTAACATCAGTCCGGACCGATTCATATATATATTTGTTATTTTTTTATATTACATAAAATGTTTTGATTTTTTAGATTATATATAATTTTTATATAATTATATATAAAATAATTTTATACTATAAGATAAATTATTAATTAATATAATATAAAAATTTAAAATTTAAAATAATTTCAACTGGTTCCGTACTTTGGGCCTGTTTGACTCGGTAAATGATCATGAGATGGGCCTAGAACCAAGACTATTCTTATGAAGTTGATAATTCACAAAGACGGAATAGGGTAGCCATTCAACTAAAAGGCCGAGGAAGCATACCTGAACAATCATATGACTATGTGAACCTAAACACTCACGATCAATTTTCTCATTGAATTTTTCTTTTTATTAGTTTTCTTTTGAAATTTAAATTTTAAAATTTTCAGTATTCCAACAACTAACATGTAAAGGAATAAAACTTTCTTAAATACTGCTATCATTTTTCAAAAATTAAAATTCAGGAAATAACTAAATAATGGAAGACCTAATGATTGAATGGTCAGACAAAGCATGCCTCATGATCGATTGAGGCGTGGATCAATCGCGTGACCCCAAGATAAGAATGCATCGGGATGCACCGACACTTTATCTGCAAGAATATGCGTACGTACCACTTCCATGATAAAGATTAGAGATGAAAAAGGAAATAGACATAAAATAAAAATAAAAGAAGAAAAACTTTAATTAATAATCATGCAAAGCATACTTTACGATGCGAGGCGTGGATCAATCGCATGACCCCTTTAAGCTTAAGCCTTATATTATTAATTATATATAATATATAATGGGAACATGTCTTATACAATCATGATAAATAATCATATTTTCTGTTTTCATTTTTCCTTTAATAAGCTTGAAAAGTAGTCATTAAAAAATAAATCAAAATGTTATGAATTATTTGTTCCAATCAAATGAAAGTTGGATTTTCAAATTCTTTAAACTCAGTCCCACTGATTACTTGGATCCCCAAAGGGGCCTCATCATGCCCCAGTTAATACAAACTCTCTCTCGATTTGTGGATATTGTTGCAGTTCCCAATGAAGCATGTCTCCTCCATTGGGATTTTTACCCAACATATAATTAACATTCCACTCAGTTGAGCTTAAATAGTGCATGGCCTTAATGGATGTGAAAACACAAATCGAGTAGGGTTCAAAGGAGCTGCGGGCTTCGGCCGAAGAGAGTTTTGCATTGCAAGTCATATATAGAAGATTGAGGCTGGAGCCCAAATCAGTTTCAGTTTTGTCATCTTCGACGTGTTTGTTGTGAGGTCCCATAAAGCTCTTCGGTGGGTTGATCATAACCCCAACCCAAACAACCAAAACTTGTGTGCTACTCCACTCAAGTCAATTCCTCTCCCACCCCAAGAGAATAACCAGTTCACATTCTTATAGCACAATTCAAAGATACAATTGGAAGATTTTCAAAGAATTTAAGGAAAATGCGAAACTAGCTAGCTATAAAATGCATGTCTGGGTTCAATCTTGAAACATCCAATAAAGAGCTAGCTCTCTCACTACTACCATTATTTTCGTTTGAGAAATTAATGAATGCATCAAGAAAATATGCAGAGATATATGAGTAAACATTGAGATAATTTGATAAGTAGTATGCAGCCAAAAATATTGTTTGTTGTGGCCCAATATGCCAAATGATGTATCAGTTCTGGTGCCAATGTATTTTTTGAACAGTCCAACTTAAAAAGGAAATTAGTAAAGTTGTGATATCTATGAGGATATTGAAATTTCCTTAGTAAAGTTGTGATATCTCTAAGGATATTGAAAGTAGACCCATGAAAGAATTTGAACGGCATTTGTGACCACTTGGCTCACAAAGTTCTAATTTTTTTGTTGTTATAGGAACGTGGGTGGGACCAAACTTGCTGGTTTCTTTCTCATGTGTATATATGTTTTTTCTCTTTCTGTGATGATTCTTCTTCTTTTATTTGGTTCAGTCACATGGTAGTGTACCACCACAAATTCAATCAACGTACCAATAATTGATAGGGATGAGGATTTGATAGGCACCGCCCAGCTGGGTAGATGGCCCATTGTTTTATGGTATTAATAGCTGACTGAAACTCACATAGACTTTTTATGTACAATCCTCACAAGTCTTTTTACACTCTGTAGCTTTGAACAAATATCTTCTACCTAAAAACGAATTATTTATTCATTTAATTTACCGTCCACCCAATTAGAAAGCAATGGTTAAAACACTGCACATGACAAACGTACTAGGTACCCAAATTAACCAAATTCTATTCACCACATGATCAACAAGTACCATCTTTTACACACACGTGTATATATATATATATATAAATAATTATGAGAAATTCTATTTGTAGTTCCCACTTGAAGATTGAATGTACAAGCCCCTTTATTAAATAAAAAAAATATCATTTTAAAATGGATATTTTTGTAATTTTAAAAAAATTTAAAGATAAAATTATCTAAACCTATATTACAGTCCTCAAATAAAAAACTATAAGTAGCATTGCCCATATCTTATTTGTATGTGCGCGCTCGTGCACGTTTGATGATGATGATTGCAACGCAACTATAACTTCTCGATTTAAGGGTAGTCATCTACATATAAGTAGTAATCAATCCCCTACAGTTCTTTTAGAACCACCGTTCATTAGTTTGTAGTAAGGCACAAACTTTTTTTTTTATTAAAAAAAACATTGAAGAGACTTGTACGAGTACTGAAACTTATATTTAACATTATAATTAACCCAAAAAGAAAAATCAATTTCCTACATTGATAGGATAGCGTAATGCAAGAAAGTTGTTTATCGAGTCGACTCGAACTCGTTTGTGGGAAGGTCTCAAGCTCGAGTTCGAGTTGAGAGTTTAGCTTATCCTTGCCATGATTTGAGTATTTCTCAATATATATATTTATATATTTACTAGTTTCGGATGACTATTAGGCCGGGGGAGTTTCTGGGTCAGTTCTTCAGCATGGATGGTTTGCCTTGTGAAATCTCTAAGTAATTCTCCCTCTATAACCCTTAACCCGGGGTGGGATTTTGGAAAAAGTTGAATATTTGACCATGTCATGAGCACTATCATTTTGGTTTTGGGTAATTTGTTTTATGTGTGGAAACCCAAAGCATAACTTCCTGGTAAGTTTATTTCTTTCTCTTTTGAAAAAGGCCTGCAGGGATATTGCATCTGCCATCAACCAGCTAAAATACGAAGTTTCCAAGAAGAGTATATATCATGTGTATTTAATTATATATCTCAATGAAAAGTACAGCAAGGAATTAAGTTGCCAAGAAACTCCTTCCGTCTTTCTTCGAAGTTGCCAAAAGGTGAGGATCGTGTGTTATTTATTATTCATTTCAATGAAAGGTACCTCAAAAGAAGATGCCAAGAAACCTTTTTCATGTATTATTTATTTCTTTTTTATAACAAACACGTCTCCTTTTTCCTCTTTAAATATCACTTTTGAAGACGATGTTGACTCAAAAAGTCATACCGATGTATTTTTTGAACAGTCCAACTTGGAAAGGAAATTAGTAAAGTTGTGATTTTCTGTGTATATTGAAAGTAAACCAATGAAGAATTTAAAGGGCATGCATTTGTGACCACTTGGCTCACAAAGTTGCAATTTTTTTGCTGTTATAGGAACGTGGGTGGGACCAAATTTGCTGGCTTCTTTCTCATGTGTATATATGCTTTTTCTCTTTTTGTGATGATTCTTCTTCTTTTATTTAGTTCAATCACATGGTAGTGTACCACCACAAATTCAATCAACGTACCAATAATTGAAAGGGATGAGGATTTGATAGGCACCGCCCAGCTAGGTAGATGGCCCATTGTTTTATGACATTAATTATTTCTTATTTAGTTACACAATTTGAGATACTTTATCAAAAATTAAATAAAATATTTTTATAATATAATTTTTTAATATAAAAAATTAAATTATTTATTATATTTTATGTAAAAATTAAGAAAAAAATTATAATAATTATATCATGCACCTTCAGATTTGCCTTAATGTATTTTCTTTATTTATTCATTTAATTTACCGTCCACCCAATTAGAAAGCAATGGTTAAAACACTGCACATGACAAACGTACTAGGTACCCAAATTAACCAAATTCTATTCACCACGTGATCAACAAGTCCCATCTTTTACACACACGTGTGTGTATATATATATATATATATATATATATATATATAATTATGAGAAATTCTATTTGTAGTCCTCACTTGAAGATTGCATATACAGGTCCTTTATTAAATGAGAAAAAATATCATTTTAGTAGAGATATTTTTGTAATTTTAAAAAAATTTAAAAATAAAATTACCTAAACCTACATTGCAGTCCCCAAATAGAAAATTATAAGTAGCATTGCTCATATATTATATGTGTGCACGTTTGATGATAATGATTGCAACGCAACTTTAACTTCTCGATTTAAGGGTAGTCATCTACACATAAGTAGTAATCAATCCCCTACAGTTCTTTTAGAACCACCGTTCATTAGTTTGTAGTAAGGCACAAACTTTTTTTTTTTTATTTAAAAAAAAAAACATTGAAGAGACTTGTATGAATACTGAAACTTATAGTTAGCATTATAATTAACCAAAAAGAAAAATCAATTTCCTACATTGATAAGATAGCGTAATGCAAGGAAGTTTATCGAGTCGAAGTTTCCAAGAAAAGTATCTATCATGCGTATTTAATTATATATCTCAATGAAAAGTACAGCAAGGAATTAAGTTGCCAAGAAAACTCCTTCCGTCTTTCTTCGAAGTTGCCAAAAGCTGAGGATCATGTGTTATTTATTATTCATTTTAATGAAAGGTACCTCAAAAGAAGATGCCAAGAAACCTTTCATGTATTATTTATTTCTTTTTTATAACAAACGCTTCTCCTTTTTCCTCTTTAAATATGACTTTTGAAGACGATGACTCAAAAAGTCATAGGCCAGTGGGTTTTGGGGAAGAAAGGAGAGGGGTGTGGGTCTAGATGACTATTTATTTTTCTCTGCCAAAATTTTGAAATGAGCTGGATCTGAAGCTTTTCATTTTCAAAATATTGACCATTTATTCTATTGGAAGGTTTTTATACTATAACATTCGATTAAAAAGATAAATTTTAAAATTTGAATCTTATAAATCAAATTATATTATATATGTGACTGATAGTGTGTGGTGTAAAGGCTTTTAAATACTACTATTCTATTATTAATATAATAAAATATTAACACTAATATATGATTTGTTATTTTTGTCATTCTATTTAAACACTCATTGCCCTTTGCTCGACTAACAAGGGGAAAATCATTCAAGCATCATCTGCATGCCACAAATGGAGATGGTCCTATTCGATTACATGATCAAGTCGTTTTCGCAGGGGCCAACTTGATCAATCATCATATTAGAGATTATAAGTTCATAACCCTAGCCCATTATCATTCTGGGCTAAACAAATCTACTAATTCTTTGATTCTAGTTATGTAAGAGGGGTTATAAAAAAAGGAAAAAAAAAAAGTTAGGTAAGAGGGATCTTGAACTAAGAAATATACTCTAGAAGCTAAAAAAGATTGCTTATCAAATTCGATGGTCCACTCTCTAAAACTCCTATACGTATAGTATTAATATGCTAAATTTCACATAATGAGTCCACCTCTATTCAAACTTAAACTCTCCAATTCGGTTGGCCAATTGGAGAATATTTCTCTTTTTCCCCTGCATTCTTAAGAGGATTATAATTTTGTTACTCGTTTCAATGAAAGGCACCGCGTGCAAGGAAGTGGCCAAGAAATCCTCATCTTTCTTTGAGGTTGCCAAGAAGAGGAGTCTGTGTAATTTATTTATTATTTGAAAGGTATAGCATGCAAGAAAGTTGCTTATAAGAAAATCATCATATTTAATTTAAGTTGTCAAGAAGAGGGCCAACCCTGTTTAATTTATTACTTATCTCAGTGAAGGTACCGCAAGGAAGTGCCCAAGAAACTCAAACTCCTCGTCCTTCTTTGAAGTTGCCAAGAATAGGACCCTGCCTGATTAATTTATTATTTATTCCAATGAAAGGTACGGCAAGGAAATTGCCAAGAAAGTTTGCAACCTCAGCGGTTACGGTGCAATTTAAAACTATAACCTAGTAAATTTAGGCCTAATTTCATAAAACCAACATCTACAGCGATCAAAAAATGCAGATATAAATGAAATAAAATAAAAAATTGGTTAAAGAAAATAATGGCAGCTTTCAGATTCCAACATCTACCATAACCTCTACATGCTAATAAGCTCCCATTTATGCAAAGCAGCGAGAGCGGATGAAGGGGGAGAGAGAGGAAAATGAGTAGAATCAATACCTGTGGTGAAGGAAGGACTGCAAGCCTTGCTAGGTTCGACAATGGCAACGTCCGATGCAAAGAGAAACCCGGAATAAAATCACCCCGACAGCAATCACAAACCCACACAACGGGATGGGGAGGAAACGAGGACCGTGGCTTCCGCGGAAGGGAAATGAGGTGGTGGAGATTCTAGGGTTCGGAACGTAGGCGAGAATGGGGGTAGATTTCCAGCCGAAGATATGAAGTTGGTCTCCTGGGTACTGAAGGTAGGAGAAATGGGCGAGGCGCGAAGTGGAGAACTCTGAACTCGGTAACAGAGGTTTCGGGGGGGAAAAAGAAATTCTCTTTTCTTTTCGCGCCCGTAGCCAGTGGCAACGATATTAGGCCGCTGCAAGAAGTTTTTTTTTTTTCCAACGCATATTGTCGTCGTTATAGACTAAAATTTCGCTGCAAAAAACTAAGTGAAGCGCCCCGCTTCATTAAACCATGTATCGATGTAAAAAATTTGCAAGGAGTAATATTTCGCTGCAAAAGAATATCTATTGCAGCGAGTTTAATTGCAGCATACTTAAAAACGTTGCAAAAAACCTAATTTCTTGTAGTGTACTAATATGAGAATATATATATATATATATATATATATATATGCAAAATGCAAAACTATTATTTCTCATATTATAGTTTGCATCATTAATTCTTTCCCATCAAAAGAAAAATCAAAATAATTCTTCTTTAATTAAAATAAAAGTACAATCCAAAAATACCCTATCTTCTCCCCTAAAAAGGTTTTCCCTATAATTTTCACCAATGAACACCCCCTTCATAAAACCCTTCCAAGAATAAATACACAACTATTTGTGATTAAAAAAAATTAAAAAATAAGGAAAAAAAAAGGGGCTTGGAAATAACTTCCAAAATTTCGGTTAGAGTGTAGAAGAAAATGTCTGACGAATCTTATGACGTTTCTTCATAGAACGACGCTATGTGACGCGTATGGAACAAAAATAATGTTGGGGTTGGTGTTGCTGTTCTAGAAATACCATTAAGTGTTTTGTACTTGAAAAGGAAAAAAGTTACAATAAAAATGGTTTACAATCCCTCAGTATTATAATATCTAACAGTTTTTTTTTTTTTTTTTATTAATGAACTTAAGCATTTCTCTCAAAAAGATTAATGCTGTTATTTATTAGTCAAGCATTTCTCATGAATAGGGCTTACTTTGAAAAAGAGGATCATGTGTATTTTGTTTGGAGAAATTATATTTGTAGTCATAGAGTGTGTAAGTATCGTGTACTCTTTTTTGAAAAAAAGTGAATAAATATGATATTTACCTAAAAAAAATTAATTTTTTAATAATAAATTCTACTATTTCAAAATGAGAGCACTTTGCACAACTCATTACTATATTTAGTATTCATCTTTTGTTATTTGTCTCAATAAAAGGCACCACCCACAAGTGGCCCAGAAACTCCTCATGATCAATCTGCTGGCTTTACTAGTTTTCCAAAAGATCCGTCAAGTTGGAATCTCTAAAATCCCTTGATCTTTCTAACTGCAAAAAGCTGCAGAATTTTCCTAAAATTGAGAGTGAAATTAAGTGTTTGAAGAATATTAAATTAGAAGGCACTGCTATAAGAGAACTGCCTCCATCGATTGGTAATCTCATTAGACTTGTACATTTAAATCTAAGAGAGTGCGACAAATTAAGGCATATCCCTAATAGCATTCTTCAGTTGCAACAAAGTCAAAATATTCTCTCCCTTGATGGTACCTACTCGGATAAAATACAATATCCCTCCATTGGAGAGCTGCTCTAGTCACCACCTCCAATGAATTCAAGCATTTCAAATTATGGGTTCTCTCTCTCTCTCTCTCTCTCTCTCTCTCTCTCTCTCTCTCTCTCTCTCTCTCTCTCTCTCTCTCTCTCTCTCTCTCTCTCTCTCTCTCTCTCTCTCTCTCTCTCTCATATTGTGTACCTTTGTCTACTAAAAATTATGATGCTAGCTCCCTTGTTGAACAGGATGGAGAACGTTTCAAATCAGTGGAGGGAAGTCTGCAATTTAAGTATTATAGTATAGACAATGGAATGCTAATTAAAAGTTTTGGAGTCCTTGTGGTACGCAAGCACAAGGAGATGATCAATACGAAAGATGATGTATATTTTCTCGGGATTTCGCCGTCTCTCCTTATAATTCAAGCTTTGTGCCCGTATTAGATGGAGTTACTTGGAGTTTTGTGCCTCTTTCATTTTTTTGGTTGGATTTTCACATGAATTATGCATTTCAACAATGTTGCTTAATAGTAATTCGTTTTACTTTTATTTTTCTGTTTCATCAATATTTAGATATTCATATTTCTTAATAACATTTAGTGATTGTTGATCCAAGTAATTTACACTTTTACAGTTGAGTGTAAAATTGTATGGCTACCTAGGGCTGCAACTCGTCTGTAAAATTGTATTTACAAGCTCCTCGGTTTTTTATGGTCTTTTTTCCCCCCACAAGAACTCCTTTGAGTCATACATACATACATACATACATACATACATACATATATATATATATATGTAGCCTGTAGGTGTACATATTCTCTGCATTAACAATGAATAATCCTGCATTTAACTGCATAGAATGGTTACAGTTGGACCACACTGCATTTAATTAAATTGCAGAAGGCTATATATATCTTGCTCATAAACCTGCATTCAAACATTTCAAGATTGAGGATCGTTTGTTGCAATAAAACCAAATCTTCTGCATTAATGACAAATTCCAGCACAAACTCCTTGATGAGTGCTCTACTAGTTGCCAAAAATCATAGAATAATGATTAGAAAAACAGCTCCGAATATTATTATAAGTGGCTGAAGTTGCAGCACTCGACTTTATGAGAGCCCAAAGTTGCCTTATTTTGTAGGGTCCTTCCTATACGCCATTATCGTGTATGCTCGCTCCCGTAATAAGCATATGCAGACAATAAACAAAAGATCAAAAAATGTATCAAGATTATTCAAGCATATGCTTGTGTGTGTGGAGTAGTCTATTTTCTCAAATTCAAGCATCTAGAAGGGACTCTTCCTCTGAAATTCTGGCCTAATCAGTTAAATGCACTGGCATCCTTGAAGCTACATAACACAAATAATTAAAGTTCACCCCAAAGGCAGAGCAAGGACCAAATGGCAAGCGGCAGAGTGAGCTTTGAAAATGATGAAGAGGTAAAGGAAATAGAGCAGGTTTTGAAAAGAAAGAAAGAATTGCTCGTATGTAGTTTGTCATGCTGCAAGGCATTGTCTTACCAATATGATCAGCAGTTGTAGTAACTATCTTGGCACAAAAAAGTAGATAGATTTTCTGATTACAAGCCGTAGTTCAATCCAAAATGTATTCTGACACACTGAGCTAAGAAGAAATGCCCTTGCATACTTGCTTTAGTCATAGACAGAGTTTTTCAAAGAGTAGTTGTCGTTTGTTTGATTTTGTTATAAATCACATATCATCTATAAGTCAAGTTCTGTACCACATTATGGAAAGTACTGAAGTTTATCAAGTGGACAAGTGCCTGTGGACTTCTAAAAGGCACTGAGAAATTAACTCCAAGGCAGAGTAAGTTTACACCCAATAATTAAAATCACAACTAATCAATCGTTTGTAGCTCATCTGGACAAATAACAGAGCAGTGAGTGAAGCCAAAATATACCAATGGCTGGGTTTGCCCACAGAAGGTCCCTCTTTACTGCCTTTGAAAAGAACAGTACTCAAACATGATATATGTTGTTATTACATAAAAATAACCCTATGTTCAGCTATAAAGAAGTCCACTTCAATTGCTTACTGAATTGGATAATCCACTGTTTGAAAATCTTATAATTATAGCATAATTTATTGTTATAGAATCACACAAGTACTATTATGTGAAAGTTACAGCGAGGAAATTGTCAAGAAACTCATCTCTCTTATAAGTTGCCAAAATAGGATCATTTGCAATTTAATTATCATTTGCAAGGACGGTTCCCAGAAATTCCTCATCTTTCCAACAAGTAGAAAATGATCAAATAAATTCTAGCAATCCCACAAGATATTAAGATTTAAGCGGTTCAGTTTCAACAAAACTTATTTTCATCCACTGACAGAGATAATTTCAAATAAATTCACCAATTGAGATGATCCTCTTCGATTGCTTACCGGCAACTTGGATGTTGGGTGCTTGATGAGATGAAGCATTTTTGTCTGGCTTGATTTTGGAACTTGTCGAAGTCTATGCCTTTATTTTCTGAAAGACTCTGCAGAAGCATATGATTTTTCACCTTTTTATTCTTTCATCATGATATTACCCTCTAGCCTATAGACATGCATATACACATTCATATAGACAAACAAAAGATGTGCTTTTCATTTTTATTTTTATTAATAAAATCATCCAATAGCTTATATACCATGCCTGGGTCAAGAGATTGGAGAGTTACAGTTCGTCTGCGTCACATGTTTTCAGTTATCCCTGAAAAAGTTATTTCCTTCTGGTCAATAGTATATGAGATTTGAAATCAAATGAAACGTAATTGTTTGGAGCTGGTCTTTTTTCCCCACGTTATGAGCTCAAAATTGCCAGAACCCGACACAAGCTCCTCTGTTTTTGTTGGTCTTTTTTTCCCCTACAAGAACTCCTTTGAGTCATACATATAGATATATAGATATATATGTAGCCTGTAGGTGTACATATTCCCTGCATTAAAAATGAATTAGCCTGTATTTAACTGCACTGCATGATTGAAGTTGCACTACACTGCATTTAATTACATTGCAGAATGCTTTATATATGCTACATCGAAACATTTCAAGATTGAAGATCGTTGTTGCAATAAAACCAAATCTTCTGCATTAATGACAAATTCCAGCACAAACTCTTTGATGAGTGCTCTACTAGTTGCCAAAATTCATAGAATAATGATTAGAAAAACAGCTCCGATTCTCTGAATATTATTATAAGTGGCTGAAGTTGCAACACTCGAGATCATGATAGCCCAAAGTTGCCTTAATTTGTAGGGTCCTTCCTATACTCCATTATCGTGTATGCTCCCGCAATAAGCATATGCAGACAATAAACAAAAGATAAAAAAACGTATCAAGATTATTCAAGCATATGTTTGTGTGTGTGGAGTAGTCTATTTTCTCAAATTCAAGCATCTGGAAGGGACTCTTCCTCTGAAATTCTGGCCCAATCAGTTAAATGCATTGGCATACTTGAAGCTACATAATCACAAATAATTAAAGTTCACCCCCAAGGCAGAGCAAGGACCAAATGGTGTAGGGCATAGGATTAGAAAGAACCAAATGGCAAGCGGCAGAGTGAGCTTAAAGGAAATAGAGCCAGTTTTGAAAAGAAAGAAAGGATTGCTCGTATGTAGTTTGTCATGCTGCAAGGCATTGTTTTACCAATATGATCAGCAGTTGTAGTAACTATCATGGCACAAAAAAGTAGATAGATTTTCTGATTACAAGCCGTAGTTCAATCCAAAATGTGTTCTGACACACTGAGCTAAGAAGAAATGCCCTTGCATACTTGCTTTAGTCATAGACACAGTTTTGCAAAGAGTATTTGTCGTTTGTTTGATTTTGTCATAAATCACATATCATCTATAAGTGAAGCTCTGTACCACATTATGGAAAGGACTGAAGTTTATCAAGTGGACAAGTGCCTGTGGACTTCTAAAAGGCATTGAGAAATTAACTCCAAGGCAGAGTAAGTTTACACCCAATAATTAAAATCACAACTAATCAAACGTTTGTAGCTCATCTGGAAAAATATCAGAGCTGGGAGTGAAGCCAAAATATACCAACGTCCATGGGCCTCCAATGGCTGGGTTTGCCCACAGAAGGTCCCTCTTTTACTGCCTTTGAAAAGAACAGTACTCAAACATGATATCTGTCGTTAATACATAAAAATAACCCTATGTTCCACTTCAATTGCTTACTGAATTGGATAATCCACTGTTTGAAAATCTTATAATTAAAGCATAATTTATTGTTATGTGATAGTTACAGCGAGGAAGTTGTCAAGAAACTCATCTCTCTTGTAAGTTGCCAAAATAGGATCATCTGCAATTTAATTATTATTTATCTCAATGAAACGTACTGCAAGGACGTTGCCAAGAAATTCCTCATCTTTCCAAGATATTAAATCTATTGAAGTGGTTCAGCTTCAACAAAGCTTCTTCTCATCCAAATTCGCTAATGAAAAGATGGAGTACTAGAAAATAATAATAAATTATTCAAATCCAAGACCCTAATGCATCCAAACTTCACAATCTCATTGCAAAGAAACACTCGATCGGCTATCTCTAGACCAATTCCTACTCAGAGGATGCAGAGAGTGGAGGGCATATTTTTCCACAAGACTAGAGCTTATTTTCCACATGCTACAACTTATTTTCCACAAGACAATCGCCTTCCACTGATATTCTTCTTGTGAAAAAAGAAGTCAAGTCAATCAACAAAAGGAACCGAAAGAAGTTGCCGATAAACTAATGATTCTTTAACAAACGCGTATGCATGCTTTTCCTCAAGCCGCGTATGCTTTTCCTGAAGCAAATGAAAGTTACCTCAAAAGAAGATACCAAGAAACTTTTGTTGTAGTGCTGTGTAATTTAATAGTTATCTCAAAGAAAGGTACCGCAAGGAAGTGCCCAGGAAACTCCTCACCTTTCCTTGAAGTTGCCAAGAGTAGGACCCTGTCTAATTAATTTATTATTTATTCCATTGAAAGGGACCGCAAGAAATTGCCAAGAAAATCTCATCATCTTTCTTCATCAAACATGTATTTCCAATGCAACTTTCAACTTCTGAATTCTCAATTTAAGAAGAGTACACTTTCAGTAGTAATCCGTCATAGATAAACAATTACTTCTCTGATGGCCGTTCAAGGTGCTTCTTCCTCTTCCCTTTCTTCTTTTACTCATAGGTGGAAGTACGATGTATTCTTGAGCTTTAGAGGTGAGGATACTCGTAACAATTTTACTGCCCATCTATATGCTGCTTTAGTTCAAAGAGGCATAAACACATACAGAGATGACGACAAGCTTCAAAGAGGGGAAGAAATCTCACAAGCACTTTCCGAAGCTATCGAAAGCTCAAGGATTTCAGTTGTAGTACTCTCAAAAAAGTATGCATCATCGAGATGGTGCTTGGAAGAGTTGGCGATGATCATCGATTGTAAAAAAACAAAGCAACAAATAGTTCTACCAGTGTTTTACGATGTAGATCCAACAGAGGTACGACATCAGAGTGGGAGTTTTGGAAAAGCATGGGCTGAACTTAAAGATAGACTCAATGATGAGACGAAGGTGCAGAGGTGGGAATCAGCCCTTACAGAAGTGGCCGGCTTGGCTGGGTTCACTTCAGTAGGCAGGTATGTTGCTTCCACCCACTCTTACGCCTTTATTATAAAAACACAAAAATGTGATAATAATACATCTTAACAAGGCAAACCAAATCTGAGAAGGGAACCAAAAACGTTAATTAAATAGATCATTGCCATTTGTTGCCATATATAAAACTTTGAGTACAACTTCATTTTCTTTTGTTTCTTTGTTGTGAAAAGCCTAAAAACTCTTTTCTTTTCTTTTTTTCTTTTTCATTGCCAGGAACGAATCTGAATTTATCCAAGAAGTTGTTCGAACGGTTTTTAAAGTAGTAAAGCCTAAATCTTTAAATCACAATTCCAATCATCTAGTTGGAATACAGTCTAGAGTACAGGACATCCATAATAAGCTTTCAAGTGTAGAAGTGAAAGACACTACACGCATACTAGGGATCTTTGGAATTGGTGGAGTCGGTAAAACAACTCTGGCTAAAGAGATCTACAACTCATTTCTTGACCAATTTGAATATAGTTGTTTTCTTGCAAACGTGAGAGAAAATTCAGAGCAAGGGAAGGGTTTAATTAGATTGCAAATGACACTTCTTCGTGAGATCCTAGGAGACTCGAGTTTGAAGGTTCGAAATGAAGATGAAGGAATGGGTCTCATAAAAAAAATGCTTTGTAGTAAAAAGATTCTTTTAGTTCTTGATGATGTGGATCAATTATTCCAAGTTGAAAACTTACTTGGAGATCGTGATAGGCTTGGTGATTGGCTTGGTTTAGGTAGTTTAATTATTATAACTACAAGAGATGAAGGTTTATTAACCAATTATAATGTTCATCTACCATACAAGATGGAGGAATTGTATCACAATGAAGCTCTTCAGCTGTTTTGTTGGAATGCCTTCAAAAAGGAAGAACCTAGCCAAGGTTTTGCAGAACTCACAGAAAATTTTTTGCGTTATGCTGGGGGCCTTCCATTGGCTTTAACGGTGCTGGGGTCATATTTATATAAAAGAGAAGAAATTAAATTTTGGGAAGATGCTCTAGAAAGGTACAAAAGAATTCCTCCCACGAGTAGCTTTCTCTATATGTAGTTTTGAAAAGAAAGAAAGAAAGAATTGCTCATATGTAGTTTGTCATGCTGCAAGGCATTGTTTTACCAATCTGTATCAGCAGTTGTAGTAACTATCTTGGTACAGAAAAGTAGATGATTTCTGATTACAAGCCGTAGTTCAATCCAAAATGTATTCTCGCACACTGAGCTAAGAAGAAATGCCGTTGCATACTTGCTTTAGTCAGAGACAGTTTTGCAAAGAGTATTTGTCGTTTGTTTGATGTTGTTATAAATCACATATCATCTTAAGTGAAGCTTTGTACCACATTATGGAAAGGACTGAAGTTTATCAAGTGGACAAGTGCCTGTGGACTTCTAAAAGGCATTGAGAAATTAACTCCAAGGCAGAGTAAGTTTACACCCAATAATTAAAATCACAACTAATCAAACGTTTGTAGCTCATCTGGAAAAATATCAGAGCTGGGAGTGAAGCCAAAATATACCAACGTCCATGGGCCTCCAATGGCTGGGTTTGCCCACAGAAGGTCCCTCTTTTACTGCCTTTGAAAAGAACAGTACTCAAACATGATATCTGTCGTTAATACATAAAAATAACCCTATGTTCCACTTCAATTGCTTACTGAATGGGATAATCCACTGTTTAAAAATCTTATAATTATAGCATAATTTATTGTTATAGAATCACATAAGTACTATTATGTGGAAGTTACAGCGAGGAAGTTGTCAAGAAATTCATCTCTTCTTGTAAGTTGCCAAAATAGGATCATCTGCAATTTAATTATTATTTATCTCAATGAAACGTACTGCAAATAAATTCTATGAATGTTACACAATATACTAAGAAATTCTATGAATGTTTCATCCACTGACAGAGATAAATTCAAATAAATTCACTAATGAAAAGATGGAGTACTAGAAAATAATAATAAATTATTCAAATTCAAACTTCATAATCTCATTGCAGAGAAACACTCGATTGGCTATCTCTAGACCAATTCCTACTCGGAGGATGCAAAGAGTGGAGGGCGGGTATATTTTTCCACACAAGACTAGAGCTTATTTTCCACAAGACAATCATTAAACGCCTTCAACTGAATTTCTTCTTGTGAAAAAAGAAGTCAAGTCAATCTAGAAAAGGAACCAAAAGAAATTGCCGAGAAACTAATCAATTTTTAACAAACGCGTATGCATTCTTTTCCTGAAGCCGCATATGCTTTTCCTAAAGCAAATGAGCGTGCAATATTTAACTTTCACGGAATATATATATATATATATATATATATATATATAAAATGATGCAACGCAGCTTCTAACTCAATTCAAGCATAGTTGTTTTGCAGGTTTAGTAATCAGTCATTTTCTTTCGTTTCTTTATTGTGAAAATTCTAAATTGTCATTCTTTTATTTTTTATTTGTTGCATTGTTTGGACCGAACCAGAATTTATTCAAGAAATTATTCGAGAGGTTTCTAAAGTTCAAGCCTCTAGAAGGGACTATTCCTCTGAAATTCTGGCCTAATCAGTTAAATGCATTGGCATCCTTGAAGCTACATAATCACAAATAAGCAATAAGTAAGGCAGAGCAAGGACCAAATGGTGTAGGGCATAGGATTAGAAAAGACCAAATGCTGCAAGCCTGCAAGGCAGTGTTTCACCAATCTGATAGCAGTTATAGTAACCATCTTTGCACAAAAATGTAGAATTAGAGCAAACGCAATCCGCCATACCAGACATCATAACACAGTTCAGCAAATTGATGGCACCTACATAGATTTCTGATTACAAGCCGTAGTTCAATCCAAAATGTATATTGAGACTAGAAAATAGTTTGGACCATATTCTGACACACTGAGCTAATAAGAAATGCCCTTGCATACTTACATAATTAACAATACCACACTATAAATCAGAGATAGAGTTGTACAAAGAGTATTTGTTGTTTGTTATAAATCACGTCATGGTCTATAAGTGAAGTTCTGTACCGAATTATGGTAAGAACTGAAATTTATAAACTGGATAGTGCCTGAGGACTTCTAAAGGGCTTTGAGCACTAGACACAGCATTGAGAAAATAAGTCCAAGGCAGAGCAAGTTTCAACAAATATTAGGACTGTGAGTGAAGCCAAAATATATCAACGACGTCCATTTCCCACAAAAAGTTCTTTTCAGTTACATTATTTCCCCTCATGATTCATGAGATTAAATGGGCCTCCACTACATATTACATTGTTTGAACTAATTTGCTAAGATCATTACAAAACACACATTGATTTAATCAAACTCCAATACACAACAATAAACTACGAAGCTTGGTCTTCTGTTTTTTCATACTTCTTGGTCTTCTGTTAACTTAGCATGCTTCAAAGATTTTTTCCTAAGCTGCTGCAAAACTTGTAGCATAAGAAAGCAAGTATTAACTATAAAGCATTAATGTGAATTTATTAATTAATTAGAATGATCAGAAACGTGACCATTCTGCATGTTATTAATAAGGATTGACCTCTCCATCTGTACATGATTATGAATAGAAAAAGTTATTAGAGGAAGTTTACAGTGCAAGTACTAAGAAGTAATACAACAGATATTGATAAAAGCAAATCAAAGATATATGACAAGGAAATAGATTTTTTCAAGTAGCTGGACTACTGGATCATTGAAGGGATCTAGTTTATTTGAGGAATTGACCTCATCCATCCACCCCTTACAGGGACGAAAGTGCCATTTTAATATCATTACCTAATCAAGTAACTCAAATGAAACAAGCAAGTGGAATTGTAAAATCGATAGACGGAATTAAGCATCAAAGATGTGCTGCTCTGACTTACCATTTTATTTTTTATTTATATATCATCTCCCTTTAAAAGTTATATTTTCTATGTAGATTCCAGAGACTCATGCTATAAAGATTTTAGGGTATTTTTCTTGTTTATTAACTTGCACCCATATCTATGTACTGCACAATTTTTTAGCAGATCTATATGATAAAATGGCAAATGGTATATATCATATCCAGGAGTAGTATACTAGGTAGAGTGACACATGACACATAAATTGGCAAATGGTATCATATCAGATCAAGACTCACATGAACATTTAATGTTGTATGTAGTACTCTTTGTATTAGATTATCCAATTCTAACACACAGTCAATTCACTAACATTTACAGAGCCGGCTGGGCCTTTCTACAAAAACAACTATTGATTAGTTAAGGCATGCTCTAGTAAAATTTTGGGAGAAAAATTCATAAAGACAACAGAGATTAAAGATGTTCCACAATAGCCAAAGTACATGTTTATAATGAATGTTTCCACAGTAGATGGCATGCACAATCTGGTGAAGATGTATCGCCTCTAACTGATCATCTGTGGGAAACATTCTTATACCTCTTTATTCCATCTTGTATTTAATTGAATGGATGCATGCAGACCTTGGACCACCATGACCCTACACTTTTTTTTTTCTTACTAATGTGAGAGAGAGAGAGAGAGAGAGAGAGAGAGTATAAACATTCATAATGCTAATAGTGCTGCAAAAAGAAAAAAAAAATTGTTTATGATCTTCAGATCTCATTGGAGAGAAACACTCAATCGGCTATCCCTAGACCAGTTCCTACTCAGAGGATACACAGAGTGGAGGGCATATTTTTCCACAAGAGTAGTCCTAGAGCTTATTTTCCACAAGCTACTACTTATTTTCCACAAGGCAATCAGTAGTCCTAGAGCTTATTTTCCACAAGCTACAACTTATTTTCCACAAGACAATCATTAAACGTGCTGAACTGAATTTCTTCTTGTGAAAAAAGAAGTCAAGTACTCAATCATAATGAAAAATGCAAAATGCAAAATTGTTTTTGTTTAAATCTTCAGATCTTATATAAGCTGCATAACATCGCCAAGAATGAAAGTTAGTTAAAATTTCAGATCTTCCTAGTATGATTATTAGTAGATTATTTATTAATTAAAGCAACATAAATAGTAGCATGACTTTCCTCTTTTGCCCTTCTCATAAACTTTTCATTCTCTCCGATACCACACTAAGCATTTTTAGTGTGTGAAATCTGCAAAGCTCATGGTTTAATATATCCAGGGACTTAAACTCCAAAAAAGTCACAAATGGCATTATCAGAAAAGAAAGCATAAAGCAATGAGTACCAAGGGAAGTTTTGAGCTTATTGGAGCATAAAGCAATGAGTATCAAGCATAAAGCATAAAGCAAAGCAGAAGTTATATAAATTAATAGAAGAGAATCGACAATGGAGCCAAGGAAAAGAGCCACTCTCTGTAACTTTCTTTGAGCCACTCTCTGTAAAAGCTAAAAAGTTTCTTTAAACTTAAAAGCTTATTGAAAGGAGTTAGTGGAAAGATTCTAAAAATTAAACCAACAAAAGGATTCGAAAACCAATAAAAGGACTCACAAATCCGGATCTAACCGATAAAAATATGCATTAAAGATTATTCCATTCAAACATTATCATCAAAAAAAACTCAAATCAATAGAGAGAACAAAGAACTAGTAACAAAGGCAAAGACGAAATAAAAGATAAAGAACAGGGAAACATCAAGCATCTGTTTATATCATAACTCACAAGGAATAATTTTTAATTAAATTTAAATAATAAACCAAATATTATCAAATCCAAAGCTTTTGAGAAGAAAAACGCTCCCACTGAAAAATGTGCAAATATGATAAAAAAAATTTGACACATCTCGTGTCTCGTGTTTTATGACTTGGTACAAAAATAATGTGCAACCTTATTTTCCTTCGATTTCATGTGCTCCTTTAAGAAGCTTCCACCTTGTGACCATCAAGAATTCCCCATGGAAGGTGAATAAATATTCCTAAAATATCAAAAAAGAAAAGAGAAAGGATCTCAGCTCTTAAAGCATCCTAACCTTATTATTCCCTATCAAAACAAAAATTAAATTTATTGAAAACAAAAATTAACTCCACCAAAGCCGGACATGTATGATAGGAATAATTCTTGTACCAAGATTAATGCATGGTTGCTATTTAATTTTGTGGAAATGATTGGTGGCATGGGGTGATTGGAGCGTGAACCGTAAGCTAATTAGAATATGAAAGATTGTAGAAAGATCCGTCGTAATTAGAATGAGATTTTATTTTTATTTTTCAATTGGAGAACAGATTAAGTATATATTCTTGATTTAAGGGTAGTCATGCGATTTGAGCCCACCCTTCATTAGTGCGTGTAACTAACACATGAATTAAGGAAGTTGCCAAGAAACTAATTCAACTCCTCATGATGATCGTTCTTCAACAGACACGTATACTTATCCTCCGTATCCTAATGCAACTGGCATGGGCAAGCAATATTATAATGATGACAATGATGAAAGCAACTCCCAAGAGAAGAAAATGATCGAATAAATTCTAGCAATCACACAACATACTAAGATTTAAATGGTTCAGCTTAGCCAAACGCATAACACTCAAGTTTCCAAAATAGAGGTATTGGGTTCGACCCCTCCCCAATGTATAAAAAATAAAAAAATGCATAACACTCAAGATACCAATTCTCCGAGTTTAGAGGTAATATTTAAATAAAATTCCTCATCTTAATATATTTTATTTATTAAAAAAAAATAGATATTTAAAAAAATAACTTAAATAATAAATTTTATATCAAAATCTAAGAGAAACTTTGACTTCTTCGAGCTCATGCATGCACTATCTGGAGAAGCTACAGCCCAATGATTCTTTGGAAGTTGCCGTCTCTCCTTATAATTCGGCTTTGTGCCCCGTTTTAGATAGTGTTATTTGGGGGTTTTTGTGCTTCTTTTATTTATTTATTTATTTAGATTTCCACTTGATTTATGTAATATAATAATTCATATTATTTTTATTTTGGCATTTCATCAATCAATATTGAGATTATCACATTTCTTTACAATATTTAGTGACAGTTGATTCAAGTGATTTACAGTTAGTGTAAAACCAATCGTGGGGCTATCGATCTAGTTTTATGTTGAGCTGAGTGGAGTTGGAGATAATTACTCGAAAATCTCTTCCAAGAAATGATATTCAAGTTCTTGATTCTTTCCTTTTATTGTTGCAATTTCTTTTTTATGATCTTGTTCTTGCTAGTATATATGAGGAAAGAACGTAAGTCCGTACGTAACAATATATTGCTATATGAAATTGCATGTCCTCTATTCGTTAGCGTTTATGAAGTTGATATCTTGTTTAAAGATCAAGAGCTGGCTTGTTTGGTATGTTTTTACTTGAAGTTTTTTTATGAGATTGAGTAATATCATTGTGGTATAGGGATCAGTACTAGTGCTTTGTTTTGGAGGGTTATAGTTGCAGTAGTGACAGGAATGCTTTATTTGTGAGAATTGAAGGTAAAACAAAGTAGATATGATAGGGAATCAGAAAAATGTATATCTGAATTGATAAGTGAATGACATTACAAGCATAAGAGAGCAGAGTCCAAAATTACAGCAGCAGTACGTGTTGGCAATGAAATTAGGAGTTATTGTCAACCAAATTCATGGTGGTGATGCATGTCAACCATGCAAGCTTGTGCAAGCCCCTTTATTTCTGTTCACCTTCCTTAACACTCCCCCTCAAGCCGAAGTAGATATTAATTAGGGGTGAACCGATAAACCAGACCGAACCTATTTGATCCTATATCGGATTCGGTCTAGTCTGATATCAGTTTCATTTTTTTCAAAACCGGTTAAAATCGATTCGGTTTTGATTTTTCATTTTTTAACACCAGTCCAAACTGGTTCATATATATATTAGTTAATTTGTTATATTACATAAAAAAAATTTTATCCGATTTTTTAGATTATATATAATTTTTATATAATTATATATAAAATAATTTTTTACTATATGATAAATAATTAATTAATATAATATTAAAATTTCAAATTTAAAATAATTTCAACCGGTTCTGTACTTTGGGCCTGTTTGACTCGGTAAATGATCATGAGATGGGCCTAGAACCAAGACTATTCTTCTGAAGTTGATAATTCACGAAGAAGGAATAGGGTAGCCATTCAACTAAAAGGCCGAGGAAGCATACCTGAACAATCATATGACTATGTGAACCTAAACGCTCACGATCAATTTGCTCATTGAATTTTTCTTTTTATTCGTTTTCTTTTAAAATTTAAATTTTATAATTTTCAGTATACCAACAACTGACAAGTAAAGGAATAAAACTTTCTTAAACACCGCTATCATTTTTCAAAAATTAAAATTCAGGAAATAACTAAATAATGGAAGACCTATGATTGAATGGTCAAGCGAAACATGCCTCAGGATGCGATTGAGGCGTGAACCAATCGTGTGACCCCAAGATAAGAATGCCTCGGGATGCACCGACACTTTATCTGCAAGAAGATGCGTACGTACCACTTCCATGATAAAGATTAACTTATAATTAACATTCCACTCAGTTGAGCTTAAATAGTGCATGGCCTTAATGGATGTGAAAACACAAATCGAGTAGGGTTCAAAGGAGCTGCGGGCTTTGGCGGAAGAGAGTTTTGCATTGCAAGTCATATATAGAAGATTGAGGCTGGAGCCCAAATCAGTTTCAGTTTTGTCATCTTCGACGTGTTTGTTGTGAGGTCCCATAAAGCTCTTCGGTGGTTTGATCATAACCCCAACCCAAACAACCAAAACTTGTGTGCTACTCCACTCAAGTCAATTCCTCGTCCACCCCAAGAGAATAACCAATTCACATTCTTATAGCACAATTCAAAGATACAATTGGAAGATTTGAAATTTAAGGAAAATGTGAAACTAGCTAGCTATATAATGCATGTCTGGGTTCAATCTTGAAACATCTAATAAAGAGCTAGCTCTCTCACTACTACCATTATTTTTGTTTGAGAAATTAATGAATGCATCAAGAAAATATGCAGAGATATATGAGTAAACATTGAGGTAATTTGATAAGTAGTATGCAGCCAAAAATATTGTTTGTTGTGGCCCAGTACGCCAATTGATGTATCGGTTCTAGTGCCAATGTATTTTTTGAACAGTCCAACTTGAAAAGGAAATTAGTAAAGTTGTGATATCTCTAAAGATATTGAAATTTCTTTAGTAAAGTTGTGATATCTCTAAGGACATTGAAAGTAGACCAATGAAAGAATTTGAAGGGCATTTGTGACCACTTGGCTCATAAAGTTCTAATTTTTTTGTTGTTATAGGAACGTGGGTGGGACCAAACTTGCTGGTTTCTTTCTCATGTGTATATATGTTTTTTCTCTTTCTATAATGATTCTTCTTCTTTTATTTGGTTCAGTCACATGGTAGTGTACCACCACAAATTCAATCAACGTACCAATAATTGATAGGGATGAGGATTTGATAGGCACCGCCCAGCTGGGTAGATGGCCCATTGTTTTATGGCATTAATAGCTGACTGAAACTCACATAGACTTTTTATGTACAATCCTCACAAGTCTTTTTACACTCTGTAGCTTTGAACAAATATCTTCTACCTAAAAACGAATTATTTATTCATTTAATTTACCGTCCACCCAATTAGAAAGCAATGGTTAAAACACTGCACATGACAAACGTACTAGGTACCCAAATTAACCAAATTCTATTCACCACATGATCAACAAGTACCATCTTTTACACACACGTGTATATATATATATATATAAATAATTATGAGAAATTCTATTTGTAGTTCCCACTTGAAGATTGCATGTACAAGTCCCTTTATTAAATAAAAAAAATATCATTTTAAAATGGATTTTTTGTAATTTTAAAAAAATTTAAAGATAAAATTATCTAAACCTACATTACAGTCTCCAAATAGAAAACTATAAGTAGCATTGCCCATATCTTATTTGTACGTGCGCGTGCACGTTTGATGATGATGATTGCAACGCAACTTTAACTTCTCGATTTAAGGGTAGTCATCTACATATAAGTAGTAATCAATCCCCTACAGTTCTTTTAGAACCACCGTTCATTAGTTTGCAGTAAGGCACAAATTTTTTTTTTTATTAAAAAAAACATTGAAGAGACTTGTATGAGTACTGAAACTTATATTTAGCATTATAATTAACCCAAAAAGAAAAATCAATTTCCTACATTGATAGGATAGCGTAATGCAAGAAAGTTGTTTATCGAGTCGACTCGAACTCGTTTGTGGGAAGGTCTCAAGCTCGAGTTCGAGTTGAAAGTTTAGCTTATCGTTGCCATGATTTAAGTATTTCCCAATATATATATTTATATATTTACTAGTTTCGGATGACTATTAGGCCGGGGGAGTTTCTGGGTCAGTTCTTCAGCATGGATGGTTTGCCTTGTGAAATCTCTAAGTAATTCTCCCTCTATAACCCTTAACCCGGGGTGGGATTTTGGAAAAAGTTGAATATTTGACCATGTCATGAGCACTATCATTTTGGTTTTGGGTAATTTGTTTTATGTGTGGAAACCCAAAGCATAACTTCCTGGTAAGTTTATTTCTTTCTCTTTTGAAAAAGGCCTGCAGGGATATTGCATCTGCCATCTACCAGCTAAAATACGAAGTTTCCAAGAAGAGTATATATCATGTGTATTTAATTATATATCTCAATGAAAAGTACAGCTAGCAAGGAATTAAGTTGCCAAGAAACTCCTTCCGTCTTTCTTCGAAGTTGCCAAAAGCTGAGGATCATGTGTTATTTACTATTCATTTTAATGAAAGGTATCTCAAAAGAAGATGCCAAGAAACCTTTCATGTATTATTTATTTCTTTTTTATAACAAACGCTTCTCCTTTTTCCTCTTTAAATATGACTTTTGAAGACGATGCTGACTCAAAAAGTCATAGGCCAGTGGGTTTTGGGGAAGAAAGGAGAGGGGTGTGGGTCTGGATGACCATTTATTTTTCTCTGCCAAAATTTTGAAATGAGCTGGATCTGAAGCTTTTCATTTTCAAAATATTAACCATTTATTCTATTGGAAGGTTTTTA
This sequence comes from Carya illinoinensis, assembly GCF_018687715.1. Taxonomy (NCBI): domain Eukaryota; kingdom Viridiplantae; phylum Streptophyta; class Magnoliopsida; order Fagales; family Juglandaceae; genus Carya; species Carya illinoinensis. The sequence goes on from NC_056767.1 coordinate 28,976,433, forward strand.
TACTATAACATTCATGTGAAGTAATTTGATTAAAAAGATAAATTTTAAAATTTGAATATTATAAATTAAATTATATTATATATGTGACTGATAGTGTGTGGTGTAAAGGCTTTTAAATAGTACTACTCTATTATTAATATAATAAAATATTAACACTAATATATGATTTGTTATTTTTACCATTCTATCTAAACACTCATTGCCCTTTGCTTGGCTAACAAGGGGAAAATCATTCAAGCATCACCTGCATGCCACCAATGGAGATGATCCTATTCGATTGCATGATCAAGTTGTTTTCGCAGGGGCCAACTTGATCGATCATCATATTAGAGATTATAAGTTCATAACCCTAGCCCATTCTCATTTTGGGCTAAACAAATGTACTAATTCTTTGATTCCAGTTATGTAAGAGGGGTTATTTAAAATAAAAATAAATAAATAAAGTTAGGTAAGAGGAATCTTGAACTAAGAGATAGACTCTAGAAGCTAAAAAAGATTGCTTATCAAATTCGATGGTCCACTCTCTAAAACTCGTATACGTATAGTATTAATATGCTAAATTTCACATAATGAGTCCACCTCTATTCAAACTTAAACTCTCCAATTCGGTTGGCCAATTGGAGAATATTTCTCTTTTTCCCCTGCATTCTTAAGAGGATTATTTTGTTATTTATTTCAATGAAAGGCACCGCGTGCAAGGAAGTGGCCAAGAAATCCTCATCTTTCTTTGAGGTTGCCAAGAAGAGGAGTCTGTGTAATTTATTTATTATTTGAAAGGTATAGCATGCAAGAAAGTTGCTTATAATAAACTCATCATATTTAATTTAAGTTGTCAAGAAGAGGGCCAACCCTGTTTAATTTATTACTTATCTCAACGAAGGTACCGCAAGGAAGTGCCCAAGAAACTCCTCATCTTTCTTTGAAGTTTCCAAGAAAACGACCCTGCCTGATTAATTATTCCAGTGAAAGGTACGGCAAGGAAATTGCCAAGAAAGTTTGCAACCTCATTTTCCTTCGATTTCGTGTGCTGCTTTGACCACCTTGTAACCATCAAGAATTCCCCATCCATGGAAAGCGAATAAATAGTCACCTCTTGCAAAGATTTAGAATGCTACAGAAACCTACAAACTCACTTCCAAAAAAAAAAAAAAAAAATCCCCATTTTTTCTATTCATTTGGACTTCTCACTTGATTTAACCGAATTATATATATATATATATATATACATATCATCTAAGCCACATAAAATGAAGAAATGATGATGACAAAATAGACAACGAATAATTAGAAAGTGTTACAATTTATAAATTATAATCTGACTTGAATGATGTATACTACACACTGAATTTAAAACGATGGTACATTAATTTTTTTAGGAAAGTAATTCATATGTAAACTTTTACCGAGTCTTAACAATTTATGAGAATCTTTTATCTGTAATTACACGCATAAAAATAATTATGAGACCCTTGATCTTAAAATTCTAATCATTAAAAAATTACGTTATAATAACATAAATAAAATTTATTTAATGAAACGTATTCCTAAAATGTCAAAACAGAAAAGAGGAAATATCTCAACTCTTAAAGCATCCTAATCATATTATTTCCATGCATTTATAATTATATTTAGATAAAATTTATTTATCATTCATTTTCTTATCATCACATGACATTCAAAACAAAAATAAACTCCACCAAAGCCGGACATGATAGGAATTCAGCTTGTACTAATCATTTTGACTTTTTATATAAAAAAACAAATATTATAAATAATAGTAAAATAATTTATAAATAGTAATAAAATGATAATAAATAGTAATAAATTATTTGTGAATAATTTACAAATAATCTAGATTTCTGCGGTAAGAATATCTGAAAAAAATTGTATTCCCAAACAATCTTAATATTCAATCAAGATTAATGCATGGTTGCTATTTAATTTTGTGGAAATGATTGCTTGATGGGCTGATTGGAGCGTGAACCGTAAGCTAATTAGAATATGAAAAGACTGTATAAAGATTCATCGTAATTAGAATGAGACTTTATTTTTATTTTTTTAATTGGAGTTACTGTAGAAAGACATATTTATAGATCAGTGCATATTGTTCCACAAGACATGGAGCTTATTTCCCACAAGACGTGGAGCTTATTTCCCACAAGCTAAATCTACGACTTATTTTACACGACGAAGTCTAGTCAATTCAATCAAACAACAGGTACCGAATGATCAAGAAGTTGTCGAGAAACTCCCATCTTTCTTTTAAGTACCCATAAAACTGATCGATGAAAAATATAAGAAACTGATTATTAATGAATTTGTATTTTTTATATTTTAAAAATATTTAAAGATATATAAAAATATAATTGAAAGAAAAGAGAAAAAAATATATATAAAAGGAAGTCAAAGTCAATCAACAAAAGGACTTATTAGTATCTTGTAAGAAATATGGTATCCAATGTATGGAACAACCAATTCTTTCCTCCATTTTCAAAGATTATGCCTTTATTACTTATCTCAATGAAATGTACCACAAGGAAGTGCCCAAGAAATTTCCCATCTTTCCTTGAAGTTACGAATAATAGGACCCTACCTAATTAATTTATTATTTATTCCAATAAAAAGTACAGCAAGGAAATTGCCAAGAAACTCATCATCTTTCTTCACCAAACGCATAATGATGGTCTTTCAGTAGTAGGACTGTAAATGAACCAGTTTATTCGATAGCTCGCTCGGTTAAACTCGAATCGAACTTGACTCGTGAAAAAAAAAATACTCATTCGTGAAAGCAGATACCCGCTTGATTTGTAAATGACACATACCCGACAAAACTCGACTTGATTTGGCTAAAACTCGTCAAGGCCAGCTCGTTTATGCTCGAGTCAACTCGTTAGCTCGACTCGATTAAAACTCATTCATATATTGATAAATATATACATACACTTATATATATATATACATATATATATATATGTATTAGCTAATAATATAAGCATACCACTTTTATAATTAAATATATAATATGTAATCTAATTACTTATGTCTATATAGTAAATATACTTCATAGGTATATTTTATAATTTGTATAATAATTAGTCGGTAAAATTTAATAATTTAATATACTAATATATAAGAACCATATATGAAATAGATATATGCTATTATATTAAGTGTATGTATTAATAATATATATAGGCATATAATATATTATTATTTTGGATAAATATCAACTAGTTAGATATTAATTATTTAAATTTTTTTTAAATTTTTATAATTCAATAGAGGTTCTACTTGTTAGTTGTATAAATTCAGTATTAGATATTTTATTTATTTAACTATATAATTTTTATATTTAACCTTTTATCTCTCATCTCCCAAAAGCTTATAAAATATCTTAATTCAAACTATTTCATTATTATTTATAAATTTTTCATTTTATCTCATGTATAATCAAACCGGACCTTAAAGCAAATGGGCATGTGATATTCAACTTTTGCTTAACGCAAGGAAGTTGCCAAGAAATTGTTGGGGTGGATGCAGCTTATTTCTTGGCAACCTCTCAGACAATTTCTCTCTTTCCCTATTATGATCATTTCATTTCTCTCTTTAAAAATTACTTTTGATATAAGTCAGGGGAAGAAAGCTGGAGATCGATCAGGGGTGTTGTCGGAACTAGCAAAGAATATTGATCTGGATCACCATTTATTTTCTCGGCCAAGAAATTCTTGTTTTGTTTTTGTATCAAACCATCTTCTTGATTCTATTTTCTCATGTTACTGTTAATCTAACCAAATTACATCATGTGCTCAATTTTTCTACAGCTCAGTTTTTATTTTATTTTTCTGTATTTTTGGCTGGTTTGTCTCATCTTATCTAATCATTATAATTTTTCTAAATTTTCAAACAAAATACAATAAAAAGTTCAATTTTTTTAAAATCCAAAAACATAAATCATATTAAAAAATTATATTCTAACAATATTGTATTCAACTTTCAACTTCCATCTCATCAGCAAAACAAGCATAATGCGAATTTGCCAAAAAGAGGATAGAGCTCCTGATACAATATTAGTATACAAGTGTCTGTGTTTGAACAAATGAACTCTTACCTTCTGTTACAATGGAAATTGATCAGCTTGAGCTTTGAAAATGATGAAGAGGTAAATTACGAATTAATAGAGCAGGTTTTGAAAAGAAAGAAAAAAAGAATTGCTCGTAGTTTGTCATGCTTTACCAATCTATATCAGCAGTTGTAGTAACTATCTTGGCACAAAAAGTAGATAGATTTCTGATTACAAGCCGTAGTTCAATCCAAAATGTATTCTGACACACTGAGCTAAGAAGAAATGCCCTTGCATACTTGCTTTAGTCAGACACAGTTTTGCAAAGAGTATTTGTCGTTTGTTTGATTTTGTTATAAATCACATATCATCTATAAGTAAAGTTCCGTACAACATTATGAACATATCCATTGGACAAGTGCCTGAGGACTTCTAAAGGGCATTGAGAAAGTAACTCCAAGGCAGAGCAAGTTTACATCCAATAATTAAAATCACAACTAATCAAACATTCCTCTGTAATCAAACATTTGTAGCGCATCTCGACAAATATCAGAGCAGTGAGTGATGGCTGGGTTTGCCCATAGAAGGTCCCTCTTTTACTGCCTTTGAAAAGAAGTTCAGGGGGACGTTGGATGGTTTATCTAAAAGAAAAGTACTCAAACATGATATCTGTTTTTAAATACATAAAATAACCCTCGGTTCAGCTATAAAGAAGTCCACTTCAATTGCTTACTGAATTGGTTAATCCACTGTTTGAAAATCTTATAATTATAGCATTATTTATTGTTATAGAATCACACAAATACCATTATGTGAAAGGTAGAGCGAGGAAGTTGCATGTCAAGAAACTTATCTCTCTTGGAAGTTGCCAAAAAAGGATCATCTGCAATTTAATTATTATTTGTCTCAATGAAAGATATACAAAGACGTTGCCAAGAAATTCCTCATCTTTCCTTAAAGTTGGCAAAAGGAGGGTAATATGTAATTTATCTTAATCAAAATTGTCGTGACAAATGGATATATCCATTTTATGATGGTCAAGAAGTAGAAAATGATCAAACAAATTCTAGAAATGATCAAATAAATTCTAGCAATCACACAAGATACTAAGATTTAAGTGATTCAGCTTCAACAAAGCTTCTTTTCATCCACTAACAGAGATAATTTCAAATAAATTCACTAATTAAAAGATGGAGTACTAGAAAATAATAATAAATTATTCAAATCCAAGACCCTAATGCATCCAAACTTCACAATCTCATTGCAGAGAAACACTTGCTATCTCTAGACCAATTCCTACTCAGAGGATGCAAAGATGGAGGCCGGGCATATATACTACAAGAAAAAGGATTTTGGTAACAATTTATTGTAACGAAAAGACTATTCACAACTAATTTTTTATTGCAAATAGTTTTTTTGTTGAAATAAATTGATCACAAAAATCCATTTTTCTTATAGTATACATTTTTTCACAAGACTAGAGCTTATTTTCCGCAAGCTACAACTTAATTTTCCACAAGACAATCATTAAACACTTTCAATTGAATTTCTTCTTGTGAAAAAAGAAGTCAAGTCAATCAACAAAAGGAACCAAAAGTAGCTGCCGATAAACTAATCATTCTTTAACAAACATGTATGCATGCCTTTCCTGAAGAAGCGTATGCTTTTCCTAAAGCAAATGAAGTTACCTCAAAAGAAGATGCCTTCAATGTGTTATTTATTTTTCCGCTTATAACAAACGCGCGCGTATCCTTTTTCCTAAACTAAATGGACGTGCAATATTTAATTTTTACATAATATTACATACATATATATATATATATATATATTAAATGATGCAATGCAGCTTCTAACTCAATTTAAGTCGAGTAAATATAATATATATATATGAAAAAATTAATTTTTTAATAATAAATTTCGCTATTTTTTAAAAGAAACTCGCTTTACACAATTTATAATTATATTTAATATTATTCTTTTATTATTTATCTCAAGAAACTCTTCATGATCTTTCTTTAAAGTTGTCAGGAAGATTAATCTGTGTAATTTATTGTTTATCTCAATGAAAGATATGGCAAGGAAGTTGTCAACAAACTTATCTCTCTTGTATCCAAATCTAAATCCTCCTCCTAAATCTTGCATCCAAACGCACCAAATGGACATGTCCATATATATATATATATATATATTATAAAAAAGAGTCAGGTCACCAGTAGAGCGACCCCTCCTTACATATATTAATAAACTCTCACTTATGAAAATGGACATGTCCATATGAATTGCGAAAAGGGAGTCTAGTCAAGTCCATTATACAAAAGGTACCGTATGATCAAGAAGTCGTCGAGAAACTCCTCATCTTTCTTTAACATACGCGTACGCTTTTCTTAGGCGTGGTTAACCAACTTTTCAATCCATCTTTATCACATTTCAATATTTTAATATTATTTAAATTTAAATTTTTAATATTTTCATGTAATGATTACTTAATTATTATAATTTTTCCAGAATTTCAAATAAAGCATAAAAAATAATTCAATATTTTCAATTCTTAAAATAAAAATTATATTAAAAAAAATTATATTCTTATTCTATTTTAACTACATTATTTTTTTATTTAATTTTTTCCCCTCCTCTCCCAAAACCTTATAAAATATTTTAATTCAAACATTTCATTACCATTTATTTTTCATTTCATCAATCTCATCTCATCTGTATAATCGGACGAGGCTTTAAATTAGCGAATGGGCATGCAATATTCAACTTTTGCTTATATTTCTTTAACAAATGTGTATGCTTTGTAAAGTGATAAGATAGAAATAGATTATATATTTTTCTTAAACATATATGGCATGAACATAACTTAAAGCTTGCAGTTGAGTTAGAGAACAATGAAAAATGCAATGGGTGTGCACAGTATCTTTCCTCTCCGTGTTATTGTTGTTTACAATGCAAGTTCTTTCTTCACAAATCTTGTGTTGATTTATCCAGAAAAAAAATTACACCCACTCCAGAGACATCCGCTCACCCTGATCCTCCCCCCAAACAAATCTCAGAATAGATATGGCCCTAAAACTAATTAGGTTTTGATGCTTGTGCTCGTTTATGTAATGGTCTCGTATACAGTTGTGATGACTGTCGCTTTCAGCTCCATGTCCCTTGTAGTTTGATACCAACCAAATTTACCCATGAGGGTCATGAGCACCCACTTTTTCTAATTTTGAGCTTAGGCAATAAAGATTTCGGCAAATGTACCTCCTGTGGAGAATTTAGAAGGATGTTGATACGTTGTGTTGATTGTGAATTTTCTATGGACTCAAAATGCGCTACACTACCGCTTACCACAAAATATGGGCTCTATGAGCAACCCTTCATACTCTCTTACACCGTTGAGGATCATGACTCTGCTGACTAGCTACTACTGTGATATTTGTGAGAGAGCGAGATCCAAAGCATGATTGGTTCTACTATTATGCAGATCTCCAATTTGCAGCTCATCGAAAATGTATTTTGGGGAAGTGGCCACATATCAAGTTTGGGCGCACTTATTAAATTATCATTTTGTTTCTCTCTTTAAAAATTACTTTTGAAGAAGACATTGACTCATCTATTTTTCTAGGCCAAAATATTGAAATAAGCTGGATGTTCTAGATCATGATCTTCATAATCGCAAGCATTCTTGATCATACGTCAACTCATTAATCAGATGTTTTTATATTTAGGACTGAATTCTAAAATTTAAAAAGAGAAAAAGACAGATTTTATACGTCAATTCTTAAAATAAAAATAATATAAAAAATTATATTATAATCATATTTTAATTATATAATTTTTTTATCTAACTTTTTACTTTTCCTCTCCTAAAACGTTATAAATTTTTATTATTATTTACAAAATTTTCATCTATTTTATCTCATTTATATAATCAAACAAACCTTCGAGTAAATGGGTATGTGATATTCAACTTTTGCTTAACGCAAGATGTTGCCAAGAAATTGTAGGAGTGGATGCTTGGCAACCAACAATTTCTCTCTTTTCCTTTTGTCGGGGTTGGATTTTGGAGAAGGAAAATATAGAGTTACTACCTTCCTCCTATCCATTCATTACATTTTTATATTTGATTTATTTTTTTTTTAATATTTTTTTTATTACCTTATCACTAACCTTTGGAGAAAGTCTAATATTTGACCATGTCCCTACTATGATTATTTCGTTTCTCTCGTAAAAAATTATTTATTAAAAAATAATTCTCTTTAATAAAAATTCAGATTATTAAAAAGATAATTTAAATTATAAATATTATAAATTTATTATTTAAATTTATTTTTAAAATGAGACCATATTTATATAAAAACCTAAAAATCCATCATCTCATTATCTATATTTCTTTACTAATGATACAAAATTTCTAACTTTTCTCGTCTCTATTGTGCAGCCTCCCACAGTGATCCTCATGAATTTGCTGTCTCAGGCTTTTTGCCCTTTGTTAGATGGAGTTACTTGAATTTTTGTCCCCTTTTATTTTGATTTTTATTTTTTGGTTTGAATTTTCATTTGATTTACGCATTTGAAAAATGTTATGTAATATAATAATTCAAATTATATTAGATTATTTCAAATTAAAATAGATCAACATCGTTAATTTCTGATTTTTTTTGTTTATTATTATTAGATTATTTTTGTTAGAGATTGTGACGCCCTCAACTCCCACTTATGAATATGTGGAAATCGAGGCGTCGAGATGATGATAACACAAGTCATGCATCTCATTGCCAAGTGCCAAGTGTGTGGACAAGCAACACGTATACAATAAAAATAAAGCAGCGAATAAATAAAGTCAATTAACTAAGTACCAGATTTTGTTTAAATACAAGCTCGCTTAATAATAAGCGTACTAAAAATATTACAAATAACTAGTAAAAATATAATACCAATGAAAAATAGGAAAATAAACCACAATCCACGAATAATCCCCGATCACTCCTTCCACGAAGCCACCTCCTTGGGCTCAGCCTCCTCATCCTCTGGATCAAAATCTACGGTACCAAAGACAGTACCGCAGGTAAGTAACAAACCAAACAATCCTCGAGATAAAAATACATTCATGCAATAACCAAATGCATGAACATGATACCATATGCATATGTCCCAAAAATCATCATTTTCCACGCGCGCCAGAATCCAATCTTGGCCTAAAACATTTCTTTAAAAACATTTCCTCACCATTATCCCAGATAATGGCCCAAAAATACAATCTCGTCATTTTTCCAGAAAATGACCCATTAAGCAAACCATCAGAGCATTATAGGCGAGACTTTACCACCATGCCTACGCGTGTACCGTAGGCGAAAATCATAGACGGGACTCTACCACCGTCCCTGCTTACCACCTTCCCTATAGAGATAGAAACCGACAAAGAGATGTTAAAGCTTTCTGATGAAAAATGAAGAAATTGTCCATGATAGGTTTGGCAGCTAAGCTGAGATACAAAATTTTCATCTCATCTCTTCTCATCATTACAACTTTTTCAATTTTTCATATAAAATATAACAAACAATTTAATTTTTTCAAATCACTATTCAAATTATTCAAATATCAAAACATTAATAATATTAAAAAATAATATTTTATTAAACTTTCAATTTTTATATAAAATTAAAAATTCTCTTCTTACCATCAATTTTTTTAAATAAAAAATTATAGTTCCTGAATTTCAAATGGACAGAGTTTTTCTTTTTCTGAACTGAATTTGAGAAAGATTCATCCAATTTATATATAAATAATACGTGACCAAAATAGAATAAGATTTTTTACGTTCACCTAAAAAATCTCTTTCCTTTGCAAATTATATAAGTCACCGTACGTCATATTCTTATCTTCTTAAATGTCACCGACAAACTGAACATCGATCCTGACAACGCACGAGGCTAGTAAAGTTTCTTATCTTCTTATCCCATTCTTGGCCTTTGGTTTAAAGTTTCTTAAGAGCAGTTTTATCGGAATATTTAAATCTAAAAGTAAAGTCATTTTTACTTATTAAACATCAAAATCGCTTGCATTGGATTATATAATAGTAATTAGAAAAAAAAATATCAAATTTAGTTGTAATTGTACATTAATTATTAAATCTTTATTTTATTAATTTATTGTAACTCTTTCTTTTTGCTCGCATAGATATATCCCAGTAGCTTTAATTTCATCTTACACCAGACCCAATAACTTTAATTCATGAGTTAAATAAATTAAAAAATTAAATATCATTTAATTAAACTTAAATTCATGATAAAGTTAAATAAATTAAAAATATCCAAATTAAATATTTTTTAGGTTAAAAATATCTAAATTCATCTTATATTTATTAAAAGTGTCATATACATATGCATAATCTAGTAACAATGTTACTTTCAAAAAAAAAAAAATCTAGTAACAATGTTCTAAGTCAATATCCTAATGGCGACGTTGGCAAATTGCTCGCAAATTACGGAAGGCTAGCTAGACGTTACCAATTTCACTCATATGATTTTGAGTCTTCTTCTTATATATGAATCATATCGTGTTACAAATTATTAAGTTGGTAAGCCATATTTAAATTATCTGAATCCATAAAAAAAAATTATGTGCAAAACTAATATGAGAATATATATATATATATGCAAAATGCAAAACTATTATTTCTCATATTATAGTTTGCATCATTAATTCTTTCCCATCAAAAGAAAAATCAAAATAATTCTTCTTTAATTAAAATAAAAGTACAATCCAAAAATACTCTATCTTCTCCCCTAAAAAGGTTTTCCCTATAATTTTCACCAATGAACACCCCCTTCATAAAACCCTTCCAAGAATAAATACACAACTATTTGTGATTAAAAAAAATTAAAAAAAAAGGAAAAAAAAAGGGGCTTGGAAATAACTTCCAAAATTTCGGTTAGAGTGTAGAAGAAAATGTCTGACGAATCTTATGACGTTTCTTTATAGAACGACGCTATGTGACGCGTATGGAACAAAAATAATGTTGGGGTTGGTGTCGCTGTTCTAGAAATACCAATAAGTGTTTTGTACTTGAAAAGGAAAAAAGTTACAATAAAAATGGTTTACAATCCCTCAGTATTATAATATCAAACAGTTTTTTTTTTTTTTTTTTTTTTTATATTAATGAACTTAAGCATTTCTCTCAAAAAGATTAATGCTGTTATTTATTAGTCAAGCATTTCTCATGAATAGGGCTTACTTTGAAAAAGAGGATCATGTGTATTTTGTTTGGAGAAATTATATTTGTAGTCATAGAGTGTGTAAGTATCGTGTACTCTTTTTTAAAAAAAAATGAATAAATATGATATTTACCTAAAAAAAATTAATTTTTTAATAATAAATTCTACTATTTCAAAATGAGAGCACTTTGCACAACTCATTACTATATTTAGTATTCATCTTTTGTTATTTGTCTCAATAAAAGGCACCACCCACAAGTGGCCCAGAAACTCCTCATGATCAATCTGCTGGCTTTACTAGTTTTCCAAAAGATCCGTCAAGTTGGAATCTCTAAAATCCCTTGATCTTTCTAACTGCAAAAAGCTGCAGAATTTTCCTAAAATTGAGAGTGAAATTAAGTGTTTGAAGAATATTAAATTAGAAGGCACTGCTATAAGAGAACTGCCTCCATCGATTGGTAATCTCATTAGACTTGTACATTTAAATCTAAGAGAGTGCGACAAATTAAGGCATATCCCTAATAGCATTCTTCAGTTGCAACAAAGTCAAAATATTCTCTCCCTTGATGGTACCTACTCGGATAAAATACAATATCCCTCCATTGGAGAGCTGCTCTAGTCACCACCTCCAATGAATTCAAGCATTTCAAATTATGGGTTCTCTCTCTCTCTCTCTCTCTCTCTCTCTCTCTCTCTCTCTCTCTCTCTCTCTCTCTCATATTGTGTACCTTTGTCTACTAAAAATTATGATGCTAGCTCCCTTGTTGAACAGGATGGAGAACGTTTCAAATCAGTGGAGGGAAGTCTGCAACTTAAGTATTATAGTATAGACAATGGAATGCTAATTAAAAGTTTTGGAGTCCTTGTGGTACGCAAGCACAAGGAGATGATCAATACGAAAGATGATGTATATTTTCTCGGGATTTCGCCGTCTCTCCTTATAATTCAAGCTTTGTGCCCGTATTAGATGGAGTTACTTGGAGTTTTGTGCCTCTTTCATTTTTTTGGTTGGATTTTCACATGAATTATGCATTTCAACAATGTTGCTTAATAGTAATTCGTTTTACTTTTATTTTTCTGTTTCATCAATATTTAGATATTCATATTTCTTAATAATATTTAGTGATTGTTGATCCAAGTAATTTACACTTTTACAGTTGAGTGTAAAATTGTATGGCTACCTAGGGTTGCAACTCGTCTGTAAAATTGTATTTACAAGCTCCTCTGTTTTTTATGGTCTTTTTTCCCCCCACAAGAACTCCTTTGAGTCATACATACATACATACATACATATATATATATATGTAGCCTGTAGGTGTACATATTCTCTGCATTAACAATGAATAATCCTGCATTTAACTGCATAGAATGGTTACAGTTGGACCACACTGCATTTAATTAAATTGCAGAAGGCTATATTTATCTTGCTCATAAACCTGCATTCAAACATTTCAAGATTGAGGATCGTTTGTTGCAATAAAACCAAATCTTCTGCATTAATGACAAATTCCAGCACAAACTCCTTGATGAGTGCTCTACTAGTTGCCAAAAATCATAGAATAATGATTAGAAAAACAGCTCCGAATATTATTATAAGTGGCTGAAGTTGCAGCACTCGACTTTATGAGAGCCCAAAGTTGCCTTATTTTGTAGGGTCCTTCCTATACGCCATTATCGTGTATGCTCGCTCCAGTAATAAGCATATGCAGACAATAAACAAAAGATCAAAAAATGTATCAAGATTATTCAAGCATATGCTTGTGTGTGTGGAGTAGTCTATTTTCTCAAATTCAAGCATCTGGAAGGGACTCTTCCTCTGAAATTCTGGCCTAATCAGTTAAATGCACTGGCATCCTTGAAGCTACATAACACAAATAATTAAAGTTCACCCCAAAGGCAGAGCAAGGACCAAATGGCAAGCGGCGGAGTGAGCTTTGAAAATGATGAAGAGGTAAAGGAAATAGAGCAGGTTTTGAAAAGAAAGAAAGAATTGCTCGTATGTAGTTTGTCATGCTGCAAGGCACTGTCTTACCAATATGATCAGCAGTTGTAGTAACTATCTTGGCACAAAAAAGTAGATAGATTTTCTGATTACAAGCCGTAGTTCAATCCAAAATGAACTACGGCTTGTAATCCAAAGTAAATCTTAATCCTCGTCGCCACCCTCTAAATTGTCATCCTCTCTTGTTTTATTTTTTAATAAAAAATTATTACATACTTTCAAAATCAATAACTTGATATTACAGTATTAAGACTATATTATCATCATATATTATATAATTAAAATTATTTATTTAAATATAAATGTTAATTAATATATATACCATTAATATAAAATAATCTAATTAAAATTACTGTCTTCCCAAACATACAAGTTTTCTCACCAATCTAATTCATTTATTAAAAAATACTTCTCTTTAATAAAAATTCAGATTATTAAAAAAATAAATTAAATTATAAATATTATAAATTTATTATTTAAACTTATTTTTAAAATGAGACTATATTTGTATAAAGACATAAAAAACTATCATCTCATGATCTATATTTCTTTACTAATGATACAAATTTTCTAACTTTTCTCGTCTTTATTGTGCAGCCTCCCACCGTGATCCTCAGGAATTCGCAGTCTCAAGCTTTGTGCCCTTTGTTAGATGGAGTTACTTGGAATTTTTGTCCTCTTTTATTTTGATTTTTATTTTTAGGTTTGGATTTTCAATTGATTTATGCATTTAAAAAATGTTATGTAATATAATAATTCAAATTATTTTTATTTTGCTGTTTCATCAATGTTTAGATTATCAAATTTCTTAACAAAAGTGCCAAGTTTTGTTTGCTTCCCTCTCCCCCTTTCTCTCTGCTTCTTCTTTCTCAATCTTTATTTTCTTTTATAGTTTCTTTCCAGTTTTTTTTTTTTCCTTCGTTTGCAGGTTTTCTCAAAGATCCGAGGAGAAGTAGGTATTTGCTTTCTCTTTTTCGAATCCATATTTGAATTCCTGATTCTTATATTTTAATGCTTTTCTGGATTCAATTACAGGGTATATACGAGTATAGGAGAATGTTAGAGCAGCTACTAATATTTACTCGTGGGGGATTAATCCTCTGGACATGTAAAGAACTTGGAAATGCGGTCACGGGATCAACAATTGACGCCTTGATCTGGTCCTGTCTTTTGGAAATGCGGTCAAGGGATCACCAATGCTAACTATGCTCATAATGCTGATTCTAAGGTGAATGGTGGTGCTAGCAGTATAGAAAATGGGGGCTCCGATGCTGGGGCTTTTGATGTAAATAAGCTTCAGAAGCTTAGAGCTTAAGGTGGGAAGAAAGCCGAAACCCTTGTTAGCAAGGGCTCTAAGGCAGATCCAAAGAAAAAGATAACAAGGAAGAATAGAGTTAGGGACGATTCACCTCCTCAGGCAAAATTGGATTTCACAGATGATGTGGGTGAGAATGGGGACAATATAGAGGTTGTTGCAGTTGATCATGGTGAAAGTATGATGGACAAGGAAGAGTTTTTTAGCAGTGAAAGCGAGGCTGAAGATGATGAGGAAGTGGGGAAGGACAGCAAGCCTGAAACTAAGAAGAAGGGGTGGTTTCCAGCAATGTTCCAAAGGTTAGTTTATTAATTTCAATCCTTTGGTTATTGTGTGTGCATGTATGACTTAATTTAGAGCATACACGTAATTTTATTTTTATAACTTCCATTCACTATCTGCAGTATTTGTAGTTTTAGGCATAGTTAGTTGAAGGATATTGCTTGAGTTTTTCAACAATGTCTTTCTTCCTGAAAAAAAATATGATACTGAGTACTTTATCTCCATACGGCAATTCAATATAATGTTGGGCCATAATTTAGTTTTTATATCGTTACTTCCTTTAAAATCTACTTATTTTTCAATTTACAGAGACAGTGGCATTAAACCGTAAATGAAGTTTAAGTGCCTAAGTTTCCCTTGAGCAGTTCAAACAATTATGTTATAAAATAAATAAATAAATAAATTATCTCATGGAATTATTGGGAGAAATCACTGTTTTCTTTGTAGTGATTTATTTATCTATTTTTCAAAAGCCTGGGGTGTACAAGTAGGCTTCCTTGAAGTTTATCTTGTTGATGGCTGAAATTTCATATTTGTTTTTGTAATTTGTAAGAACCCATGAATCAACTGTAAACTTCAGGCTTTTAGGCATTAAAATGGACTGTCGCCTTACCATTGCATTTTTTGTTGAAATCTGTCTTGACATTACCAGATACTTGCTTCATTAATTATTCACTTTCGTACGTTCAGTATTGCGGACAAAGCGAATCTGGAGAAGTCAGACCTGGAACCAGCTTTGAAAGCTTTCAAGGATGGGCTTATGATGAAGAATGTGGTATGTTTCAGTGATATACTATGTTTTCATATTTGCTTTATCTGTACTTCTCAAATACACTCAGCCTGCTACTTAGAGCTCCTTGTTATTACATCACAGGCTGAGGAGATAGCAGAGAAACTCTGTGAATCAGTGGCAGCTAGTCTTGAAGGGAAAAAGTTGGCTTCATTTACAAGGATATCTTCAATAGTGCAGGTTTGTGAATCCATCCCTTTCTTTTTTAATCTCAACCGCTTCGGTTCTCATCATTTGATTCTTTGTGATAAGATTGACCCAGGCACGAAACAATGACTGCAGGCAGCAATGGAAGAAGCTCTTGTTCGTATTTTAACTCCTAGGTGTTCTGTTGACATATTGAGGGATATGCATGCTGCCAGGGAACAAACGAAGCCTTATGTTGTTGTATTTGTCAGTGTTAATGGAGTTGGGAAATCTACTAATCTAGCCAAGGTAAGCCATCTCTTTTTTATTTTTCTACTTTTTTTTAAACATAAATGGAACAGTGAGACTTCCACAAATAATATTAAAAAAAACGATTTAATGTTAAGATTTAATATAGCTATAGCCCCAACTTCTGTATCGTAGAGGATGCATGTGTGTGTGTATTTGCATACATTGGTCCTGTGAGCACACTTATTATATTCTGTGAATTTTGAGTGTAGAGTTTCTTCAAAAAATTGCTTTGCAGGTTGCCTACTGGCTTCTACAGCACGAGATGAATGTCATGATGGCTGCTTGTGACACATTTTGATCTGGAGCTGTTGAGCAGCTGTGGACTCATGCATGAAGGCTCCAGGTAGAACATTTGATTTTACAGCTTACTACCTGGCTATCTGGCTTCTTTACTCATAGAGGGTTTGTTTGTTGAATAAAAAATATGTAAGTAATACAAGCTGGACCGCTGTATTGTCACCTTTTTCTCTTGTAAGATTCCTATATTTGAGAAGGGCTGTGAGAAAGATCCTGCCATTGTAGCAAAGGAAGCAATCCAGGAGGTAACGGATAATGGTTCTGATGTGGTTCTAGTTGATACAGTTCGTTGAATGCATTAGCTGGTATTATGTTATAAATATCTGCTGTTATCTGCTATATGTATTACACTGACTTTTATAGATAATTAGGGCTATGTATTTCTCTGTCATGTTATTTTTTACTCCATCAT